>NW_023270469.1:8581088-9136088 GCF_011800145.1 Mirounga leonina
CATATCCATCCACCATCTATCCATCCATCATCCATCCATCCATCCATATCCATCCACCATCTATCCATCCATCCATCATCCATCCATCCATCCATCCATCCATCCATCCATCCACCAATCCATTTACTCATTCACAATGCCCATCAATATGCTAATTACCAGAAATACAGGCATGAATCAGAAACATTCCCTAATTCCTGCCCTCAAGGAGCTCGGAATTTGGTATAACAGACCCTTGGCATGTTCAGGTTTAAAATTTGCGGTTTTGACTATTTGTGATTTCATCACTTGTCATTTTTGCTGCTGTATGGATTTGAATGGATTTAAATGGTGCCATCAGGGAAACTAATGAGCAGAAGAAATCTTTGAATCAATGAGTGAGCATAGTTGACAGCCCAGCATCTTCTGTAAGATCAACTTTGTAGTTTTGTACCTAAATTCATTCTCATCAACAGATAAAACATTGTCCCAGGGGGTACTATAAACTCCCAAAGAAAACCATCTGCCAATGCTCTTTATGGGACTAAAGAGAAAAGTAAAGATATCTACTTAAATTTGGGATGGAAAAGATTATATGACAAACTGATGTTGAGTAATTCGAGACTTTGCACCTGAGTACTAATATCAAAGGCGAAAGGGAATGGTTTCCCCCTGTTCCCTCAGCCTTTAGGGAACCCATGGCTCTGGAGTCAGTTACAAACACTTGGTTCCTAGGACTCCTGATTTGCAAGAATTTTCTTAGCTCAAGTGGCCTCTAATCTTTGGTGTTTCCATTAATATTTTGCTTTTCAAAGGGCACTATTGATGGCATGTCTGTTGTTGTCCCAGTTCTGCTGTTGTTATAATCTCAAAGCTAGAAGGAAATGAATTCCCCATGCTCCTATCAGTCTTGTAGCCCCCTTAGCCGAGGAACTGGAGTGACTTCCCAAGGCGTGGGTCATGGCTGTTAATGAGATCTCCCCCTCGGGCTCCTCCCCATCGAGAAACCACCAGCGTGCCAGGTTTAGGCACAGACTTTCTGCTTCGAATATGGCAGTGTTTTTCCCTCTCCTGATGCCATTTCTAGGGTCCAGGAGCAGCACTTGTCATATTTTACTATTGGAGTATCTTTATGTCAGTATTCCAAGAGGTGACTGTCCACTGTTTTCTTCTTTATCCTTTTTACCATGAGGCCCCTGTTGGCTTGTTCCATATTGAAGTGGCCTGGTGCCAGATCAGCATCCACAGAAATGTAGGATTCTATAATTAAAACAACAGATGGAAGTGTGTGCCTTAGGTGTAAAGGATTGTCGTGGATTTCCCTTACAAATGTCTCCTAAGAACTCTGTCTCTCAATGTGCTTCAGATGGGACTTGATACACAAGCAGTTGATTTCCAGAACTTTTTTCAAGACTATAACCAACTGCGTAAAGCGAGGGTCATCTTGAGTATTAAGTGCCCCATGGCTCTCTCTTTTATTTGTTATAACCTCTGACCTCCTTTATTAAACCATCGATTGTATTTTCTAACTCTTCAAAGGCTTCCTTCCACTTCCCTGGATTTCTCATCATCCCTCTTTATTCGGGGATTAGTGGCAACATTACCCAAAGTCCACTCGTTAGCCCCCATGCCCCTCTCCTTTCCCTGTAAGTGTTCAGCTTTTTATTAATTGTGCACATATCCTGTCCAACCTCTCGGCTCCCGATTCTTCCTTCTGGTCCCCTCTGGATAATCATTCATTTCTTTTTTTTTTTTTTCTTCGCCCTCTGGCTCTCCGCTCTTTATTCTTCCATCTTATTTCCTCTCCCTTCTCCCTTTCTCCTGCTTCTTCCTCTTCACTGCTTGCCCCTCATGCTGATTTGAGAAACCTACTGCACTCATGGCCAGCAGTGGGAAGAGTCAGACTGTCTTGACAGTGGATCAAGGAAAAGAGAAATCAAATGTTTCAGAGTAAATTGATGCCCAGTAAAGAATCAGCATCGGAGTCTTTGAAAATGCCCCATACTGTCTCGGGTCCAGCTCCCTAGGAGTAGAGCAGAAGAAGGTGATTCTCTAGCGGGGGTGAGGGAAGCAGGGTCAGGCAGGCGAAGTTGCCAGATGGAGGTGTGGCTTCTACTGCAGTGTAGTGGCAGCCTGATCCCTCCGGGGGCTCTGGGGTGCTCCCCCCAGACCAGTCAGCCAATGGCTTCTGCTGCCTCAGGGGCGGGGCCTGACCTCCAGGCATTGACCAGAGGCTTCCGATGGCCCACGGTAAAGCCCAGGCGAAGGGGTGGCCGAGCACTCAGTGCAGGGGAGGGTTGTGTGCACCAGCGTGGCAAATGGGATCTGAGCACCACATCTGCAGCATAACTGCACCCACCCTTTGAAAACCTCCCCAAGAATCCTCCAGCTCATCTTCCCCATTAAACTTAGGTTTTCCCTCAAGCGCCATTTAATTCCAGAGAATTAAGAACTCCTTTTTGAGTCCCATCCGCATTGTGTTTATTTTCATCAATTACGCCTATTGTGATCATCTACTCCTTCCAGCTGCATTGCAAATCATAGGGGTGTTCCCAGGGCACCTCAGGAACCTTCATGCTATTTCTATCAGCTCTGTCCAAAGTCCCTCCGTAAGATCAGGACTTCCTGTTCATTATTTGTTTCTGTGTGTCGGGAGCATTTATTTGAAAGCTCTTATTACTGTGATCCGTTAATATGCTTAAATCTCCTCTGCCTGACTTGATCACGCTAATCCTCGCGCCAGCTCCATGTGCCATTATCGGCACCACCCGTGCTGGGTCCTGCATCTTGGAGGGCTTCCCCCTAACCCTCCCTGGAGGACTTCATGGGGCCACTGAGACATGCTCACCCATTTACCCCTTCTAGACCTTACTTTGGGTAGCCAGGAACCTGAAACTCCTCTGGCCTGTCTCCGGGTCCTCTGTCGCCTCTTCCCCAGTTCCGTCCTGCCCAGAACAGGCCACGCAAGAACAGTGGGTGCACCCCTGGGCCGATGGGTGGCCATCTGGAGAAGTTGTAGACAGAGCTGGATATGCAGGCTGGAGTATGGATATGTGTACTCAGCTGCATAGTGTCTCCCAAAATTACTATCCACTTGGAAACTGAGAGCATGAACTTATCTGGAAATAGCGTCTTTGCAGATACCATTAGTTAAGTTAAAATAAGGTCGTACTGGACTCAGGTGGAGCCTAAATCCAATGATTAGTGTCCTTAGAAGCCAGGAGACACAGATGCACCGTGGAGGAGGCCATGCAAGCACAGAGGCCGAGGCTGGAGGGATGTAGCTGCAAGCCAAGGAATGCTCAGGATGGCCAGCCACCATCAGAAGCTGGAAGAGGAAAGGAAGGATCCTCCCCTGGAGCCTTCAGAGGGATTATGGCCAGGGTGACACCTTGATTTCCAACTCTTGGCCTCCAGAGATGTGAGGGAATAGATTCCTGTTGCTTTAAGCACCCAGTCTGTGGCCCGTTGTTACAATTGCCCCAGGAAACTGTTACAATTGTCCCAGGAAACTGTTAATGATGTTTGCACATCAGCCCCATTCAAATGAAGCTCAGTCTTCAAAGGAGGCTCTAGGCTGAGGAAGGAGCCCTCATGCTCTGGGATCTGTGCTGTTGGAGAGGATCCAGATGTGGCCCTTACTCTCCAGGGGCTTATGGTCCAATTGAGCCACTGGTGGGGGTCAATCCCCAAATGTTCCTCTCTGCCTTCACCTGTGACCCAGGGATCCACCTTCAGAGGGGACCTCCATTCTGTCCTGAGCTGAGCAAGCCTCTCTTCTCTCCCTGTCCCAGGCCCCATTCCCCTCAGCTGCTCAGAAAACAGATCCTCAGTTAACATGTTCCTGGGAGGAACCCAGAGCAGAATGGAACTAGGAGCCGCTAACCTTGATACACCCCTTACCAGAGGAGAATGCTTTCAACTACAGACCCATTTCCTCCTCACCCCAGATCAGTGTGGCCATCATTCTACTTCCCAGAAGAGGACAGGAAGACCTGGGGTGGCCGCAGTGACACAGCCAGAAAACACAGACGGGTGACTAGCATCTCGTGTGTATGTGTGTGCGTGTATGTGTATGTGTGTGTGTGTCCCCATGGAGTCAGATGACGGGGGAAAGTGAATCAATATTCTCCCGTTTTCTATGTGTGTGACCTGTGAGAAGTCATCTGACCCCTCCTAAGCCTCTGGTTCACATCCATACAATGTTAATGACAGGGCTACCTCTCGGGAAGTTGGAGGCGAGAACTGAATGATAAAATAGGGTCTGGATGTTCACCATATTCCTTAGAAAACAGGAAGCAGAAATCTCTTTGGGAGGTGGTGCAGGACTCCGAATTCCATGTCCTTCCTGTTTTAGCACACAGGTTTTGTGCCATCCGTTTCTGTCTTCCATTCCCCGGGCACACAGTCCAGGTACATTTCCTAGACGCTTCAGCAGGCCATGCCTTCATCCCGAGATCCAGGGCTAGGCCAGCAGGCAGACCCCTGGGGCTGGCGGGCAGGCGGGCGGGGAGCCGAGTCCCAGCCCACGGGCAGGGTGGGTCCCGGTTCGGGTCGCTCCCCAGGCTTCCTGACTACGTAAATCACACATACCGAGAGCAGAGTGTGGCTGGCTTTCTGAAACCACTGGTCCCTTGCACCCACGAAACCCCGACCCAGCCACTCAACGAGCCTATAAACAGTACTTGTGCTTTCAGACACAGGAAAAGGGTACTTCAAGCAGGCATCTTACTTCCATCTTACCAGCTCAGTTTTAAAGTCAAGGGCCTCTTCGTTCATGAGAGAAACATGGTGCTTACATAAGGGGATGATTTGATGGAAAGCAGGCTGGAGGATTTGTAAGAGGGGGAAACGTCTTGGGTAGAGCTTTGGTTGGTTTCTTCTCTATACCCACAAGGCACAAAAATTCGACCTCGTGGAGGCACATGGCATGGGTTTTTTAACATGCAGTTTTTGAGCCTGGTATTTATTTTCATTCAAGTAATGGAAAAGTCATCCACTTGCAGCTTCTGAAGATTCAGAGCTGCAGACTCCCTTTCCTCTTGAAAGGTCCCCATTGAGCCTGCCCATCTCTGGCAAGAGGGCTGTCAACGCGTCCCTGAATTTCTCCCTGCTGTCTCAGAACTGGCATTGTACAGAGACCTGGACCACTCAATCGAGTCCTAATCTGACTGCCAGGTTCTGTTCAAAGAAGCAAAAATCTTGTATTCACTTAGTGCAGCAGTTTCCTTATTTGCGGGCAGAGGGATCATTAGAGCACCAATTAAAATGCAGATTTCCAGGCTCCACTCCCAGAGATTCCAGTTCAGTAGCTCTGGGTAGAGCCTGGGAACCTGCATTCTTAACACATGCCCCCAGCCCTACCACCAGGTGATTCATAAGCATACTGTTCCCAGAACCACACATAGCACCTGCAAACACTCTGCAAGATGCTTCTTCTAGCCTCCAAATTACTGACTTGAGTGATACACTTGAGTGCATTTATATACACAAAACCTTATCATTAAAAAAATTGTCTCTTACTTTACAGATGGAGAAATTGAGGCTCAGAGGAGTTAGGTAACTTCCTCCAGGTCACACAGTGAGGAAGGGGTAGATTTTATTAGCGTCTCTACTATTCTTAAAGCCATCCACCATTCTATCTCCCTGACAAATACAGGTGTTAGCAGATACCAGAGGAAGAGCATAGTAAGAGTAGATACTAATCCCAGAGGGTTAAGTAAGGTAATATTAAGTTTAGTCATATGAACTTGTTGACATTCAACCATTTATAACCTACAGATGCAGCAATGTCAAATGGGTCTATCTAATAATTATAAAATCCTGGGTGTAGTAGCTGACTTAAAGCAATATTCAATAAACATTAAGTATTCTTAGAAGCTATTGTGGGTAGAATTGTGTCCCTTCCCCGAAAAGATATGTTGACATCATAGCCCCTGGTACTGTGAAATAGTACTTTTTGGAAATGAAGTCTATGCAAATGTAATCAATTGAGTTAAAATGAGGTCATACTGGATTAGGGTGAGCCCTAAATGCAATGATTGGCGTCCTTATAAGGGGAGAGATTTAGATACACAGACACACAGAGGGGGGAGGGCCATGTGAACAGAGGCAGAAATTAGAATGATGTAGCTACAAGCCAAGGAAAAACAAAGATTTTCAGGAATCACCAGAAACTAGAAGAGACAATGAAGGATTCTCCCCAGAACCTACAGAGGGAACGTGGCACTGTCCACACCTTGATTTAGGACTTTGGGCCTCTGGAACTGGGAAAAAAAAAAAAAATTCTTGTTGCTTTAAGCCTCCACGTCTGTGATAGTTCGTCAGAGTGACCTTAGGAAACACATATGGGAGCTTTATCCTTTTATCTTTGTCACCATCATCTCCATTATCACCACTATCACCACCATCAGCATCCAGCACCGTCAGTATCCAGCACCATCACCTTGTAGAGTACAAGGCAGGGCACCAGACTCAGATCACAGAACAGTGAGCTCTGACTGGTGCTGATGGGTGGTGATGGGGCTGCTAAGTCTCAGTCATATCCTCCACTTGGACTCACCCGATGCAGACTGGTTTGATTTCCATCCAAATTTTTAAAATATATTTTTTTATGATATACATGCATTTGTGCTTTTTGATGCTTTCCCAAGCTCCCTCCGACTTGTGTAATGTAGACTTCTCCCCAGGGAAATGTTCAAGAGACAGAAAGACGGAAAAATGGTAGCCGCAGAACACTGGGTAAACATTAGCTCCTTTCATAACCTTCCTTTCTTGCATGACAAATCTGTGGTGGGGCCCCCAAATCCCAAGGAGGCCCACTTCAAACATTTATTTGGATCAGTATAAAGGGTCAAGGACCTGCTATATAAAAAGTCCCTTAATGTACACTGTTTGGATAAAATTTGCTGGCACAAAAATTCCAAAATGGACTCTGTGGCCCATTTCATATGTTATTCTCAATCAATACAAGGTAGCCAGTGATCTTTGTTTCAATTTTTGGAGAGAGGAGACTTCACCATGGTCCCCCTCTTACTCTCCCCTCTCACCAAAAATGGAAACAAAAAATCATGATGCTGTAAATTCTGTCTGTTCAATGACTATATTTTCCAAATAAAAAAGCAGAAACAGAAGCCATGATTGACAGTGGGGCAGGATATTTAAAATCTGAATCGTTTGAGACAATCTGCTCATGAAGCCACCCTCTAGACTCATTCCCCAAGCTGGCATCTCATCTCCCCAGTGGGTCTGTGAGCCTTGGCAAGTCACTTCACCTGCCCACACCTCAGTTGATTCCTCTTTATGAAGTTGGTACTACTATATCACTTGCCTGTTAGAGTTGTGAGTAGCCACTGAGTAATGAACAAAAAGATTTTCACAGAGTGACAGTTGTGTAAGTTCTCAATAAATATTATTACTATGATTTTTTTTTTCTCTTTAGAGAGGAAGGCTTTCACTTTGCCAATTCTATATATCAGAAACTTGACTTACATCTCAGTTAATATTACCACCTGTAATAGTGGGCATTATTTTGCAGTTCACCAGGTGTAAGCATTGTACCCAAAGTCACACGGTTACTCATGAATTTAAGCCTGGCTGGAGCCCAAAGTCTTTATCCTTTCCCGTGTACCATGTTGGACTGTTCAGAATATTTTCACTCAAAACAAAGTTCCCCCCACACAAAGATGACCCGTGGCCTTGATCCTTTCTATTGAGCCTTAGAAGGGGGTAGCCTTCTGGTCACCCCAGTCTGGCAGAGTTGGAGTGCCAATAGCACATAAATCATTCTGCAGCTCAAGCTCAAAGCCCTGAGTTCTCTCTGGGCTCCAAAACTGACCCATTTGAGGCTGGACCATAGATTGCTTTGCATTTGAATCCCCTGGGTGGCTGGTTAAAACACCGAATCCTGGGCCTCTTTTAGGTTTGCTAAATCTCAGTCTCCACTGGTAAACCAGATGTCTGCATTATCAACTTGTGGCCCCATGACTTGGTTCTCCTGAATCTTTGTGAAGCGTAGAAGTAGCCATAGTGTCACTGTTTGTCCTCAAAGAAAGAGAGCCAGAGGTGGGTGGGGCATGACTGGGGAGGATATACCTGAAAATAAAAAAAGAAGATACGATGTCTTAGTCCATTCAGGCTGGTATAACAAAAACGTCATAGACTAGGGTGGCTTAAACAACAAACGTTTATTTCTCACAGTTCTGGAGGCTGGGAAGTCCAGGATCAAGGGGCTGATAGATTTAGTCATAGGTTGTTCCTTTCTCAGCACTGTCTGACCTCGGATACGTGCTCTGACCTTTGCAGAAGCCAGGGGATTGCCTTGTGCCCAGCCAGGCTCAGGGCCCCAAGAAGATCCCAAGGGGTTGGGAATTCGGAGTGAAGAGCAGTGGTGGATTACCTGAGGATCCAACTAAACGTGTCTTAGGATCTCGGCAAAAAAAATGACACTACAAACAAACAACAACAACAAAGAATTTCAGCATTGGTGAATTTTTGTAACATTGTATGATCAGTAAGTCCAGAGGGATGCTGTTTCGATTTCAACGTATTTCTTCTTTTTGTATTATGGTGCCATACCTTGAAACATTTTGGATTATATGAAATGCAGGTGAAGGAGAGGGACAAAATAATTTAAGCTAAGTTTTAGGGCCTCGGATCCGTCTTTGGCAAAGGGTCTATCAACAAACATCAGTTGTCGGGAGTTGGCAAGTGAACATCGAGACCAAAGGACCAGGGATGTAGCGGAGAATTCTGAACAGAGAAGGGAACTTGGTCAAAGCAGAGGGTAGCAGGCAAAGAAGACAGAGGGCAATGGTGAGAAAATAGCTCGGGGCTCCTCTCTATGGGATGGCGGGTGGTCAGGGGGCGGCCGAGTTGGAAGCGTTAAAGGTACACAGTTACAGGTAAAGAAGAGTTTGGGCTCTTGGTGTGCTTTTGGGTCTTCTTTGGAGGCCATAACCCTTCCCAGATCTACCCTAAACCCCAGGGCTTTCAGAGCTGGGTGGGGTGGCTCGGTCCCGAATGAAAACTGTCCTACTTGGGGCATCCGCACGGGGCACCGCTGTGGTCTGGTTCTTAGCATCTCCGAATCCCTGTGCAGAGATGAAAGCTCCAGTAGCCGCTCCTCGGAGGCACTTGGTAGAGGAGAGGCACGCATGGGGCCTCCAGGGAGAGGGCCGCTGAGGAGCCAGGCAGCACCCCCGCGTCGGGTCTGTTACTCTTGGGCCCGGACTAAAGGGGTCTTCGGTTTCTGCACTTTTCATGTGGCGTCTTTCAAAATTGAAATCCACTTGAAGTGGTTTGGGTTTTTCTCTTCCTCGCCTGGTGTTTGCTGTAGAGAAATACCTTCAAACACAGATGGCGTTGCTCGGTGCCTGTCACTGAGCATGTTCAGAGGAACCCGGAGACGCCACATCAAGCTGAACATTTCCATCAGAGCTGCCCGGGCTGGGCCCCCGCTGGGCGCCCGCGGCTGCCCTCCAGCCTTGGCTCACGTGCTGGTTCTCTGGGAGAACAAGCCACCTTTGTTTCTCTGAGCAGCCTTCTTTGGAGGATTTGGAGGCCCCTGCGGGGTCCCCCATTCTGTATGGACCCCCATTTTACTCTTTCTGAGTCTGCAGAGGAGACAGAGGGAAGGTGAATAGACCTTCACTCTTTATTTTATAGCCGAGATAGCGGTCCTTTCCTCATCACAGCCCGCCCGTGATGCTGGGCACCGTGATTTTTCTGGGTCTCCCATCAAGCTCCTTATCTCCCCATTTATAACGTGTTTGAAAGAAAACATTTAGTCCTGTTGGCTAAAAGAAGCAAGAAAGCTCGCTAGATGTCCCAAGTCATCACCCACAGAGACATCACGCCTTGCTCCGTGTCATATTTCAGAACAATTTTAGCCATAGATATGTATATTGATAGTCCTTCATCAATACCAACCATCAATCCTTATCGATACCCACAGACCTGTGTATGAGAGAGAAAACAAGCAACTGAGGGCTCATGGATATTATTTTTTTAGTTACCCAGAGCCTGCAGCTGTCTACTCATATATATGTAACTATAGAGGCTGGTGGGGGAACGTTGAGGAGGGGGCATCAGCTCAACCTCTTTATTTTGCAGGTAAAGGAATCCCATCCCCAAAAGTGTTACATGACATGGCCAAGGTCACTGGCACTTGCTCGGCCGCACTGAATGGCCTTATTTGTATTATGAGATTTAAAGGTATTTGCATACATTAGGAGACTTGGAAACTTTCACAGTAACCTATGGAGGTTATGGGCCTTTTGAGGTCTATATGCCCCTTTTGTAAATGGAGAAGTAGGGACCTAGGTCCCTGACGTGAGTCATGCTCACAAGCCTTGACTATGTACTTCCAAATCAGAGTGGGCAGCGGCCTCCCAGGCCACTCTGGGTCACTCAGCCAGTTGGCAAGTTCAGCAGGAAAGGAGCCCGCGCATCAGTCCACACCACTCAGGGCCTACGGGGAAGTTCTCCATCCTTCTCCTTCCCGCAGTCCCCAGTGCATTCACTTCTTGAGAAATGGTTGAGCCAGAGAGTGGCTCGCTGCGTCTAGACTTGAGATTTGTTACTGGAAGCAAGTCAGTCCTGCCTAACGCAAGCGTGAGGCTAGGACAAAATCTCTCCTCAGTGGCTTGCCTATGAAGGAGAGGACTGGAGAGATGGTGTCTTTCAGCCGCTTTGCTTGCAAATGGGGAAACTGAGGCCCAGAGCCTGGGGTTGAATGCCTCACAGTCTCACAGACTCAGTACAGAGCCAGGACTGCCGGCTCCTGGCCTGGTCTCCTTTCTGCCTGTGGCCACTTGTACCTGCAAAGGGCTGCTCAATGAATGTGTCACACTAAACTGAAGCCAGCGAAGGGAAAAGCCCCTCGCAGCCCTCACTTAGGTCAGCACACAACAAACGCCTACGCCGGGATGCTTCTGGCCGGGGTGTTCTCTGTGGGGGCTGGCTGGGAAGGGGACCTCTTTTTGGAAGGTGCCCTCGGGCCCTCTGCCCCAACCGCTCCCTGATCCCTGATCTCTGTGCCTGTTAGCTCCCTTAGGCCCTTACCCTCCGTAGCCCCACCCATGAGGGAGAGGGAGTCTTGAGAACTCATACTTCTGAAAAGCACAGGATGGCAAGGGGACTGGATTGCAGGAAAACCCATAAACCCCTCAGAGCTGTGGTCTTTCTCTGAATGGAACCAATGCATTTATTTCTTGAGAAACAGTTGGGCTGGGTTCACCTCCAAGCCCATGCTTCCAGATCCCGACTGCAGTGGAAGGAAGCAGGTTCCTTGTCGAGGCAGCAGTGGGGCTCAGGTGGAACCCCTCTCTGAGGCTTGCCTGTGAAATAGAAAGTAGGTCTGGGGAGGTTGGAGTTTATTACTTCCCCCTGCTTGCTTCTCTCCTTTGCCATCCCCCACCCCCCCCCCCCCCCGGGGCCATTTGCATGAGAGGAAGTCTGCACAAGGCAGGGACAGCCCCTGGCCTTGAAGTCACAGGCCACAGGGAAGGAAGATGAGCCAAAATCAGAGTGATTACCGCCTTGCTCTGGCCCCTGAAGTTCACCGGGGTTTCAAAACGACCATATCTTCACCATGACCTTATTTTTGCACCAGGCTGCTATTAATTGCAACTACTTCTTAGATTAAAAAAAAAAACAAAAAAAACAAAAAAAAACCTTGGTGACAAAATCCAGGCATCGGCTTGTTTGGGATGGAAGCTATGGTTCAGGTTCCCTCCACGTCTCCACCTGCACCCCCATTTGCCAGGGAGAGGGAAAGATGTGTAAAAATCTATGGCCTTGGCGACCCATCTTCGAACCTGGAGACTGGAGGCTCGGCCCTGGGGGTAGCCGGTGAGAGGAGGAAGATGGGCCCCCCCAGATCCAAAGGCAGAGTGTAAGGTGCTGTTAGTCACTCCCTGGCTAAAGAGCCCCTGGCTCTGACCCATTTTTCATTCTGTTTTCAGTTCCATGAGGCAAACACAAAGACACCTTGGGGCGATAAGCAATCTCAACAAGCACTTTGTGCGGGACTCAGGGTTTGTGCACACAGCCTGGGGTAAAAGAAAGTGAAGTCGCTTTTCTGCAAGAACTTGGGCAAGAAAAGGCAGAAAGAATGGAAACTAGCTACCATCAAACACCTGCTTGGAGCAAGGCACGACTCAGGGCTCTGAGCTCAATCCCCACCGTCTTACGAGGTCCTGATTATGATTCCTGTTTATCAGGTAGAGAAACGGAGGCTCACAAGGGGGGAGTGACTTGCTCCCGGTTACACTGTTAGTAAGTGACAGAGGAAGAACTCCAGTCCAGAGGAATGTGACCATATAGCTGGTGAGTGACTTTGCCAGCAGGGCCTTGGGGACTGACTTCTCTGGCTTGCAGCCCTCGCTTGAGACTGATGCACAGACGGGGGCGGGCTCCCAGCTGTAATGGCGCTTCGGTGGCTTGATTTCGTTCAGCTGAGAGTTTTGGCTAATTATCTCCAAGCTATTTTCAGTTAGACTAGCTGTGCTGATCTTTAATCCTTAATTTTAATTTTTAAGCAACCCCATGCTGTTTTTCTAGGCAGTCTGCTCACTTCTCCTTCAGAGTCAGTGGGCTGACGGGGTCAAGTTGGGGGACCGAGAAGAAAGAGGGAAGTGAGCAGAGAAAGGCTGGGGTGGGCAGTGGTGTCATTGCCGTGACCAAGTGTTGGCAAGTGAGACTAGACCCAGGTGAAAACATTAAGGGAATTAGGACTGAGAGAGGCCAGGTGATTTATGTGCATTAGGATCACAGTCAGGATTAAATGACTGTCTTTACGCCATGACTTTGTGCCCAAATCTTACACTTAATGAGTTTGGATTAAACACAGAGAGAATACATCCTAAGTTAATTAATCAACAGAGGTAACAGTCTTGAAAAATAGCAATAATAATAATGTCCATTTCTGGAATATTCTTGTGTGCCTAGGGGCTTTGAACGTATTCTCCCCAGTGGCAGATGAGGAAACTCACAGGGTGATAAAAATGACTTGATTTTAAAATCAGTTGCTTTTTTCTTAGTTTCTTAAAGAGTTAATTGCAATGGAAGGTCAAGGATCAGTAACAGCCAAGTCCTTATTCCCATGGCTTCCCTTCCTCGACGTTTTCCCTGTGATTCAGCACATCTTCTTTGAGCATCTCCTTCGAGTTTGGTACTGAATTGAAATGTGGGAAGTGTGGGGTGGAGGGAAGTGATACTAGGAGATATGAGGAAGGCAGGAATCAGTCTTCAAGATGTGGGCATTCAGATCCATGAGAAGCAAGGTTGGGAAAGCACATTCCCTAGGATTTAGACATCTGCGTCAGGAAGATGCTTGTTGTGGCTTGGAGCGTTCGGGGAAGTCTTCCTCGAGTAAGGTTTGGTTTTCCTCTCAGAGGAAGACTTTGTCTTAAAAGCAAAACCAGGGTCTTTTTGTCTGACCCAGTGGACGCAGCATTTGCCATTGGGTTTTGGGTTCAAATCCTGTGTCTGCCATGTTCTCGGTGGGAAGCGTTGAGCGAGTCATTTAACCTCATCAATAAAATGGACACAGATTATAATGCTTAGTGACAATATGGATTCGATAAAATATCGTACGCTAAGTGTTTAGCATGGTGTCTGAGGCGATGGTGATTTTCGAGGGAAAGCAGCTCGTTTTGTTCCCTTACCACCGGCCAAATCCCCCGGGGCGTTTCAAGCCCAGAGGGTGACTCTATTCTCTTTTCTCTTTGGGTTGGGAGGCAGAAGACCTGGGTTCAAGTGTGAGCTCTGCTATTTATGAATATGTAATCTCGCTTCTCAAGCTTCCACTTCTTTGCTGTCAAATGGGCATGAGGGATTACAAGCTCCCTGGATCTCTTCCTATACAAAGATTCTGCCATTCAGAATCCTGCTGATGGGGGATTATTTCAGACAGTCTCCTCTCACAGCCGTGTCTCCCCACCTCTCCATCCCACACTGTCTTCTGAGCCTCTCGCCATGTGTCGGTCAGGATATAGACCAGATGTGATGTGTTTCCCTCTGATCTTCCCCATCCATAGACATGGAGCTTGCGTCTGGTTTGCCTGCTGGTGGGCCTGGGACCATCCAGGAAGAAACACACACCCGGCGCCAGAACCAATCTTTCAGGAGACCAGAGGAATTAAGAGGTCTGGGACCACCTAGAAATGGTGGTTGGAGACCATTATGAAAGCCCAGGAGTGGAGCTCTTGGAAAGTGTGAGTTACCAGAGAGAAAAGACAGTCACAAGAGTAGTCGGACTGGCTGCAAACTCCCATGAATCTCCAGTCTCATCATTATGGAATCTTAGGTTTGAAGAGACAACTCCCCCCGCCCAACCACACATACACACATCCGTGGCAGAACTTGTTTAAAACCAGTGCTTTAGAAAGTAGCATAGACACTTTGACCTAGACTGGCAAGAGGAAAAGAGAAAACAAAATAAAGGGAAAAGGAGGTCTCTGGATCCTGGAAAAAAAAAATAATAATCACCATGAAGAATAGTTAAATTTCAGAATGGTACTGCCTAAGCTACCTTAGGATAGAGGGCTCTGTTCTAAACCCTAAATATTCTTCGATTCTTTAGGGAGAACATGAAAAGAGATAACGTCTTCTCTTAAGAATAGCCAGAGCGGGGGGCGCCTGGGTGGCTCCATCGTTCAAGCCTCTGACTCTTGGTTTTGGCTTGGGTCATGATCTCATGGGTGGTGAGACTGAGCCCCAAGTCGGGGGTGGGGTGGGGTCTGTGCTCAGTGGGGGTTGGGGGGTGGAGGGTGTCTGCTTAAGGATTCTCTCCTTCTGCCCCTCCCCCCACTCAAGTGCACTTGCACTCTCTCTCAAATAAATAAATAAATCTTAAGGGGGAGGGGTGGAATAGCCAGAGATGGAAATCAAATCATATGGCCCCAAGTACCATTTTAGTATTTCTAGCTCTATATAGCTATTCCCCATCCCTCTCTTGACTTTACTCACAAAATTATCCCCATCATGTAGGTGAAAGGCTAAGGTGAGAAAGTGGCAGTGACTTGGCCAAGGAGCCTGGGTGTGATTATGTGCTTAACGCCTGCCTTAGAAGCTCCATGAGAGGCCATGCCTACAGAGTTCACTGCTCATCCTCCGGGCCTGGGCCAGTTCCTGGCACACAGGAAGAACCTGGTCAGTGTGTTGAATGACTTGCACTGACATTTGGTCATGCTGTTTAAGTACAGAAAATACCAGTCACATCTATATTTCTGTACCCAATTCTAATGTGTGTATGGGTTTTTTCCATACCACCAAACAATTCTCTGGCACCAGCTGGGTGCTCTACAATTCCACTCACTTCTGACACGATCTACACAGAGAGAATATCAGATGCCACCATCAGATGCCACGGGTTGGGGGCTCAGTCCTGCAAGGCTACTACCCGCACCTCAACTTCAGACCCAGCCCCAAGTCCAGAGCACCTGGGCTTCTGACCAACTAGCTATAGATCAGAGCTTAGCAGGATTCCCTGTAGGGGTTCTGTTCATCTGCTAGAGTGGCTCACAGAACTCTGAGAAGCATTTTACGTACTAGATTACATGTTTATTGTAAAAGGATAGAATTCAGGAACAACCCATGGAAGAGATGCATGGGTATGGGCCAAGGGCGTGGAGCTTCCGTGTTCTCTGAGAGTCCACTCTTCCCAAATCTCCATCTGTTCACCAACCAGGAAGCACTCTGAACCCTGTCCTTTTGGATTTTCATGGAGGCTTCATTACAGTCATGACTGATGAAAGTATTGGCCGTTGCCCGGTGGCCACTGATTCAACCTCCAGCCCCTCTCCCCTCCCAGCTGAGGGGTGGGACTGAAAGCTCCAACCTTCTAATCAAGTGGTTGGTTCTCCTGGCAACCAGCCCCATCCTTAGGTCGGTCCAAAGGTCACCTTGTTAACATGACAAATGACACCTGTCTTGCTCCTCATGGGAAATTTCAAGGGTTTTAGGAACTGTGTGCCAGAAAAGGGGCCAGAGACCAAATATTTTTTTTTTATTATGAATCACAATGTCCCACATGTTTTTTTATTTTAATTTTTATTTATTTTTTTAAATTTAATTATATTTTATTATGTTAGTCACCATGCAATACATCATTCATTTTTGCTGTAGTGATCCACGAGCCATTGTTTGCGTACAACACCCCGTGCATCTCGCGGGCAAAATGGCTGCCTTGGAGCTCTCGCTCCTCTTCTTTGGTGTAAACTGCAGGATAAATGTGAATCTGATGTTTCTACTCATTATTCTGCTTGAAACGTACATTAGGAGAGAGCAAGACACTATGTGTAAGTTCTTCAGAAACCGCTACGACTATATATTGTTTCCCTCCTCTTCAGTACCGTCTGCCCACCAGCTTGTGGAGAAAGTATGCCAACCCTCTAATATTTGGGAGACTGTCACCCACTCAGGTGGTCTCTGGGCTGAGCCTCGTTACCATCAGAAGCGCTCTAGGGAGTGCAGTCCCTGAGTCCTTTTTCAGGGCAGATTCTACTCCAGAAGGAAGAGCATGATAGTAAGGGTCCGGCAATACAGTCCATCCCTCTGGCCACGCCTCCTACCACTCCCTCATTTGCTGGCTCTGCTTCGGGGACAGTGAACACATTTCCATGCTTTGGCACATGCTGTACCCTCTGCCTGGAGCACCCTTCCCTGGGGGGTTGAGTGAACAGAGGAGATGTCTGCCCAGGCCCTTGTCCTCACAGATTTCGTCTGAAGGCTTTCTCCTGAGGTCCAGAGCATTTAGCCGCAAAAATGTCCCAGAATATTTCTGTCCCAAGTCTGATGTCCTTGGTCTACATTTTCTATTGCTTTAGGCACAGAGCCCAGAGGACTATTTTGGATGGAGCCAAAGGCTGTATTAGAACATGAGTTTTACAATGTTGAAGAGCTAGGTTCAGATTCCAGTTCTGATACTTACTGGTTGTATGGCCTTAGCTAAGGAGCTCAACTCTCAAACCTCAGATGCTTCATCTGCAAAAAACACCCATCCTGCATTGACATCGTAACACATAAATCTCGTGCTGTAGTATGTGGTCCATAGTAGGGGTCCCACAAATGTGAGTCCTCCCCTGGAATTGTTATTCTGTGCTGTGTGTGACTGTGGAATGGGGTTGAGGGGAACTGGTTTCTCTCTAAAGAAGCATCCGCTGTGCTGTCCTCACCCCTCCTGGGAGGGAGAAACACTGAGTCTCACGTTCGTTCAGGATGTTTCCCGCAGCCGATCTGGAATGGCTCCTGACAGGTCCATGTGAGCAACTTAAGGAGAAGCAGAGTCCTTGCTACCTCCTTTCCACTGTCAGGAGAGAAGCTGGTTAGTCTAGACAGGGCTAATAGGAGTGTCAAAGAAATTGTCTTTCAGGCCAGACCCTGTCCTCATCACTTCCCTGGCTGCGGTGGGACCTTCCCATCCTGTGAACCTGTCGCTCTGCAAAGCCCCCGAGGGCTGGCCAGAAGCGAGTCCCTCCGTGACTGCGGTGCGGGTGGGGCTGGCCGGCCCTCTGCCATGCCCCTGGCCCTTGTCTAACTGCCTCTTCGATGGGGGCATGAGAAGCCCCAGAGGATTATGTGATTCATCCATCTCCTCACTGAGTCCCTCACTGCATATTTCCTGAGCACCTACTGTATGGAAGGTCCTGGGCTAACAGATACAGGTAGGAGCTATGGTACAGCCCACCGCGCCCCGTCCCAGCTTCCACACCTGATCAGGGCCTGCCAGCTCCCTCCATCCCACTGCTCCTCACCACACTCCCTTAGCTCACCCCCTATTTTGTCCCCTGGACCTTTAGAACAGCCTCTCTACCCTGCTCCCTTGTCCTGGCACACTAGACTGTTGCCTGAGTCATCTTTGCAGAATGTCCATCTGGGCCTGTCAGTCTTGGGTGTTTCCCACCTGGACCTTGCCCTCTGCACTCTGCTACACTAACAGTTTTCTTTCAAAGTGTTCTTTTTTCTTTCTCCGCTTGGCCTTACTCTAAGCAGCATCATCCACGAAGTCACAGACTGGATGCCAGCTGAGTACTGTGCCAGTGTGGGTTTTTAGAATAAGTCGTAAAATGAAGAACGTTTGTTTACATGACATCCAAGGCCATCAGGCAACGATGCTACCTTCCCCGGGTGATGCTGGTCCGAGGATGACCCTCAGAGCTCATTTACTTACCAGCCCTTTATCCAGCGCCTTCTGTGTGCCAAGAAGTGTAGGGGATACAGTTCAAATATGGCAAAGTCCTTGTCCTGCTAGAGCTCCTCTTCTGGTGGTAAAACAGACAATAAGGATTAAGATAAATGAGTCAAGTGCATGCAGGCTTGTAATGGATGATGAGTATTAAAGAGGAAAAAAACAAATAAGGGGAAGGGGGGCAGGAAAAAATCCAGCTGTAGTAAATAAACCTATGCCCATGTTTCCAGCCCAGCTGCTTGGACCCCCTTATCTCAAGCTCTGTGCAGGAACTTCCCACAATGCACTGGTGCCTACCATGTTCTGGGCCATTTTCCCACAGTGCAGTGGCCGCTGGTTCCCACAATGCTCCGGGCCATTTTCCCACAAAGCACCTGGCCCGAGGGAGGGTCCCACAATGCTCTGGGCCATTTTCCCACAAAGCACCTGGCCCGAGGGAGGGTCCCACAATGCTCTGGGCCATTTTCCCACAATGCACACATTGAGTCACCTGTGCCTGCTTTCACTTGTGTATTGTTTTTCTGCCAGGACCACCCTTCTCACATAGGCCTCTGGCTAAATCATCTTTCGGGTTTCAAGTCCACCAGCACAGCATCTTCCCCGACACCTGCTCCCCCAGCCCCATTAGAATTAAAATGTGACCTCCCCTGGGTACCTTGGGCCATTTCTGTAGTAGTCCTGCTCAGTGTCTGTCCCTCCTACGGGACCCTTTTAGGCTGGGGCAAGGCCACCGACATTTTTCCCTCCCCACCCACAACTAGAGGCCTGGCCAGGGAGGACCAGAGCACATCATCGCTCCTAGCCCAGCAGTCTGCCTGGGCCTCTGCGGTCCTGCTCGGAGGCTCTCAGCCAAACCTCAGTGTTTATGGGCGGTGCCTCCGGGGGGGGGGGCAGGATGCCCGGCCCCTCCCTGTTATCACCTTGGCATCTTTCGGACAATGTTGCCTCTTTTGAAAAGTTAGAAATGAATAATTCTACAGAAGCAAGTCATTTAGAAAGTACATGCCCTCCCCCAGTTCTTCTCCGCTGTAGAGATGAAAACATGCACAGAATTAGGAGATCCTCTTCCAAGCAGGCAGGGCAGGTAGCATGACCCTCCCAGGCAGCCTTTCAGGGTGATGTGACCTTCCCTGGGACAGTCTGCAGTGAGGCTGTTTGCTGAGTCTGGCTGTAGTAGCCCTCCTCCTTGGCATAGCTCATGCTGTCTTCAGGCTGTTCGCTCTGCTCCTTCCCATCGTCCCTGCCCTGATTCCGGTCTTAGCTCCTTTCACCTAGGCCCAAGTGCCCTGCGAGGTGCTGGCAGGGGAGACCCACGGGACCCGCGAGCCAGTGCACCGGATTGCAGTGATATACTCCCCCCCTCCCCCACCCCACACCCCAAGGCACCAGCACAGACTCCACCTTCTCTAGGGAAGCAAGTTTTCACATGCAACGAAGAGCATGTGACACAAAGAGCCACTGAGTGAAAGCCCGTCTCTTCCATGGTCTCCTTCAGCATCTGCTCCCTGCCCTGCCCTGTTCTTAGCACTGGGGCGACGTGTGGACAGCAGAGACAAACTTGGCCGTCTTAGAGCCCACCTTCTAGTGATGGGGTGCAGAAGGAATCCCTGCTGGGGGGTGGGGTCGGTGGGGGAGAAGGTGGGGGAGGCAAGTTGTCCGGGCGTAGGAACAGCATTTGCAAAGGCCCTGCCTTGGGAAGGAACCTGGCACGTAGAAAGAGCAAAAAGGAGGCCAAAGGGACTAGAGCTGCTGGAGGAAGGGAGAGGGCAAATCGAGAGGCGGCAGGAAGCAATAAGCCTGGTAAAGACTTGGCTTTTATTCCAAATGCCCTGGAAAAGCCACTGGGGACTTTGAAGTGGAGAAGTGCCCCAAGTGGGCACCCATCCAGGAGTTAGGGGATGTTCGTTGAGGGCATAGAATGGAGAGAAATTTTAACCTCCAAAATGAGATCTGGGGGGATCTCTTTCCTTTTAGCCTGGTGTGGTGTCCTCCAGAAGTGGGGGGTCAGCTCTGAGGCCGTGTCTCCCCATCTCCTCTCCACTCCTCTTGCCAAGTGGCACCACCCCTTGGCAGTCTGAATCTGGGCCTCGCGCAGGCTCGAAGACCTTAGGATGGAAAGGGGCTTCATTAGTGTGTTCTTGCCAGGGTGGGGGCAGCCTCTTGAAGGGACCGGGGGTGTCTATTTAGGTCACACAAGCCCTCTGTGTTCCCGCCTGGCCTAACTAACCACGGCAGCCCTGCTGGGGCCTGACCCCTAAATTCCTCTGCACCCCCAGGGCCCGGCGGCTCCTTGTTCCTCTTCCAGAGCCTGCTGAGGGTCATCGATAGGGTTAGAGAAGGAGCCAGAACCCTGGACAAGGATGAATAGGAGGCTTGAGTGCCCACAAGTGCCCACGAGAGACCTTCATGAGAACAACCAGGCCCGAGGAGAGAAGCCCAGCTACTGTGGGTTGGCTCCATTACAGGAGAGAAGAGGAAAGCATAAAGAAAAAAATAAGAAAATGGGATTGGGCCCCAGAAAGGTCTCCCTGGAGCAGCGTGGGGTGCAACCCCGTCGGTTAGCCTGTGTCCCTCGGAGACTCCTGTCTGGGGATGGGAATGGGAGTGTGGAGACTGCGGCAGGTGACCGATCATCCTGCCGGGGCCAGCTCTCTAGACGCTGCATCTCCCCAGTCTCCCAAGCATGGCCCATGTTTTATGGGCAGACTGCGTGCGCTTGGGGACCCCAGGGCTCACAGCCAGCATGGGTATTGTATTGGCAACAGCAAATAACCGTGCACCCTGGAGACTTACACCCCACTCCTCCTTCCTTAGGGAGTACGGGCATCTCAGAAACTGACGTCCGGGGCTCAACAGGTCGCACAGAAGTCACTGTGTGGCTGAGCTTCCAGGCAGAGCAGCTCAGCCTCACAGCAGCAGAGAGGTCGTCACGTATCCACTCATTTTAACCAAGGGTCACCTTTTATCCTCCTTTAAAAGTTCAAAACCCTAGTGCTATTGAATTATTTTTAGAAATCGTAGAAGAGCGTAAAGAGGGAAACAAAGAAGCACCACCTGAAGACAAACACTTGTAACGCCGCGGGGAGACCTTACAGTCACTGCTTCATGCATCTCTGTGCCCGTCGGTACTATAAATACAGTTTTAGAGTCCCCAGTTTTCACTAATAGCAACAATTTCTCCTATCATTAGTGTTCCTTAACATGATAATAGCTCATGTTTATTGAGCACATAAAGGTGTCAGATGCTGTTCTGCACATGCTTTACAGGTATAGATTCAACACCAACGATGCCACAAGGTAAACCTGATATTCATTTCACAGATGAGGAGTCCAAGGGGCAGAGATGCCTAAAAGCTCGTGTAAGGTCCAGCAGATACAACATTGCAAAGCCCAGCCGCGCTGACGTTCACCCCTCACTGTGATCACTGTCCTCACCACGGGGTGACTTAGGCTCCGCACTCTCCATTGACTAGCTGCGTGAGAATTTCCTTTAAAACTTCCTATGGTGGATGTTAGGGCTGTTTCTGTATGCATCTTTATTTCCTTAGGATAATTTCTGGAAGAACGGGGCAAAGCATGGGGACTTGTATGTTGAATTTTTTTTTTTTAATCTTGAAATAATTTTAGAGTCACAAGAGGTAGCAAAAATAGTACAGAAAGGTCTCGGCTCCCTGCAATGATAATATCTCATATAACCACAGTACACTAGCAAAATCAGGAAATGAACATCGGGGTACACTATTCGCCAAGCGACAGACCTTATTCGGAGGGCGACAGTTTTTACGTGTGCTCTTTGTTTGAAACGTTCTATGACATTTTATCTCCTGTGTAGATGCATGTGAGCACCAATGGGGAGTTTTTTCAGGCTTAAAAGTGTATTGTCAAAATGTCCTCCAGACGGTTTGCAGAGAAAGGTGCGTCTGCCTCCTGTGCCCGTGGGGTGTTGTTGAACAGACCCGGGAAGCGGTGTCCGGAACTCAGAAAGGGAGGTCAGGTTGCTAGGGAAACCCAGCTGTCCCAGCCCAGAGACCCACGTCCATGGCTAAGACCTCGGTGGGCATGTGACTTGCCCATCTCCGTACGGTCAACTCAGCCACCTCCTGGTGTGTCCTTGTCCGGAGGGCAAGATGGTGGCCTGAATTTTTGGCAGGCAGTGCACGGTACCAGAAGGAACAGTGGGCTTTGGGTCAGGAGAGCTGAGTGTAAGTCCTAACATGACCTCAGGTCAGCCACCGAGTCACCTGTAGGTCACTGTCCTCACCTGTGAAGTGCAAGAGTAAAATGGATGCTCTTTGGGTTGGGATGGTGACCTGCCTACGTTGGTCATCGTCTTGGCTGCCGCAGTTCACCAGGGGACCCACCTAGCCGACGATAATGATTCTCAGCGTTGGTCACCTCTCGTGCCAAGTGCCATGCAGAGCGCTTGGCAGATGCGTCTCTTCTTCCCACCGACAGGTGAGGACAGGGAGCATAGCTGGCCGGGGGCGGTCTTCACAGCCCCAGAGGCCACCTTCCCTCCCAAATCTGTGCCGCCACTCCAAGACGATCTTTCCCCAGACCAAGGACAGCCCATCAGGCAAGGGTTTAGAAGTGGCTGCCTGTGACCCCCAGCTAAAACCTCCAACAGGCTCTCAAGATGAGCTCCAAGGCCCTTTCTGGCAGTAAAGCAAATCTGATATTTCCGTAAGGTAAATGCTGCCTAAATATAAAAGCATGGAGATCAGTTCCAGATGGATTTTCTGGATGGATCGGGTTTTTACTCATTCTGAAAAGGAGGCAGGTAGCGAATTACACTGCTGTCACTTGACACAGGAGGTTGCTGTCTCCCAGAATGAGAATAGAGGGCACCCTAGTCACTTCTGATAACCGTCGTGCCCCGGAATCTTCTGCCGCAGACCGGTCCCACCGAGGGAGTGCTACAGGTTGGCGCAAAGAGCCGGTGGGGCTATTTGACAGAAAAGGCAAAAGCCAACCTTTTTTTTTTTTTTTTTTTGGATTTACTTATTTGAGAGAGAGAGAGAGAGAGAGTGAGCGGGGGAGGGCAGAGAGAGAGGATCTCAAGCAGACTCCCTGCTGAGTATGGAGCCCCATGTGGGGCTCAGCCTCAGGACCCATGAGATCGTGACCTGAGCCAAAACCAAGATCAGTTCATGCTTTTCTGAAGTCAGCCAGATACGTGGCTATGGGAGGATGCACTTGAGGGAGTGTACGTGCAGTCACCCAATTGGATGCAGGATTCCTGGAAGCAATCTGGCCCTCGGGATGTTCAGAAAGAAGACGTTTTCAGGACACATGAAACTACCAGTGAACAGTGGCAGACAAGGGGCCAGAGCAATGTGACTGCTTGATCCCCCCAAGGTTTTCACAGTGCAGTATTATAGCTTCACTTACCAGGCTAAAGCTGATCTGGGGATTCCCTTCTTGGAATTTCTCTTAAAACAAAGCGGTTAGGTTTGCTATAGATCAGAGACAAGTTGATGTACTCAGAAAGGTCAGGCGAAATGACGAATGGTTGAGCTGGTATTTATGTTCTGAAACAAAAGTTGGTCCATGTAGTTGATCTGGTAGAGTTTGCAGCCAAGGAAGCTAAAGGGAAGGAAAGATCGTGGTTTGGTGTCAGGGTGGCAAGCTGACCGGGAATTTTCTTGAGGATGCTTCTGGGGGAGCAGCCCAAGACCAAGATTCTCGACTAGCCGGGAAAACGCAGAAAGTCAGCAGTGACCACATCATTCAACACACACCCTGACAATGCTTTTCCCTTAAAAAACACATAAGTACCTTTCAGATGTTCTTGTAGTTATTCTACCTGTAGCAGTCAACCATAAATAAGTAATTTAAGATACAATAAAAATCATCAATGCACAAATATATTGTTTTGAGTATTATTTATAATGGTGGAAACTGGAAACAAATATTCAATAAAACGGAGATGATTAAATAAAACAGAATGTGATCCCTGGTTGAAATATTACGAAGTCATAGAGTGATGCTCACTAAGAGAGTAATAACGGAAAAATAGTAGCGTTGCTGAGTTAAATGACTAGACAGCATCCACTACTATAATCCCAGCAATATCTCTAAATCCTTCGATAGGAAGTTATTTCAAAATGTTGGATAAGGGTATGGTTGATTATTTTTCTCTTCAACTTTTTTGCACTTTGAATAAGGCATATGGGTTACTTCTGTAATGTAAATATACAGGATGTGCTCTGGTTTTTAAACAAAAAGAAAAGTAAAATGAGAGTTGTTTTTATTTTTTTATTATGTATGTTAGTCACCATACAGTACTTCATTAGTTTTTGATGTAGCGTTCCATGATTCATTGTTTGCGTATAACACCCAGTGCTCCACGCGATTCGTGCCCTCCTTTATACCCATCACCAGGCTAACCCATCCCCCCATCCCCGTCCCCTCTGAAACCCTCAGTTTGTTTCCCGGAGTCCACAGTCTCTCCTGGTTCGTCTCCCCCTCCAGTTTCTCCCCCTTCATTTTTCCTTTCCTTCTCCTAATGTCCTCCGTGTTATTCCTTATGTTCCACATATAAGTAAAACCATATGATAATTGTCTTTCTCTGCTTGACTTATTTCACTTAGCATAATCTCCTTCAGTCCCATCCATGTTGATGTAAAAGTTGGGTATTCATCCTTTCTGATGGCTGAGTAATATTCCATTGTATATATGGACCACATCTTCTTTATCCATTCATCTGTTGAAGGGCATCTCGGCTCTTTCCACAGTTTGGCTATTGCGGACATTGCTGCTATGAATATTGGGGTGCATATGGTCCTTCTTTTCACTACATCTGTGTCTTTGGGGTAAATACCCAGTAGTGTAATTGCTGAGTCATAGGGTAGCTCTATTTTTAACTTTTTGAGGAACCTCCATACTGTTTTCCAAAGTGACTGTACCAGCTTGCATTCCCACCAACAGCGTAAAAGGGTTCCCCTTTCTCTGCATCCTCTCCAACATTTGTTGTTTCCTGCCTTGTTAATGTTTGCCATTCTAACTGGTGTAAGGTGGTATCTCAGTGTGGTTTTGATTTGAATTTCCCTGATGGCTAGTGATGTTGAACAACATGGGAGGGGCAGGATGAACTTGACTGAGGATAGGTATGTGCCTTGAATTTAGAATGCACAGAGCCATCCCTCCTGTGCAGAGTTTAGGTGGGGGCTGAGGGAGAGAAGAAAGGAGAAGACCCACCAGGAGTCTTTCGGCGATGACAATACAGAGATCTAAAGCCACTAAACAAGACTCTGAGCAGGAAGAGTGATAGCCCAGACCCCAGTTCCTACAGACAGGACAAGCTGGACACGGCCAGCCAGTCCAGAAATGTACCCCCAGGAGCAGTGGACACTCCACATTTCGAGGCCAGAGAGCTGCCCAGAGAAGAGGCAGCTCAGTGGGGCAGAGGGTAAAGGAGTGGAGAAATGAAGGGGGGGAAGAGTGCTATGGGACCCCCACCTTCCAGGCAGGTGGCTGGAGGAGGAAGGCCACGGGAACCTCAGCAGGGATTATATATAGCTCTCATGGCCAAGATGGGGAATCTAGGGCAGGAGTTGGAGGCAACAGTGATAAAGATACTTAAGCGAACATTGCCCAGACCTTTGGGAAAAGTTGCAGAAGAAAGGCAAACAAGCTTGTCTCCCAGGGGAAAGGCCCCGGAGTTCAGCCAGTCATGAGGTGGGGGGGGCGGCGGGGCGGGTACACTTGTAAGTTTCATCCGCACTGATTCTAGGTCAGCTCATTCTGCCAAAACCCGCCCCGGATCCAGGTTCCTTGCTCCAGGGCTCTGGCGCACCAGGGTCGCTGCTCTTTGAAGGTTAATCAGGAGTAAGGCCAAGAAGGGCAGGTCCCTAGTTTCTAGGAGAGCTGGGTAATGACAGTTTAAGAATGCCCACCAGGTGCAAAGAGTTTTTATCGTCTTATATCATTTCATCCTAACAATAAACTCACAAAGTAGGCTTTATTTATTTATCTTTAAAGTAGAGTTTATAGTTAAGAACGGTTTTAGGCTCACTGCAAAACTGAGTGGGAAGTACAGAGACTCCCCATGTATCCCTGGCCGTATATAGGTTTCTTTTACTCCCCTCTTACATCTGAGGAAGCTGAGGCCTTGAGGGCTTGCAAAGCTCTCCCACAAATGTGCAGAGAGTAACTCTTAGAGGCCAGACTTGAAACGAGGCTACTGGCACCTTTTAGTGTCTCCTGTGAATGAGTAGGCTTTACAACGGGTCCACACACAGTGGCCCATGTGCCAGGTCAGGCCCGCCACCTGTTTTCATATGGCCCACCAACGACGAATAGTTTTTACATTTTCAAGTGGTCAGGGAGGGAGCGGGGAGAATATTTTGTGGCGCTTGAAAAGTATATGAAATTCACATTTGTGCCTATAAATAAAATTATATGGGAACTTGGCCACATCCATTCTTTTATGGATTGTCTGTGTTTATGCTACAAATTGAGGAGACAGACACCTTATGGCCCACAGAGCCTAAAATATTTACTGTTCAGCCCTTTCCACAAAGTTTGCCGACCCTACTTTTTAGAGACATAATCATTGCATTACTGAGTATTTCTTTCAATCTTCTTAGATTTATGCTGGCCAGGATGCCATAGACCAGGAAGTTTCCAAAAGATGCTATTTTGGGGATTCTTGGCTCTCCTTTAGATGAGAACAACTCGCTTTAAAAGGTTTTATAAAGTTAGGCATCTGGGAATATTTCATTTGAAGAAAAGATTCCACTGCTAACCAAATAAACACTAAGAAGTTTGAATATCAAGACTTTTCTCCTAGAAAAAAAAATATATTTGTGATGAAGATTATGTCTAAAACCAGGCAAACTGGAAAATATATATTGGGCACAGTCTATATTTTATTAAAGAACCCTCGTGTAGAAAACTGTCCCACCAGACCCAGGTAACTACCATCTTTCAGCCTGATAATCACACAGAAAAATGGGGCATGGAAGTAATCACACCAAGCTACTTAATTTAGAGGAAGAAAGGGACAAAGTGACTCCCCCAAGATCACTTGTTTTGTTAGGGGCAGACCCAGCATGAGCCTCTGGGTTTGAAACTTTGTACATTATTGTGATCCTCGGGATCGGCACTGGCGGAGATCACTCATGGGGATTTGAGCCTGATAAGACTTAACGGACATGGGTTTTATTTGATTTTTTTTTTTTTAATTTTATTTGACAGAGAAAGACACAGCGAGAGAGGGAACACAAACGGGGAGTGGGAGAGGGAGAAGCAGACTCCCTGCCAAGCAGGGAGCCCGATGCGGGACTCGATCCCGGGACTCCAGGATCATGACCTGAGCCGAAGGCAGTCGCCTAACCGACTGAGCCACCCAGGCGCCCTTGATTTTTTTCATCAGTAAAAAAGATTCAGACTTTTAAAAAACAGTAACCATAATAATAATATCACATCCACAACAGTTACCAATCATTCCTTGATGTCCTAAAACACCCAGTCAGTTTTCAAATTCCTGATTTGAAATGATTGCTTATTCTGATGCTCAGTAGCCTTGTGACCTTGAGAAAGTTGTGTAACCTTTCTGGGCCTTAGTCTCATCATCTGTGAAATGGCGTGATTCTAATATCATAAGTGTTGTTGTGAAGATCCCATGATACTGGTAAAGTCCTCGTAAAAGGTAACACATGGTAGGCTCTTAATCAGTGGTGGTGATGATGATGTGATAATTATAGCATTATTAGAGGCAAGTAGAGCTGGGTTACCGATTGTGGGTGTTTGGCACTGTGCTGGTTTTAGCATTGAAAGGCTTGAGTTCTGGGAATCCACCCAGTCCCCAGCAAACCACGCTGGTTGGTCACCCTGTGAAGGCCAGCCAGACTAGCAAGCCGTGAGAGCTGAGCTGCTAACCCAGGCTCCTGGAATTGACACATAACGGATTTCTCAAGCACGTTTATTATTTGGTTGATGCAATCGGCAGGACTGCTGGATGGGATCCCAGATTCTCTATAAATAGACATGAATTGTTCAAGAACCTCAGACCTGGTGCTCATCATCATGGAATTACGGGCTTTAACTGCTCCCACCACTCAGATGCAGAGTGTCCTCTGAGCACCAGTGTAAGGGCTGATTGCCACCTGGGGAAGAAATGCGGCCACTCAGTATAACATAAGCAACTGCAAAAGGCTAGGGCATTACAGGGAAATAATACGGAATTTATGTAGTCCAAGCCCCTCATTGTGACAATCGAAAGGCAGATGGCCAAAGACATCAGGTGACTTTTCCACTGTCTTCCAGCAAACTGGAGAAAGCTGAGCTGCTGAGTGGTCTCCTTGACGCGTGCTACTCTCTGCAGATCGGCTCGTGCGTGGAGGCACGCAAATCCTGGTGGGGGATTGGGCCTGAAGCTCTCTCTTCTTTGGATGGCTTCCTCTGCAAGGTTTACACAGCCCTGAGAAATGTGTGTGTTCAGAGTGCCAGGCACCGGAGCCTGACCCATGGAAGGAGGGACCCAGGAGGCCTGGGATTGGGGGAGCATTTCCCCACCTGGGAGGGAGCATCTGTGGACACCTCTGCTTCTAAAAGGGCAGCAGCAGAGCATTGAGAGTTCATCACTGATTGGAAATAGACCGATGAGACCATGCTGGTCACTGGCCAATTCAGTTAATGTAGGAAGCCAGATCAGAGAATTGAGTAGAAAATTGCCCCCTCTGGGGCCTGCCTTTTTTTTTTTTTATGATTATTAATTTACCAAACATTTATTAAGCACCTGCTTTGTGTCAGGCACTGGTCTGGGTTCAGTAAGCGTGGCAACCGTTATGTTACAGGCTCATAGAACATAGAATAGTGGCAAAGACAGACCAAACAAAGAATAAAACAAGTGCAAGCTGTAATTAGCTCTATGATGGAAGAAGGAAGGAAGGAAGGAAGAAAGATGAAGTAATAAGGAACCAACTAGATCTCCAAAGAGGAGATTTTTCTTAGCTGAATCCTAAGGCATGAAAAAGGGTCTAAAGAAAGGAGTTAACAGAATTCTGGATAATTAAAAAAAATTTTTTTGTTTTACCAAATTCAGTGTGTTTTGTACCTAATGATAAATGACTAACACGACTGCATTTTTAGGTAAAATTTTATTGACTTGCCTTCATGCTTAATAGAGACATTCATCTCATCAAGCTGGATTGTTGTTGTTTTTAAAGAATCCTGGACTCATGTTAATACCAGACAATCTGAGCATCATCTAGAATCCAAGTGAGAAACACTTGGCAGGAACCCACCTTGTTCCCAGAACTAAAATCCCTATCTTCACACAACAGTGTAAGATACCCTACTGAATGAAATCAGATTTTTTTTTTTTTTAAGTGAAAATGAGATGAAAAGGATTGAGAGGGAGCCAAGTGATAGTTAAGTTAATCTTCAGGGGAAGGAAAACATGTCAGAAAATGTAAACCAGATCAGGCCAACCCACGTTAGAGTTCTGCAGAGGGAATTAAATTCCTATGGAAAAACAAGTCTCTGATTATGAAAGGATTTGACTGTGTGGAAGAATCTGGAACATCCACCCTATTAAAAATACTTGTAAAACCAGGGGAATCATGTAAGAATTTAGCTGAGAGAAGGGGGAGAATGCGGGCTGCCTGAAATAGAGTTATTATTTCAGACACTGTATCATATTCGTAAGGCTACAACGCAGAGAAAATTGCTTTATTACAAAGAGCAAAATTTATGATCAGGTAGTACCATTTAATTCTTAGTGGCTCTGTTAACCCTTTCTATGTAACTCTGCATGTCTTAACCGTGAGAAGTCAATTTTAAAAAACAAAAGTAATCCCAGTGTATGGAACACGTGGTGCATTTGTTTTCTGATCCAAATAAGATAAATTAACACCAGAATTAATCCAAGCCCAGGGGTGAACCTTCTTTGCAGTTTCCTGGGGACAGAATAAAACAAACCAAAAAAAAAAAAAAATTGTTATGTGTTAGGAGACATTGAGATTAGCAAGAATCTGTCCCAAACTGGGTGGGTAAAGCAGGAACTATTAAGATGTCCTTAAAATAGGGCGCCTGGGTGGCTCAGTCGGTTGGGCGACTGCCTTCGGCTCAGGTCATGATCCTGGAGCCCTGGGATCGAGTCCCGCATCGGGCTCCCTGCTCGGCAGGGAGTCTGCTTCATCCTCTGACCCTATCCCCTCTCATGAGCTCTCTGTCTCTCTCATTCTCTCTGTCTCAAATAAATAAATAAAATCTTTAAAAAAAAAAAAAAGATGTCCTTAAAATAACCAACGTTACAAGCACTCTTAGAAGGAAATGAAAAGTTTTAGCTCATTGCAGAAACGTATAGGCAGCGGCGGCTTTCTAAATAGAATTGTTTCAGCCAAGAAGTGTTTGACTGGGGGCTGCTGAAACAGGATCTCCCATCCTCCATTCTGTCAATTGTGTGGCGTTGATACAGGACACCACTGGGAGTTAGTTTAAGGCGCATCCAGGTAAAACTTTTGTTTTGTTTTGTTTTGCCCGATGGGGCCTTCCAGGAAGGTGCCTTTGTTCCAGCTGCAGCTAATGAGGGTTGGTTGGTGGTGGTCAGGATGGCTAAGCAGTTTGCAGATGGCCACCCGTTACTTCCATTGGGGAAAGTGGTGCCTCGGGGAACGTTTCGGCAGACTGTTTTGGGCTGTTGCGGCAAAAACCCTCTCCCCTCCTCCCTAATGCCAGTTCACCAAGTGCCTAATTTCACAGAGCTCAGCAAAGAAGAGTCCGTTACTGTATCAGTTACTGAATCAGACTGGATTCCACTGGGTGAGCCAAGGGGAAAGCCAGGTTCCCATGGTACACGTCGGCATTAGCAAAGGCGAGTTGGGGGTGCCTTCTCTGTGGATGTGGGGTTCATTTTCTCTCCCCGTTGAGATGCCATCGATTCCAAGATGCTTTTTCCTTCTTCAGCTCTTCTCCTTTGGACTCACTTTCTGAGCGGACTCCTGATTCGGTTGAAATGTCACCGCCTCCGGGAGGCCTTCCCGGACCCCTCATTCTAAAGCAGTCCCCTCCTCCCACTTCTCCATTGAGCTCTATCCACGGTGATGTATTTTCTTCATAGCACTTACCACTAGCTGATGTTTTCTTGTTTATCGATTGATTTTGTTTGTTTATTTGCTCTGCCTCCTGTCTACCGAATGTGAGTCCCATTAGAACAGGACCCATCTGGGAAGCTAAGACGGTACCTGGCACAGTCGGCAGTCAAAAGTATTGAATGGTGGATGGATGGATGGATGGATGAGCATAAAAATTACAGTTTGGGTAACCTTCACTCTTTGGCATAGGAATTCAACATCTGTACTTTGCCTAAGAAAATGCCTGTGTGAGGGGCCAATGGGGTTTTGGAACCGAGGCCGAGGGAGAAGGCCAGATGGTGGCTTTGGTGGAATTGGTGGGGTTAGACTCCTGCAAGCAATGGGAATTCAGACAGGTAAATGATTCCTTCTTAAAAATCAGACTGCTCTTTAGATTTAGATAGCCAAAGCGGTCATGCACAAATTGGTATAAGATGTTTAAATAGGTGTGCCCCTTGCTTCCCAGCAAACTGAGAGGATAGAGTTCGAAGAGGAGGAAGATGCTGTTGGCCAGAGCAGGGCTGAGAGGCAGATGGGAGTCGTGGTGGGTTTCAGAGTGTGATGAGGAGGTTAGTCAAAATGGCACCACACAGACAAACTGTGAGGAAGGTGGAGAATAAGAAGAATCTGGCACATCTTGGTAAGACAGAAAATGGGTAACCAAGAAATCCAGTCTTTTTTTTTTTAATAGGATTGCTGGATGGACCTGGGCGTAATTTGCCTCAGATGTGTGTCCAACCTCCCCAAGTCAATTTTTATATATAGCCTCCCTCACTCACATCCACCCTATGGGACCCTGAACCCCAGTGCCACCCCATGCCCCAGTGCCCTTACATTTCTCCCCCCTACAGTGTTTTTGTCAAGAAGAGAGGAAGGAGTCCTGGGCCATCCCTGATGATCCATTTAAAACAATGATTTGGGCAAATCCTTTGCTGAGCCTTCTTGGACATGGCTTCATACAGCTCCCTCTGGTCCTCGTACCTCCATAAACCTTCCACGTTGTGCTGGCACCATCTGCTTAAACCTCAGTCTTGCCCTCCAACCCTTTAAGGGCAGGGGCTCTACTTCTTCAGCCCCACCTCCTTAGACCCTGGCCCCTGGCACTGCAAAGCACTGCATCATCCATTTGTTCAGTCAATAGGTATTTTTAGAGCACCTGCAGTGTGCCAAGATGATTCTAAGTTCTGGGGTTTCAGCAATAAACAAAACATTTGTTGGTGGCCCTCATGGGGTTTATTGGCTATTGAGGACCTACAACAAGCAAGTGGTCCCCACTCCCCCACCCCCAAAATATATGTATATATGTGACTCCCAATTGTGAGGCACGCTATGAAGACCTGATCAGAATTTAGGGCTTGGGGCTACCTGGGCAGAATGGTCCAGGAAGGCCTCTTGGTGGAGGTGAGGGTCAATTCAACACAGAAGAGTAGGCTGTTTGTTGAGGGCCTAGAATTCACTTTCATTCACCAACCTGGTATGAGTCTGAGTAAGGACCCTATCATTCAGTGGGTTGACATTTGAATTTGGGAGGTTTGCTCACTGCAAACCATGTACCCAGAGATCTCTGCCAACAGCCTCCACAGTGGGCAACCACGTCATCCTGGTTTGTCCAGAACTTCACCAGTTACAGCATGGATAGCCCTGAGTTCCAGGAAACCCCTCAGTCCCAAGCAAACCAAGGTAGTTGGTGACACTACCTAAGAGTGACCAGACGTTTCTGCTGCATGGGACGTGGGAGCACTGGGGGGTGGGGAGGCATGCAGATAACCCAGATGGGCAGAATTTCAGAAGCAATGGAGGGAGAATCCAGTAGAACACTGAGTTACGAGATCAGGAGCTGCAAGCCAAATTAGCCTCGATTGAACCTTTGACTTTTCAGTGAGACAACACACATGGACACTGCCTTGAACAGAGTGGCAAACCACAACAGGGTTGTGACCCAGGGAGTGCCTGTGAGGAGCCAAGCCTAGACAGGTACCCAGATCTCTGGGCCCTGTGGCCAGCACGGTCAGGGCAACGGGATGTGACAGGATGAGATTGCATCTGCACTGGGTTCCCTTTGAGCCCTCACTTCCCCCTGGTGACCCCTGCCATGCAGGGGCTCAGAGCAATCACGGCCAGGTCCACAGAGGAATCTGAGGAACTAGGGGTAGGGTGGGGTCAAGTTCAGATCCAACATTCCCTGAGAGAAAGAGATCTGGCCTGCCTAGAGTGGCTAGATTAAGTAAAAATAAAAACGCTCAGTTAAATTATAATTTCAGGTAGATGATTTTTTTAGCGTAGGTATAGCCCATATTGTATGGGACATATTTATATAAAAAATATTTGTTGCTTATCTGAAATTCCAGTTAAATTCAGTGTCTTGTATTTTAACCTGCAACCGCGCTGCCCATTTCCAGAGCACCATCCTGCCCTGCCCTGCACCTGGTACCGCCTCCCACCCCACCAAAGGCACGAGGCCCCAGATGCAAGAATGCCAGCAGTTTGGCAACAGCACCAAGTGTTACATTTTAGCTCAAGTTCACAGAACAGCCCAAATTTCATTTTCTCTAATACCTGGCCAGAGACTCTTAAAAGAAATAAACTGAGCATTCAAAATAAACCCAAAAGACAGAGTGAATTATGGTGCCCCTGGCTCTATCAGATACAGTGGAAACCTGAAAGTTAAGGAGAGAGGATACCTTTCTCCAAGAGCCTGGAAAGAAGCATAAAGGTTCCATCGTGACCTCTCTTCCAGCCAGGGGCAGCTCGTATTCTGGGAGAGACTGGTTTGCAGTTGCGAAGCTGCCTTCAGGGGTGGTGGAGGCTAGACTTTGTCCAGGGGGACCAGAGGCAAGGGTTGAGCTCTGTAGGCAGCCTGTCACAGGGGACTCCTGGCAGGAAGAGCCTCAGACTGGCTCAGGCTCAGGAGCCTTTAGTCATGACTACAGGTCACACCCCAGAAGCCACAAGCTGTGCAGAGAGAGGCAGGAGCAGAACGTGAAGGGGAGGACAGTCCAAAGGGGGAAAAGGTGCTAGAAACCAGGGCAGAAGAGAATCAAGCCAAGAAGAGGAACTGCATTATCGTGAGTCACCATTGTAGGGTGCTAAGACTGCGGCACATGGGAGCATCTGACTAGACCAGTGGTTCTTAACTGCAGTGGGGGGGGGGGTGCGGAGATGGTGCCCCCAAGGGACATTTGGCAACATCTGCAAACACTTCGTGTTGTCACAACAGGGTAAGGGATCACTACTGGCCTCTAGTCGCCCAGGCCCTGCTCAACACCCCAGAACGCACGGGACAGTTCCATGCAAGGAGGAATTGTCCAACCCAATGCCTACAGTGCTGAGGTTGAGACAGATGAAATGATGCCACCATTCTGCGTCATGAGTGGCCTCTGAGTAGGAACCAATGTACTTGGAGTTTCCAGGTCCCCACACTCCGAAAGCCCAGGAGATGTGCAAAGGAGAACAACCCCTAAGCGAGAAGAACTGTGGCAAGTGAGAATTAAGAGGGGGACTTTCTCCCACCAATCATTCCCAGTGGTTCCTTTGCCAAAGTGTATGCTTATTAACCAATTACAGCAGAGATTTACAGAGTGGAATTACATCTTCATTTAAGAAGGACCAACACCATTCCCTTCAAGCCACTAGCAAATTCTATGGGGCTTTAATGTGACCAAAGACAGAGTCAGCCTAATAGAGCCTGGGTGTTAATGGGTGCTTGGGATTTATGCTTTAATTGTCTCCACAGCTCCCTGTCTCACGGAGGTATTTGTCTTGGTCCGTGGACACCAACAGCGTGCCATAACATTACACACAGGATTATGAGGGGTTTTTTAATTATTATTTCACCTGTAATTATAGGCAAGATCAGTTTATTATTTAGAAATCCTTGAAAACATTTTAATTGAAATGGTCAGTGGCCTTTAACTGACCCTGTCTTAAAATATACCCTGGCAACCAAAGTGTGTTCACCTCCTGGATTAATAAGGAGAGTCCCTGTTCTAAACCAAATCATAAGCGTTATTTAAAATTTTGGATTTGAGGGTTTTTTTTTTTTTTTTTTTTTTTTTTTTTTAAGATTTATGGCACTGCTGAAATGAGGTCAAGTAGAAGCACTAAAGAATTTAATTAGAAATGTCCTCACATGCTCCCTATAGCTGTAAACCTCACATAGGTTGTCCCTGGAGGGCTTGGAGTCATTGGAGATGGCATGTACTTTTTTTTTTTTTTTTTAACTCCTAATAAGAAGGAGCTACAATCTGCTGCCACGTGTTCAATAGGGAATGCTGGGGATCTAGATAACAGGGAGACGAGGAGAGGTGCGTGGAGAAGCCAGGCTTGGTCGGCAAGGAAAAAGACTAGAGCATCTCGTGTGGCCCCAGGGGCTGGCCTCAGCAAGAGCATTCATTAATTTATTGCACACATTTTCCAAGCACCTTCCGTGTCTCAACACTGTGCAAGGGGCTGGGGGCCCAGGGGTGACTGAGTTGCGGTCTGTGTTCTCAAAGATCTCGTGCATGAATGCAACAAACAGAAGGACTGAACAGATAAAACTGAACAGCACCTTTGCTTCGTCCTAGAGAAGTATGTGCAGGAGTCGGTGGGCCCCGAAGGCTGGAAGGCTGGACTTATCCTGGGGAATCAACCACCTGGCAGTCTTTGCCCAGGATGTGGGTCTTGAAGGATGTGCACCTGGGTGGACCTGGAGAAGGGAGAGGGAGGGAAAGGAGACCCCAGGTAGAGGATACCACCACCTGTGCCGACACATGGACATTGGCTAGGCTGGCTTACCAGAACCCTTTGATGTCCCAGCGTTCCTCTGACCAAGAGGGCCAGCTGGGCCTGGGAGGTACGGCAGGGAGAGATGCCAGGAAGCGACTCCATTTGAAAGTCAGATGCTTGATTCGAAGATCTTCTTCTACTTGCTGAAGCCCACTCTGTGACCCCACCAGCCAAGGTCCAGCTAGGATGGGCTACGGAAGTGTCAGGGTTTCGGGACCCGGCTGGGCTTCCGGGGGTGTCTTGGGCGGTGGTGCTGGCACGACTGAGGAGGGAATCTTGGGAGAGGGACAGGAAGGACACCTGAGTTCTGGGGAGGCTTGACCGGCCGTAGGGAATGGGAGAGGGTGCTTCTTGCCCTTCCCTCTGCAGCTGAAGCCCAGTGTCAGCCAAGAGCTCAAACAATAGCCACCATCAGGACTATGCTTGCTGTACCTGTGGTCCTCGGCATTTTTCTCCGTTATGATTTAATACTTATAACAACCCTGCATGGTCAGGTATTTCTAGAGGTTGGCTCCCCCGCCCCTGCCCACCAGCACCGCGGTGAGGAATTGTCAGCCAACACCAATTAAATCAAGTCCTCCTGTAACTTACCCTAGAGAGTCACCTGTGTGGGAGGAAGCAGCTTAATGCAAATCCAGGCTCACAGAGCAGCTGCCCCAGTGGCTTTCAATCTGAGGCTCACATTTGGAAAAAAATCTCTTTTCTCTTTATCCTATATGTGGCTTCTCTCTTGGGCTTACATTCCCACGGGCCAGACATCCTCCAGAGTAAGTGAAATAGAGGTGAACTGACCGCCAGTTACTTTGAGGATTCCCCCAGAGCATCCCAAAGTAAATTCTGCATATGCCACATGTATCAGTCAGCTTTTGCTGCATAACAAACCACCCCCAAAACGCAGTGGCTTAAAGCAGCAATCATTATGATCTCTCACCTGTCTGTCTGTAGGCTCAGGGTCAGCTGATCCAGGCTGGGTTTGGCTCCAGGCTACGGATTGGGTTCATGTCTACTTTTTGTGTCTCCCACTTTCCTTGGACTAGTGTTCCCCAGGGAGCACTTCCCTCATGGTGAATGGCAGAAGTGTAAAAAGGCACATCTGGCGATGCAAGAGCGTTTCAGTTCCCCACTTGTCTGTGTGCTCGTATCCCATTGCAAAGCGAGTTACGTGGCCAAGTTCATAATGAGACTCAGGTGGCTGAACTGCTTCTTATCCATCTCTATCAGGACTGGCAGAGGCACCGGGTGGGGTCTCTATCTTGGGGGGGGGTAGTATCAACTATCCCTTCGCTGGACAGTTGAAGGCAGGGACTGTCCCTGCCCTGCTTTATGTTGGGATAAAGGTGCTGACTTTACCAGCTTGTATCTTCAAGCTTGAGAAACACAACTGTGGCTCTTCCTTTGAAAGAATCCTGAAGCAGACTTTAGCAAAATAAGTTGCTTTTCTAGATGAATATAACTCTTACTGCATTTGAAAAATAAATGTGCACTAAAAGTAATTAACACATGTTGGTTCATGAATAATACACTATTTTACAACTATCTGCCGAGCATAATGAGACAAGCTACTAAATTGACAGTGAACGCTCTATTACGTGATTGCCAACTGTTTTGTAAGATATTGAACATATTCACTTCTCCTGCCATCATGTGTATTGTCAAGCTATTGCTTTTTAATAAATTAATTTTCCAGACATCTCTGGGGGTCTTTGTTTGAAATCTGGCTGAGGGCAAAAAGAAAGTTAATTGTGTGGCTTGTGCCGAACTACCCATGTCTGGGGACTCATGAACCAGTGTCCCAATTGGCAGCCCCTGCAGTAGACACTGCATGGGGCATGCAAGTGTGAAGGGAGATGCCACTACAGCCGAGAACAACATGAGAAGACCCAGTGGTGCCTTGAAAATGAACAGCTTGCTTCCCCATGAAGGTCTTGGGAGGCTGGGAAGGTGTCTGATCCGCTTTTTTTTTTTTTTAATTATTTAATTATTTATTTATTTATTTGAGAGAGAGAGAGAGAAACAGCATGAGAGGGGATAGGGTCAGAGGGAGAAGCAGGCTCCCCGCCGAGCCGGGAGCCCAATGTGGGACTCAATCCCAGGACTCCGGGATCATGACCTGAGCCAAAGGCAGTCGCTTAACCAACTGAGCCCCCCAGGCGCCCCTCATCTGCTTCTTAAAATATTTAATGAAAGCAAAAATTAGCGTCTGATCCTATTCTGTTCTACAAGCTTATTCTTGTATCCGCTTGTCTACTATTTGTCAAATGTCAATGTCACCTTTGATGGGGGTTTTTATTGGCATCCCATCTCTTCCCAATAAGGCAGAGCTGGGTCCTTTCCTCTGATCCCACAGTGCCTATGCTTACTCCCATCAAAGCATCCATCATGTGTGCCTTCATTATTCACACTGCCCCGAATGCACGACTCTGGAGGAAGAGAGCCACGTTGATCTCCATAAACTGAACCCCTAGGGCTATTACAGAGCACAATGTAACGTTGCCCCCTGCAGTTGTGCAAGAGTCTCTAAATGACCAGTTTATGGATCTGTTTTCCAATCCCTGGTCTGAGCTCTGGGGCTAACACAATACGGGATTCCCATGCCTGTATTTCAGGGTATTAAACAGGCCCGATGTTAGGAGGTGCTTAACAGTTGTTTGTTCAGTGAATAAATGACCCATCCTATAAATGCGCTTTCCCATTATTTAGGCAAAGATGGTTCTTCATTGCATGAAAAACCTGCGTGGGTAGTTGTTCATTAAGAATGGCCTGTCTTTATGGTAACATTTTTCCAGCTATTACTGAGCTGGAGTGTTCTTTCTGGGACTTCTGCCATGTCTAAGCCTATCAAATGCATCAAATCTATGGAAGGAAATCTCAGCTGCTTTCAGGTAACAAATTTGTTTCAGAGAACAAATAACTTCAGATGCATATTTACCTGGGCTTTCTGATTTTTAATTGTGTGTCCTCTAGCCACACCTCACACAAAGCTCATGTGCCACGGGGGCCAGGCAGCGAGGGTGTAAACCCCAAAGCTCCCCACCTAATTTTGGGTGGAGTGTGTTTCTAGAGCCTTCTCTGTGAACTTCTTCATGATCTGGACTGGGATGTTGGACTATCTGGGGACTCTAACTTCCTTTCTTTAAACACTAAGGGAATTATCAAGTTGATCAGGGAACACCCAGATTCTGGAATATTATACAGCTGTCACCAAAACACGGAAATGTTCTTGTGGAAAGTCTGTAAAGTATGTAAGTGTTTCAAGTAAGTGGGAGGGAAGGAAGGAAATGTGCCTGTATTCCTATCTCTCCACATTCGTCTCTTGCAGGCACAGCCTTGTTAATAGCCCACAGTGTATTTTCTTTGTGTTTTTTTATGTGTATATTGTCTCCGTAGCTATATTCACATTTTTATAATACTTGCTTTCCTGTTTCCTTCTTTCTGCAGCGTGAGTACTCCCTTTACCGATGGGTTGGAGCGAACCGATAGAAAGATAGGCGGGCTGATGCCTGATAACTAGACAGCCGATGACACGTACATACGAATCACACTTGAATCAAATGGGCAAAGCATTTTCCCTTTGTGTTTGGTGCTGAGACCACAGTCTTCCGTCCCAGAACGTAGGTCATTTTATTTCCACTTCTTCCAACTTTCAGGACCTAGATTGCACTCCTGTAGGACTTCCTTTAGGTACATATCTGATTTTAGGCTAAAAGCTAAAATGCAGCAAGAACTCATGTCCAGTTTTACCCTAGAAACCAGGTCAGAATACCAAAATGGCGGCATCTCCCTCCCCTATCCTTGCCTGGGTCATTAACAGTCCGCCCCTGAAAGCACTAGGCTTTGGAGACATCAGTATCCTGTCCCAGAAGAGCCCACTGGCCAAGAGTGAGCCTGAGGGGGGCCTCTCCCGCTGAGCCGCCTCCTCCCCGGGTGGCGTATCCAGGTGGGAACAGTGCCTTGGCTGTCCCTGCTATTCTGCCTGGAAGCTATTTTCCCCATTTTTCCAGAGGCCAAGCTAATGTGACTACACAGAAAGAACATGACATTTCTTATTTTAATTTGCTTTTTGGGTGATCTTTAAAATAAGATATTTGAACCAGACCCGCCTGACAAACTTCAGCCAGCATTAGACAAGGGGTGATGGTAAATGTGGGGCAAAGAAATGTGACAGAATGCAGCCCTACCCCATTGAATTTACAAAAAATAAAAAGACATTCCTGAGGAGAGGTGGGGTCAGAACTATGAGTGTGCTTGACTTGCCCCCAAATAAAAGGGTGGCCAAGGATCTCAGGGGCCCCTCTTGCTGTTTTGATTTGCGATTTGTTCAAAAAAGGTGGGGATATCATCTTAGAATGTCCCATTCAGAAGGGACACTGCATGATGGGAAGCTGACATCCAGTGCAAGCCCGAGTGTCAACGATTTCCCCCCTGCTTGATTGATGTCTTCAGTCTTAAAAGCAACCTCGTGGAGTGGGCATTTTCAGGGCAGCTTCTTTGTAGACACAGAGGCATCACTGCTTGCTGAAGGTTGATCAGCTCTAGGGGATGTGACCTGTGCGCATTCCATTGTAATGCACGGATTCTCAGGCCTGTAGCATTCTTTGAAGTCAATGAGTCTGTTTTCACAGATGATACAACTAAGGCTTGCCCCGTTTGCTCAAGGCCGCCAGCCAGCAAGGCAAGGGCAGGGTCAAGGCCAGGCTTCCGGTGCCTGAGGTTGAGTCCAGTGCTCAGACAGGCTCTGAGCCTCTCGTGCCTGTGGGTCGTGTCTCCTGCACATCCTTTCTGCCGCTTCCAGTGGTACTCACATAAACAGCCCACCTTAGCAGGCCACAGGACAGAGGTCGTGGCCAAACTAGGGTGCTAGAAATCCTTTGTCATTACCTTCTCCTGCGTCCATTCCTCAGAAAGGTTCTGTGCGATTCAATTCTAGAAAGTTAACTGTTTAAGAACCAGGCATGTTTTCTCAAGACAAGAACTTTTCTACAGATTCGCTCAGCAAGGGTCTGATTAAATGCTAATATTCTCACTGGGTGACTGATGTTTACCTCTTCAGAACGGAGGGTTTGGTATAGTGTTTTTTATTATAATTCTTTCCCATAAGCAACTATCCGGCAAATTGATGAGTTCCTTATAATTAGATGGTAGTGCTGTGTGCTTAACACTGCATGCAAAAGGCCTATAAAGATGGGAGTTAAATTAATATAAAGGCGGCTGGAGCTTCAGAGCCCGAGAGCTCAGCTCATTCTGTGAAAAGGTGAATTTAGGACCAGTCTCACCACGAGGTTAGGACAAAACCCAGCACCTTGCACTTTGACATGGCGGAGTCCCAGCCAGAGAGGTTTCCATCAAATGCTTTGTGCAGCCCCCCCCCCCCCGGGGGGGCTCAGCGGTAACCCTCGGATTCCTGGGGACCCTTTGCCTTGTCCTCGCTCCCCTCTCCACAGATGGATGGACGCACCAAACGGCCTCCAGGCTGCACACCATTAGTGTCTCCTCACTGCCCAGCGCAGAGCACCGGGCCCCGGCCTCGGGGTGTTCATAATTTCCTGACACTTTTATGGCTCTGCTGCTCTCCCCCTCAAAGTACAGAGTGAGCTCCGCAGATAATGCAAAGGGAGCTCTAACCGCAGGTGTAGGGTTGGGCAGGTGTTTAGTAGACCATCAAGGAGACATCCTGCAGAATGCCTGTCTTCTAGATGAGCCTTGGGCACCCACCAGCCCATCCCCCAGCAGTGGTTACTGTCACTGCTGTGTTCATGGCTCCCTCAAGCCCTGTTCCCAAAAGGGCAGGAGAGTCATTCCGGTCCAGTGGAGGAGGGGAGGGTGGATTTAAAATTAAAGTCACAAAAATAAATAATTAAATTACAGTTATTTACCTGCTTCTATGAACCAGGTGCCGAACAAGGCCTTCATCCTCACAAGTCCCCAGGCCCAGGTGCTCCAGGGAGGCAAATGGTGCCCCAGGGTCACACGGCTGTGGGTGGGTGAGGAGTGAGACTGGGCGCATCTCACTGGGCTTTCTCTACTGCATCAGATGCTTTCCCCGAGAACATTTTTTTTTTTTAAGATTTTATTTATTTATTTGAGAGAGAGAGAATGAGATAGAGAGAATGAGAGGGAGGAGGGTCAGAGGGAGAAGCAGACCCCCAGCCGAGCAGGGAGCCCGATGCGGGACTCGATCCCGGGACTCCGGGATCATGACCTGAGCCGAAGGCAGTCGCCTAACCAACTGGGCCACCCAGGCGCCCCTCCCCGAGAACATTTTTGGTCTTCTTGATCCCTCTGTTGTCTGCTCTGGCATTACCCACCTTGCCCCATCTCAGATCCAGCACGATGTTGCTGGAAGGAGAAAATGGGATCCACTTTCCGCAGCTGCCCAGGTCGCCGTCCTCACTGGAGTCTAGGACAGCGATATTCCTGCTCCAGTTTCCACCAAAGTGCACCCTGGTGGAAGCCCTGGAAGGGACTGCCGCCTGCCACCCCACCCTCCTGCCCCAACCCCACCACACTGGGCTCCCTGAGCAGACGGCCTCGTAACTCAGCCCAAGTGGAACCTGACCAGAAGGGTTTGAAGTTTGAGCCAAGTGTCAGAAAAGCATGAACAACCCAAAGCCAGGGTTTGCTGATATTTTTATGCCTAAATACTTCTTTCAAGGGTTTTTGGATGATGATTTTTATTTAGTGTAACATAGCATATGTAACTTTATTCTTCTAATGGCATTTTTTTTTTAAAAAACGTGACATTAGCAGAGATCAAATGGATAGACAGAATCAATACTTTGGCTCGTCATTTAGTTCAGTGTTTTAGCAAGCAATAATAAAACGAAAAGTGAAAAGGGGCTTGGCCTACAACCATGGGCTGGGTTCTGCAAGAGCCGGGGACGGATGCTCAAGGTTAATCGCAGTGCACTGAGGTGGGGAGGTGAGAAATGGAACAGTTGGAGCTTGTGTTTCAACCTTGGCAGGACATCCAACTCTAGCAGAGAGAAGGCTCTTGTTGGACCCTCACCTGGCCAAAGCCACAGGGAGGTGGTGTTTGTACACACACGGCAATGAGAAGCATAATTCAGCCAGCTGGCTGGTTATTTTAAAACATGAAGTGACCAAAAATAATCTATCTGCTTTTACTTTTCCTATGTACTTCGTGTCACACAGCCCTAAAGTCCCCCACCCTGTTCCTGTGAAACTAGAAAGTAGTTTTGTTTGTGTTACTGTGTCAGCCCCAGAGACCTTCTGGAAGACCAGTTACTGGACTGGAATCAGCCCACAGCTGTGCTCTAATGTGTAGGGAGGCCGCTGGGCATGTCCACAATCATTGGCATGTTTTGTCTTTCTTTGGATAACTTTTCCTTTTTTCAATGTGGTAGGACATACTTTCATTGTAGAAAATGTGGGAAATGCAGATAAGCATAAAGACAAAAAGTCACCTACGTTTCCTCTAACCAGAGATAACTATTCTTAACACCGTTCAGTCCTCCCTCTCTGTTCCTCTTAATACATAATTTATATGTACCGAAGCACGAATTTATATTTGTTTAACAAAAATGGGATCATACCCTATAAACTCTCTTATAACTTGCATTTTTCACCTAATATGTTAAAACATCATTTCAGCCCATTACATTTCTTCCACGACATCATTTCGTGGTAATCCGGGAGGCCTGCCTCCCAACTGTTGGACATTTCAATTGATTTCCATTTTTCAGCGTTATTATTATTATTAGTAGTAGTATTGCTTTAAGAGAAACATTTCTCCACCTGTGTCCTGGAGAACACTGTTGTTTCTGTTAATGTCTTAAAAAACAGTGGCCTGTGTTCAAGGGGTTTGGGGTGAAACATGGTTAAATTGTTCGTTTTTAAAAATAGGACTTTTCAGATCCATTACTATGTTAGTGCAGTTTTTGGATTCCAAAGCTCTCATCACCTCTGCACACGCACACGCACACGCACTGCTGTCACCCATCCAGGCTGGAAGAACTGTCCTATTTTAGGATTAACATTTAGAACTTGAATTTCTGGGTCAGAGGGTCTGGTTTGTATGCCTAATAATGCTCACTATAATTTTATTTTAAATAATACTTATTATTGCCAAGAGTACCTGTTTTTACACTGACATTTAGCGTATCAGGATATAGATGTATATGTCTGCATAAACCAAGTGTGTCTGTTGCTGTTTTTCCATGTCTGTTATTTCTGTGTTTTGCGAGTGCTGAAGCTGTGAAGCCTTTGGGAGTATTTGGGAGATACATGCAGGCTTCTAGAAGGTCCTGGAATCTTGTTTAGGAAAAAGGGTGATCTGAGTGAAAATTTTCCCAAGTCATCTAGAAGGATCTGCCCAGCCTTCCTCCCTGAGCTGGGTCTGAATGCAGCAGCTAGTAGGAAGGAAAAGCCAAGTGCTTGATCATAAAGTCCTTCAAATCTAGGCCATACCAGGTAAAATTCCCCAGGACCACGTCTAAGGGCGAGCCCTGTCTCAGAAAACCAGGTTGGGAATTCTGAACATTTTATCAATGTAGCCAAGAAAGTCTTCAGACTTTCTCGGTAGGTTCTTAAGCAGACCAACTAACACTGTAACACGACCAGGAGCCGGCAAAACTGGCTGACCGAAAGTTTAGCTGGATTCTTTCACATTCAGCCTTTTTTATTCCGCTGACGCAAAGCTCCTGCCCTCTCCTGTCTTGGTTCCAGAGGGAAAGAGTGTTCCATACCCCGGGACTTTAACAGGGTGCCCTGAGTGAGATGAACACTGCCAAGCACCAGGCAGGCAGAGTATCTGGGGAAAATGAACTGGTCAACAGCAAATGTACTGGGTGAAAACGCACCTGCTCTTCTTGAGGAAAGCTTGGCAGAGATTCAAACCAGCCATGCAGGGCAGCCCAGAAAAGGTTTCTTAAAAATTTCCATACTGAAAAAAAAAAAAAAAATTTTCCATACTGTTTGACCCTGCATTCTCTTTGGGATCCTTGTTAAGAAAATAACCAAACAACATCCCCGCCCCCGAAAACTTACACAAATATATTTGTATTTTATTTATACGAACGAATATGGTAGTGGAGAAAACTTAACTCTCCAATAACAATAAAACGAGGATGCGACTATGGAATATCTGTTCACTGAATGCAGGATCATAAATCTTGATAAAAGATTTATCAAGAATTTATTCAGTTCGAAACATATAAAACTGTACGGAGTATAATCACAACTCTATAATGCTAAAACTTAAGAGATACAAATACATTGTAAAATGCATTTTAAAAAAGAGTAAAAGAAAATATATCAGGATATTGGGTTGATTTTGAGTGTTGGGACTATGGACACATTTGGTTTTCTGATTTTTCCCCCAAGTTTAAATGCTGAGTATTCATTTTCTTTCTTTCTTTTTTATTTTTTTTTATTATTAACATATAATGTGTTATTTGTTTCAGGGGTACAGGTCTGTGATTCATCAGTCTTACACAATTCACAGCGCTCACCATAGCACATACCCTCCCCAGTGTCCATCACCAAGCCACCCCATCCTACCTACCCCCCTCCCCTCCAGCACCCTCAATTTGTTTCCTGAGATTAAGAGTCTCTTATGGATTGTCTCCCTCTCTGGTTTCTTCTTGTTTCGTTTTTCCCTCCCTTCCCCTATGATCCTCTGTCTTGTTTCTCAAATTCCACATATTAGTGAGATCATATGATAATTGTCTTTCTCTGACTGATTTCACTTAGCATAATACTCTCCAGTTCCATCCACGTCATTGCAAATGGCAAGATTTCATTTTTGATGGCTGCGTAATATTCCATTGTATATACACACCACATCTTCTTTATCCATTCATCTGTTGATGGACATCTAAGCTCTTTCCATAGTTTGGCTATTGTGGACATTGCTGCTATAAACACTGGGATGCAGGTGCCCCTTTAGATCACTATGTTTGTATCTTTGGGGTAAATGCCTAGTAGTACAATTGCTGGGTCATAGGGTAGCTCTATTTTCAACTTTTTGAGGAACCTCCATACTGTTTTCCAGAGTGGCTGACACAAAGACATTTGGCTCAACATTGGGTGTTGAGCTTGATACGTTCTTTATAAATTTTGGATACTAGTCCTTTTTCTGATATGTCATTTGCAACTATCTTCTCCATTCTATCGGTTGTCTTTTGGATTTGTTGACGGTTTCCTTTGCTCTGTAAAAGCTTTTTTATCTTGATGAAGTCTCAATAGTTCATTTTTGCCCTTGCTTCCCTTGCTTTTGGTGATTTGTCCAGGAAGATGTTGCTTTGGCCGAGGTTGAAGAGGTTGCTGCCTGTGTTCTCCTTAAGGATTTTGATGGATTCCTGTCTCACATTTAGGTCTTTCATCCATTTTGGGTCTATTTTTGTGTCTGGTGTTAAGGAAATGGTCCAGTTTCATTCTTCTGCATGTGGCTGTCCAATGTTCCTAACCCATTTGTTGAAGAGCCTTTTTTCCATTTGACGTTCTTTCCTGCTTTGTCAAAGATTAGTTGACCACAGAGTTGAGGGTCCATTTCTGGGCTCTCTATTCTGTTCCATTGATCTCTGTGTCTGTTTTTGTGCCAGTACCATACTGTCTTGATGATGACAGCTTTGTAATAGAGCTTAAAGTCTGGAATTGTGATGCCCCCAGCTTTGGTTTTCTTTTTCAACATTCCTCTGGCTATTTGGGGTCTTTTCTGGTTCCATACAAATTTTAGGATGGTTCCACTTCTATGAAAAAAGTTGATGGTATTTTGATAGGGATTGCATTGAATGTGTAAATTGCTCTAGGTAGCATTGACATGTTCACAATATTTGTTCTTCCAATCCATGACCATGGAGCATTCTTCCATTTCTTTGTGTCTTCCTCAATTTCTTTCATGAGTATTCTGTAGTTTTCTGAGTACAGATCCTTTGCCTCTTTGGTTAGATTTATTCCTAGGTATCTTATGGTTTTGGGTGCAATTGTAAATGGGATCGACTCCTTGATTTCTCTTTCTTCTGTCTTGTTGTTGGTGTATAGGAATGCTACTGGTTTCTGTGCATTGATTTTATATCCTGCCACCTTACTGAATTCCTGTATGAGTTCTAGCAGTTTTGGGGTGGAGTCTTTTGGGTTTTCCACATAAAGCATCATATCATCTGCAAAGAGTGAGAGTTTGACTTCTTCTTTGCTGATTCAGATGCCTTTTCTTTCTTTTTGTTGTCTGATTGCTGAGGCTAGGGCTTCTAATACTATGTCGGACAGAGTGGACATAACCTGCCGTGTTCCTGATCTTAGGGGAGAAGCTCTCAGCTTTTCCCCATTGAGAATGATATTCACTGTGGGTTTTCATATATGGCTTTTATGATACTGAGGTATGTACCCTCTATCCCTACACTGTGAGGAGTTTTTTCATTTCTAATAAAATCAGCAATATGTTTTGTTTAAAAGAAAATTATTCAGCAATTATTTCTAAGATGAACTGTATTTAAATACAATGATAGGATTTCCTCCCCCACCCCAACCAATCTCGTAAGTCATATTTAAGGATATAGAGAAAGAATCAAACCATTTTCAGGTAGACTACTAATGGAAACCACATTTGTTCGTTTAGAGGAGTCTAAACAAGTCTGAATGTAGGAGGTAGGACTGGGAGGGATGAAGTCGGAGGGGTGAGAGAAACCACAAACGCTGAGTGGTTTGGAGACTCATGGGCTCAGTGAGGTGAAATCTCTGGGACAACGTCACACAGGAAGCGGTGGCCCCAGGATTCAAATGTTCTCATTGGTGAAAAGGGGAGAGCGACATTTAATTCAAAAGTCGTGAAATTTAAAAGGACCAAACGACATTTCAGTTCAACGTTTTGCACGAAGTCTTGGTAAGCACTCAGGAAACGGTACTTTATAAAAGTGGATCTTCTCATCTGGGGTGCCCAGCATCAAATGAGCCATGGTCATGACTCCAAAGGAAAGGGACAATCTCCTTGAGAACATCAAATGGAATCAGGAAAGCTGGGGGAGGCACACAGCCTCTTTAATCTGAATGAGTGATGGAGATCCTCTATTTGCATATATCTATTTGGAAAATTAAAAGCAGCTTTTATTCTCCCACACTCAAGATGCAGCAGGGCAGGGCCTTGTAAACAGATCAGCTTAGAGGAGTGATGATCTTCCTGAGTGGTGTGGCGCATTTCGTAATAGCAGACAGCCCTTCAGCTAGGGGGGTACACACGGAAGCTGGAATGACCCAGTGGTTCATTGCGTGGTTAGTTTTGGTCTTTACACGGTATTCAGATAGGGTCCCTGGAGTGCTTCTGTTGGTGACTGCAAGGAAGTCAGGGCATTTGCTAGTTGAATAACGTGGTAAAGAGGTGGGAGCGCCACAGTGGTTTTTTTTTTTCTACCCTAACTCAATGTAGACTCACCTGGAATTTCCCACTCTAATTAAAAATTGTGAACTTGGTCCAGTGGGAAAATGAAAGACAAAGTGCTTTTGCCTTAAATAAGGAGACTGGCTGCTTGGGGGTATTTTATATAAATAGTTACAGATTGTGACAACGTGAAGTTAAAATATGTAAAAGGGACGCCTGGGTGGCTCAGTTGGTTAAGCGTCTGCCTTCAGCTCAGGTCATGATCCCAGGACCCTGGGATCAAGCCCCGTGTTGGGGGTGGGGGGGGGGGGGGGGTGTCTCTGCTCAGCAGGGAGCCTGCTTCTCCCTCTCTCTCTGCCCCTCCACCCCACGCCACTGCTCGTGCTCTCTCTCATGTAAAGTCTTTCAAAAATATGTTTAAAAAAAAACTAAATGGCAACATCCAATATGGATGAGGTTGTAGGGCGCCTGGGTGGCTCAGATGGTTAAGCGTCTGCCTTCGGCTCAGGTCATGATCTCAGGGTCCTGGGATTGAGTCCTGCATCGGGTTCCCTGCTCAGTGCAGAGCCTGCTTCTCCCTCTCCCTCTGCTTGTGCTCTTCTGTCTATCTCTCTGTCAAATAAATAAATAAAATCTTTAAAAATAAAAACAGAAACATGTATGTTCTGCTGGTTGTAACCCTTCCAGACAGTGTAAGGCAATATGCAGTAAGAGCCAAATAAGAGCTCTTGGACCCAATAGTTCTATATCTGCAAATGTATGCTGAGGAGGTAAATTATAGGAGGAAAAAGCTGTATGGATAAAGATGCTAATTGAGCCATTAGTTCTAACAGCAAAAACTAGAAATAACATAAGTGCTCCATCGTATGAATTTCCAAACGATGACCCACCAGCAAGCCAATATATTTGGTATCCCATTAAAATTACTTAAAACTGAGGAATAAGATAATCTGCGGGAGGAAAAATGGAAAAGGGGCAGGAAACCAAATAGTAGAAAGATTTAAAAGGTAATAAACAAAGATGAAACTCTCTCTGTTGGAATGGTGGGTGGTCTTGAAGTCTTTTTAAGAATTACTTTTAGTGTTAGTACCTTAATTTATCACAAGGCATAATTCAGAGTAGCGTTTTAAGTGATCATGCGGAAAGTATTTTGTGATGTTCCTTAGTATTCTAAAATGAACCCAACCAAACTAGCTTGGATGCATTTAAAGGCACAATGAGTTAACACATGGGGGAAGTATCGCTATTTTAGAAGTCTTTTCAATGTAAACTTCTAAAAACGGTACCTGCTGGTGACCAGAATGGGCAGCCAGTGTGCAAGGCAGGCTCTCTGGCCCAGTGCTGACCTTAATGAAAGTAATCAGGCCTCCTTCACTGAAGTTCAAAACAAAACCACCCATAACCCCATTTTAAACAGCAAAACCACAAGCCACAGCTTCAGTCTTCGCTGGGGATGCTTCCATTTCTTGTTTCCTGTTGATAGAAGCGTCTCCCTCAATCAGCCATGGAAGTGAACATTGGCTGCCTTTGGGAGGGAGAGCCACTCAAAAGAAAATGACTATAGAGCAACCGGCTCTCTCTTCCTGTTCTGGGTGGATCTGAAGGTGCTGCGCCATGGTGGAGAACTCTGGACGCTGAGTCCATTAGAAGTTAAACCTAGGTAACCAAGGCCAGATGCAGACCTATCATGACCAGGACGAAAGGAAACGTCTGTGGGGCTGGTGCTGGATAATGTACAGAAGTAATTTGCAAAGTTTATACTCGGTGCTGGAGGACAGCCAGGTCCCGGGCTTGGGTACAAAACCAAATAATCTCCTTCGTGAATAATTCACTCTTTGTATAAATTCAATGCGCATATACTGCTGGCCTATGGGTCGGTTATCCGTTAAACAGTGCGATGTAGCAGAAGGTGCATGCATTTGAAGGTGATCTACCTGGATTCAAATACTGACTCTGCTACTCACCAGCTATGGGCTGTCAATAGGTTACTTTGTTTCTATAAACCTTCAGTTTCAACATGTGAGCATAAAATAAGAAAACAGGTGTGATCAGAAACTGACATGTAGTAGATGCTCAGTAAATAGTGTCTGCAATTAGTAGCAGTGATAGTGGTAGAGTAGGATCATTGATATAATTGAAATAGATTACCTGTGCTTATATATTACATAGATACTATATTGCACACACACCCCTGACGTACAGTGAGCAATAGCTGCCTTGGATGTAGAATAAGCTATAAAAGGAGCGAGGCTCATGCATCCACTTGCTCACCTTATGCAATGTGAAGATGCCTGCAGACCCAAGATACAGCAGCAGAAGTGGGTAGTTACCCTAAACTTTGGATTTCCACAGTGTAGCACCGAGTATATGGCTTGCTGAGTGAGTGTTTATATGAAGACTGTGTCTACTGGACTTAAGAGAGCTTCTGGGTTTGGGGGAATACTCACCTCTCCTGGTCAGGTTCCCCCAAGCTGCTTCTTACCCTCCTGACGCAGGATCCATACGGGAATCAGTCAGTACAGTGACCCTGACAGTGCAGGGAGGTGGGCAGCCAGCAGATTCTCCCTTGGTTCTCTTTGATGTTTTGGATATCACCTTGGCTGATGATACTCCAGTGTCTTCTTTGTACTGGTTAACTTCTCCCTTCACCAAATGCCTACAGCTTAGCTAGAGTTAGTCACCTCTCTGCTCAGCCCGAAGAACTTAAGATGATGCATCCCATTGGAAAGGATGTGTTTAACCTATCAAAGAAGTGGTGGCTTTGGTGCAGGGAATCTGCACGATTTTGACATCACCCCTGGTATTTCCCGGCATTTCAGCAAAAGCATTCTATCAGGCCAACGTGGACTTCCTTACATCCCTGCTGGAATGGGAAAAGGGGTTAGTTGGAAAGAGACCCCGACTGCCCCCATTCTGATGCACAGAGAGATTCTCTAGTCACCAAGAACTTGATAATTACAGGGGGGAGCAAACCATCGAGGACCGAAAGAACCCACTAGAAGTAATAACAAAACCTCTCGAGGTGAAATTAAACAATAGTCATTTTTCTTTTTCTCTCTTTCTCCAACAGAAAATATGATGCTGGCATGCTAATCGCGGGAGACAACTTGGCCCACAGACAGCCACAAAGCACAAAAACAAAACAAACTCTGAGAAGAAACAAGAGCAGTGTTTTCCTGGCATCTACAAGAAGCGCTTTATTTTTCCTCTAGATTTCTTTTCTAAAAAAACAAAACAAAAAACAAAACTGAAACAGTTAAAGGACCAGTGCAAACTTCAGGTGATAATATTCAAGCATGTTCTTTTATTAAGCATAGGATGGGAGGAGAGGAAGATGAAGCGGAAACGCTCAAGCAGGATAACAACAGGGAGGCTGTGAACCTCCACCATCAGGTTGCTTCTGGAAACTGTAAATGAGGAACGAAGGGCACAAGTTTTTTATGCTCGGCCCCCAAAGTATCCTGTATATTCTCATGGACGCAATGCTTCCTTTCTTGCCTGCCAAGGTGTCTGGAGAATGATTTGCAAAATTTGTTTGTAATAATCTCTCAAGGATTTTTGGGGCAGCTTTGGCAAGGGGGTCGGTGGGCCAGCCCTTTGGCCACCCACCAGCGCTGTCTCCCCCACCCATTTCTAAGGGTCACCTCCCTCTTGGCTGGCTGGACCAGGGGTCCCAGAGCTCTCTCCCCCAGTCACTGCTGCGCCCACTCAGGCTTGGTCAGGACGAAGGAAAGGATACGCACCCGCCTCTGCTTCCCTAAACAGAAGAAGGCCGGCTCCTGACTACAGTGGGGCTGCGGTGGCGAGTGGGGGGGCGGGGGGCGCCTGGCTATTCTAAACAGTGCGCGAGAAGGGCGTGGGCTCCCACAGCGAGGCAAGGAGCCTGCCTACCAGCTACGCGTTCACCTTCCAACAGGCCACCGCCAGGAAAGCAGACAGACGCCAGCCTCGCCCAGCCCCAGAAAAGAGCGCTTGCGCCCTTGGCCCTGCATCCCTGCAGTTCCCTGCTTCCCTTCGGTCCTTGACATTGTCTTCACTCTGTTGTGGCGACTCCTGTCCCCTGTACTCTGGCGGGGGTGTGTCGGGGCACACGGGACGCCGCCGGACGACAAGGCGGCGGGGTCCGGCGCCCGCGCGGGCCGGGAGCGCGCACCGCTGCTCCCCGCGCTCGCGCTCAGCCGGACGGGCTGCCCGGTGCTCCCTGGATTAAGCGCTCGCTGAGCGCCCAGAGGGCGCGCGCCGTCTCTGGGCTCTGGGCTTCCGGGGACGGCAGGCATCGGCAGCAATTGTTGAAGTACATCCCTCCCAGGCCCTCGAGCTCTGGAGCGACGGCACAGTAGACGGTGGTGGCAGCTCCTTGTTGCTGGAAATCAAAGGAAAAAAGACCAAGAAAAAAAATTTTTTTTTAAAGAAAAGAGGTGATGAGCTGACTTCGTTCTGTCTGGGAATTAGCAAGCCTCGCCCCGCCTGGTTCGGATGCCGAGGGTCCTGAACTCAGCACGTGCCTGTACAAGGTGTGATGTGACATTCTGGGAGAGCAGACTCACCAACTCTGCTGGCGTCACTTTTCACGCCTCGGGGAGGAAAAGGCTTCGACAATAAATAGGCACATCGATCAGTCACATCACAGGTCTCTTCTGAGCAAAGAGGAGAAGACGGCAGGCATCGTTCTGAACACCCAGGAACAAATTCATCCAACCCACTGACTTCTGAATGCATGAGGCAGTCTGACACCAAGGTGTTTCTAGAACCATCTGTCTGAAGTAAACCAACCACTCTAATAATGGCCCATCAGATAGAAAACCCAGAGAGGGACTGGTGCCTGATCTTTCCTTTATTTTCGACCCCGGTGCTGCTAGGGGAAGAGTTTTCAGTGCTGTGTGAAAATACACGGACTCCCTGCCATACATACATACATGCCTCATGCAGACACGCGACACATGTATTAATTCATCCAGAGCCTGTGGAAACCTTTTTGTAAACGTCACATTCACCCCATATCTGCAATGGGACAGTGACTAAGGGGGTACATTTCCTCCCAGCCCACGTCAAATTGTAAGTTGCAATGAGTGTGATTGATTACTTCGATTCACCTTTTGAGTAAGAGTTGGTGCTGTGGCTAGGGATGTGCACGCCGGTGGGGTACCATATCATCCCAGCTGACACAATGCTGTCAGGGATGCTGTAAAGGGGGAAAGAAATCACTTTGCTTTGCAAGCCATAATTAAAAATAATAGGCTGCTGTTCATAGGGAGACACGGTAGGCACGGCTCTAATTTAAAACCAATACAGTTTATCTGGCATCTTATGATTATTTATGTGCATCACAGCCCTTGCTACACCAACTAATTATCAGCTGATAGGGAGGGGGGTGGCAGAAGAGGATGGAAGAGGTAATGGGGATAAGGTCACCATTAGGGAAGACACTCAGGACATCTGACAGAGAGGGAAATGCATTTCTGTCCCCACGCAAAGCTTACCATCTTTCCTGCCCCTACAGGGTTGACATTGTGCCCAAGGGGAGTGCTTCATGGAGAAACATCCCCCCCCCCCCAGATGGTTTGATTTGTGCTTACTGTGATTGTGCTCTAGAACTATTGGGTGCCAAGGTCATTTTGAGAATTAGGATCTCCAGGCGTTATAATTTTAGGAAAGTGCTATAAAGCAGGCTTGAGTTTTTTGCTTGTTTGGTAGGGGAGGACTTCAGTGTCTATGGTCATATTTGAATTAATCTGCAAAGTAAATGGGTCAAGTGACAGGATTGTGGGGAGCGGTGTAGAGTGGAGTGGGCGTAGGATATCGTCAGACTTGAGTTCTGATGATTACTGGCTCCTTGACTGGGTTGGACAAGTCCCATTAGTTCAGAATTTGAACAACCGACATGACTTCGATTTAATTAAATAGTAATGGGTGTTTAACTTCCCCAAGCCCCTCACCATGTCTGCTCCCCAAATAGCCAGTTACTTTCTTGGATTCAGCTATTTCTTTTCGAATTGATTTGTGTGGCTCAAGTGTAATGGAAATAGGCTCATGTCATCCAAATTCCCTCTCACTGAATTATCATTCCTAATAACCCTTAGCTTAGCACCTGGCACATTTATCGAAAAAATTTCGAGTGGTTTATCTGACTCCTCTGCATCCCATGTCGGGGAAAAAGGGAAGCAAAGTGCCTCTAAAGACAAATTGAAGAATTGAGATGCTCATCCCGGTAACTCAAGCCAAATATCATCTTGGCCTCAATTCTTAGCAGAGTTCAGGTGGAGATGGTGTTTTGCATAATTTTCTGGATATCTTAGATTTCCATTTTACTTTGCAGCTGCCAAAACCACCAAAGATTGGGCAGGAGATTTGCCATCAGCTCCCAAGTGGTGAGAGGATCCAGTCAGCTCATCCCCAAAACTGAGGCTGCCCACCCCTGCTCCAGAGTGCTTATAACATCAGCATTTGCACATCACGACAGTGATCAGGACCTCTGCAATCCTGACAGAAGATGCAAGTAGGCCACTGGGGAAAGCAGTAAGAGGAATTCTTCTCAACCCAATGTAGTATCTTGCCACCGTGACCTTCTAAAATGATATCATGGTGCACTCTTGCACTGTTGGAGTGGTCTTTTTGCAAAGAAATTCTGCCCTTTCGTTGATGAGAATCAGGTTGACGGGGGAGCTGGGGGACATGCCTTTTCCTTCCAAGGAATCTGAATGCAATTGCCGTTGACCTCATTTCACACGTCGCTACCATGCTGGAAAGCATAAATTTTAGAAAAGCCCCATCTTTTACCAAGGGCTGGCTTTGTAGAAGAAAGGGGTGCAGTAGGGGCCCCTGAAAGCAAAGACCACCTTCCCTGCGAAGATGACCTGCAGACGTTTGGCAAAGCCAGCCTCTGGGTTCTTGCTCCATTCAGCTGGTGCCGGCGCCTCTCAGTCCCAAGCCCGCTCCCCTCCTGACTTCTTGGGGAATTCTCTTTACCCATGGCAGCCTCTGAGTGACATCTTTATAGGATCAGATGTGATGACAGTTTAACAACAAGTTCTAATTTTTGGCTCATCAGCTTTTTGGTCTGCCTATCACGAGAATGAGACGGAGCCACATTAGGGAAATCTCATTAGTAAATAAGCCGGTACTGCTGATGATACAAGATAAAACAAACATTTTTAAACTGATAAAAAAAAATTTAAAAGAGCCCTTTAATCACCATCAAATGACTTTCATGCCACTTTCTGGGGCATCGGTACATAATTCAGAAAAGATGAAAGAGCCGTACAAAGGAAATAACGTTAACAACTCTGCTATAAAATATCTGAAGCAATGTCTTGTTGGTTGTCACCACCGCTGTACTGATCCATCGTGATAAATAAAATAATAGCAACACGTCGACACACAAACACTGGCTGGAGCTGCGGGTTCCCCTAAATGAATTTTTAAGAACAATTCATCGGAAGCCTGTAGGTTGCGCGCAGTTGCAAACCCCGGGAACTGGGGTGTCGCGGCTCCATCCTGGGGACACGGCGTGAGTTAGGGTGTGGACGACACGGGGACTGGGAATCTTTGGGAAGCCCAGCAGAATCTTTAATCACGCTGGAATGCCATTTCTGATCTAGTCAAACCTTTTCGAGCTGCCAGAGGAGAAGTGTGCCATCAATCTTTACAGTGTATGTAAAATTACCTACGACTCTTTTTTGGGATTAAGTTAAGAGTATCTTGGTAATAAGGGTTCATCCTTCTCTTTCAGAAATCAGTTGTCAGGTTTGCAGTACAATCTGGAACTACAGAAAGGTGGGGTTTAAAAAGCAGTTGTTTGTTTATGGTTGAGGCCCTGAGATCTAAATTATCCATCCTTCTAAGACCCTTTGTTGGGATGAAAATGTTAAGTAGCTGCTTTTCATTAACGTTTATTGGATAACCACTGGCCATCAATTTGGAGGTGTCCACATGGAACACAAACGGATATTGACTCTTTCAAAGGAAAAGATCCAGAGGTTCCTGATAAACAATATATAGTAGAGAAAAAAATCACCCACATATTGCTATTTGTGATGCATTGGTTAGTACTCTACCTTACATTTTAATAAGGACACATATTACACAATGTTCAGTTTTCAAGCTGCTCTATTTTAAAATGCATGCTTCCTTAAAGGGAAGACTATATTCCTGTCTTAAAGTAGATTTCACTATGAGACATATAAAAAAATATAGACACACTATCACGGAATAGCTATCTATTCAATGATCTCGAGAGTAGCAGAAGATGTTCTAAGGTTGCTTTACTACAGACATACTGATACCAGGACATCATACGGCAAATGTTGAAGGAGTCAGTTCAACAAAAAGTAGTGTGTCAAGAGACGCGGCACGGAAGTTAGCCTGCGCTCGGAACCCCAAGGGCAGGGAACCAGAACCCTTTTGGAAGTGGGTGGTGATTATCGTGCTGAACTCCCGGGACAGTGATGGAAGGAGGGCAACACAGTGTCTCTTCAAACCCTCCAAGCTTTCCCTGTTACCCCTCTGGGGTCTGTAAGGTGAACAAACACTTGCCCAGTGCAGACCCAACCACCTGTCCGGTGGCCCCAGAACACGGCAGTGGCTTAGCCTTGGTGGAGACGAGGGAATGAGCGCACACGTCTCAGGTGGCGTCAGCAGCGGCCTCCACACCCTCTGTCTTTCCCTGTCTCAGTAACACTCCCGACAGAAGAGTCTGGAACCACTCTACCGGAAAAGCGCAACACCGTGATTCAGAGCTCATCTCCGGACACCTTGGTACACGTCTGTTCCTAAAAGCAATTACGGGCTTACATCGCCGATGTGAGAGGCAAACAAAAGCAAACTGCCCCCCAGATGTTGTCCGTTCCCTACCATCAGAGAACAATCGTCTAAGCCCCCACATGTGTTCCATTAGTTCATGGAGTCAGGCAGTGTGCAGGGGAATAAGGCTCAGGGGCCTTCCCCCAAGCATGACCACAGCCCCAAGCCACCCCCTTCCTTCACTGTTGATGCTCGTGCAATCCAGCTGACAGTCGCGAGGTGAGTGCTCATCAAGGAACACACCCACTTCCACCAAAATTATGGGAGGCACTAGAGCAGAGCACCTGAAAGGACAGTATCCCCCGACAGGATGCCGTCCTCCAAGCTGCCATGCTCTTCTAATGAGCAGCTGCCAACAGGGACTATTCGAGGGGTGACAATGGCTAGCATGGATTGAGAGCTTACAACCCATCAGGCACCGTGCAGAGACCTTCAGAAGCATGATGTTCTAACCCCGACCCAGCTCTCCGAGCCGGGGACAACTACAGAGAAGCCCGCTTAGTATCAGAGATTAAAAGCAACGTTTCCAAAGCCACATAGGTAACCACACAGATCGACCCGCTCCAGAATCCACGCAAAGCTGTGCAAAGCCTCCTTCCCAAACACAGGACACCGATGTTTGCATATGGCCCAGGCCCTGCTGTGTGTCTCCCCCTCAGCAGAAGCTTCCCTATGAGGGCCTCCTTGGCCACGCTTTGCCTGGCCACAGTGTGAGGCCCCTGGCTAGGATGAATTGGGTTGTCACGTGTTCACCTGAGAAATGTTAAAAGGACAATTTTTCCATTGTTGATTTAGTCAGTGAACTAAATTGAAATTATATCCATTTGGATTAACAAGATTGAAGACTCAGCGCCACTTCAGATGATCCAATAGCAAATGGCCCTTAACCGAAAGGCCACCTGATTCAAAATGCCACCTCCACGTGCCAGATTTGCCCAGCTAAGGAACCTACTCTTGGATCATAGACCTTTTTTCAGAGCATGAACTGAACCACATCAAAACCAGTGAAACCTAAGCAAATCTCCATACTATACATTCGCATACATGTCGGATGAGGGTGGCCTTTTGGAGGAGAATACCTGACACGTTCTCTGAGACTCTGGTCCCCATTCCCCACCCTCCCCCAATGAGTTCCTAAGAAATTTGCTCCTATAGATTTCGAACAATTGATTCCCACAGAGGCTTGAATACATGCGGATACTTCCTGTTGGCATCAAAACGGAACTCCCCCCGCCCCAGCAGCCTTTGGGAGTTTTGCTAACTCACAGGCTGTTCTTAACATTTATTACAGAAGGGAAATACTACTCAGTTTCTCAAATAGAAAACAGTGAAGAAGATTAGGAGTGCAGATTCTTGCTTTTAACTGTGGAGGCTTTAAAAGTCTGAGAGAGTGTTCCAGCACATCCATTTAGATCGCATTCAGACTTTCAGCCTTATGGAAGATTAGTGCCCACTCAAATGCCCAGTGAGTTAGGATATTCTCCTCTTGCCACAAGAAAACAGGTTTTTTTGTTTGTTTTGCTAAAACAGGTTCGCAAGCGTGGAAAACCTCGGAGGTTCTTTTCAGTTGACTTGTCTCTCCCCCAGTAGGTAAAGGAGTGCCATTCCCCAGGTGACACTGAGGGGGGGCTTGAAGGTGGCAGGCCCGAGCAATGGGCTAGGCCACTCCATTACCAAAAATGTAGCTGGTCCCAGCACAGGTCAGACCCCGCAATTGCAAAGGGTGTCTTGAGTGAAATGTCTGAAGGAGAACAAATGTGGTACATCTTTGCAGAAACAGCCACAGGCCTCCATTCAGAGACAGTCTGCAAGGTGACACGAAACCGTTCTTGTTTGTACTTCAGGTATCCCAAATAGTATATCCCCACATCCGAGTCAGACTACAAGGACCACAGCATTCCCCTTGACAAAAGACATGAGTTTCTAGCAAGCTCGCTCCAGAGTTTTAAGAGAATGACTTGAAGACCTGGGCAGAATGAGACGCAAAGTCAGGACAAGCGCCACCGTTATTTCTCTGAGAAATATTTGCAGGCACAAACTCAGAGACTAGTAGGTTCAGGTTGGAAAGCTGGAAAGGATTTTTTTTTTTTTTTTTTTTAAGACAGAAGAATATATTTGTCTTCACTAGCCTTAAGTTTTGGGGAGGAAAAGGCACCTAATCCCAACCATCCAAAGAGGCCCAAAGCCATGTTTATTCTGGGAAGGCCAGGCACGGGAGGATTTTCACTTAGGCTATCAGCAGGATTTAAGGGCACACTGACCTTGGTAGGCTTTTCAGGACCTGTGTTTTCAATTCAATGAACTGTTCTGAACTTTCCCTTGAAATAAATGAGGCCCTTTTCATACCTCTTCTGTGTTCCAGAATCCCTGCCATAAATGTTCCAAGGGCTCCATGACAGATTTATGTCTGGTCTCAAAAGACTGGAGAAGCAATATTTAGAATGATTTCATCTTTCTGAGACCTGCTGTTTTCTGAGACTGTAGACCTGCATGGGGGGGTGGGGGCGGTGCTCTGCATGAGGGAAAGGAAGAGGAACGGCTCAGGTACAATCCACGTGGGCGATACTACTCCTGTTTAGTCTCCCTTCCATCTGTGCCCGCCAAAAACCTACAGCCGATTGGGCCTGAGAGATGGTCTCCTTACAAATAAGGCAGGATACCACGGACTGTCTCCTAGCCATGAAAGAAGCCCATGGGCATTTCCTGCCAGTGTTGCCTGGATGACCCACATTGCTCAGAGTACCGTTTCTTTCCAAACGGGGAATTCTCTTGCTGGGATGGAAGAATGCATTGGGGTACCCATTCTTCCACGGGTTAGTGTGAAACTGCTAAGCAGAAGAGCCATAGAAATTTTCCACCAAAATTGGCATCATCCTTCCACATGGGACAGATCTGATGGTGGGTTACTGGAATTTTCCAACCGGGCTGCCTCCAACACTAGGGCTGAAGGACTACTGGGTGTTTATAAGAGATAAAAGAAGATATTTAGCGTGTGTTAATTTGAAACATTTTACGTTTTTACTCTACTTCATCCTCAGTTATAGCTAGCTCTGTATACTGTATATAAATGTATGCCTCTGTATTTGCCATGTATACTGAAATAAACCTTTGAAATAATTGCCAGGCAGAATTAATGGGTTCTCTTGCAATATAATGGTGCAAAGACTATCTTCACAGTCCAGGTGAAACAAAAAGCTTCCCCCTTCCTTTCTGCTGCATGGAATCACCCCGCCAAGTTGGCCTGCCACGTCGGTTCTTTGAGAAAACCAAGAGCTGACTGTTTTTGTGAGCAAGCCAGATTTCAGGGCAAACCCCCCAAGCAAGCTGTTTAGATTTTAAGGTAGTTCATTTACACCTAGGTCACAGAAATATTCTACAACGTAGTACTGAAAGGCAGGGGTGGGTGGTAATAAAACCCACGGGGTCTCCTGATGGGGCCACATCGTGGCAAGAAATTAACTCTTAACTCTGTCTTCCAGAAACGAATGAAAAAAAAAAAAAAGAATGGACTTTGAGATAATTCAGATCTCACAGGCAGGCACCCATGCCTGGCCCCAGTGTTTGCATTAGGTTTGTGCGTTTTCATACCAAGCTCTCTACAACAGATCATTTCTCAGGCTCAAAGACGCTGGCCTTGTTAATATTTCATTTAGAACACACTGTGGAGAGCGTCTCATTTATATTACGTCCATAATTAATGGGGATAGCATAGGCACTGCCTTATACAGAGAGATCTCGTCACAGTGGTCGATGGGTAATGAGAAACAATAGATATTTCATTCACCAGCAGCTTGTTGCTAGTTAGTAGGAAATGATCGTGTGTGCTATTGCTTTAATTGCCAGGGTAAATAATTCTGCCTCGGTGTTAGTGAACATTTTAAAGCACTCGATGCAAATAGACTAGAAACAAAACAAACAAAAAAAATTACCTTGATTATACAACACCTTAGCATAGAAAGTTACAAAGGTATGTCTTTCTTTTAAAATTGTATTCTATCATGCAAATATTATCTAAATATGCATGTGCTGACTACTCATCTACTGTATTTTAGGAAATACAATTAGGCTGCCTTTCTCTTCTCCTATGTAGACTGTAAATAACTGTAGATCTTTCTCTTGTTTCCCTATGTAAATATATGTAAATACTAACAAGCTATGCATGCTGATATTCTAGGCAATTTCAGGTACTTTTATAATCTGAAGGCATGTACTTGAACTGGTTTGTTAAAAGGGAAAAAAAAAAAACTCTCTCAAACTCTTTAAAGCTGAATAAAAATTAAAGATTTCTTCCTAGACGGTTGTGGTTTCTTCTGTTTGCTTTCTCATCCCTGAACAGAGCTCCACTCACGTTCCCTCACCTTCTCCCAGGGAGGAGATACATGGGCATGCACCTGGGCCAGGAACATTGTGGAACTACTTGGCTTTTGTTTCTACCCGCTTTCCTTGGGTTTCCTCAATAACTTCTAGAATCATAAGATAGGCGTCTTTGGACTTTTCTAGCAAAAGAATCTGGAGTAAAAAAAAAAAACAAAACAAAAACACAGTGCTAGGTGCTTTCAATCCCCAACCCCTATGAAAGGATCCTGTCATTACCATTTCAAAGATGCAGAAACTGAGTCACAGCAAGATGAACACATGCCTAAAGTGACACTATTAAATGCCTCCCACACCCTGATTCTTTCCTGTATGCCAAGGGTCAGTAAGTAAACTTGTTCTGCAAAAGGTCAGAGAGAAAATCTTTTAGGCTCTGTAGGCCATACAGTCTCTGTCACAACTCAAATCTGCCACTGTTATTATGAAAGCAGCCATAGCACGTTCACCAATGAATGTGGCTGTGTTCCAATAAAACTTTATTTACAAAAGCAAGCAGAGGGCTAGATTTGGCCTGCCAAATTTGGCCTGCCAAACTCAGTTGCTCTTCAACAGAACATGAACATTTCCCTTTAGAGTATGTTTATATGTTTGATGGACTGGGGAAATCATCTGATCAATTGAAAATTCTCCATTTCTTCCCTGCAGGTAACAACGCTATTTGTAGAAGTCATGAAATAATAAGGAAATGAGCAAAAATGAAGTCCCTTGAGCTTATAAATCAAGCTGTCTCCCTCAGACAAATTTCATTGCCAGGTTTCAATTTAGTTACCTTTTGTTTTCATAAATGGGGATGGAGGAAAAAGGTCTGAAAGACCAAGGTAAAAAAAAAAAAAAAAAAAGGAAAAAGCGCTCGAGCAATGCTCACTCTTCAGTGAGGGGAAGGAGGCTATTACCTCAGGTATCTATGGAAACCAAGCAGCACGCAAACTTTTTAATGGTTGGAAAACATCGTTTGTGTTTGAAGATGTTTTTCCCAAGTATGATGCTTCAGTGTAAATGCATTAATTGACAGTTTCCTTCGGGACTTTTTTATTGAAGTGTCCAAACTTAATTTGATGGCACAGGGAACTCTCTGGAGCCCTTGAAGAATGCTGCAGAGTTAGGGCTTTAGAAAACTGAGCCGGCTCTGGCATCCCCTACAAATCTGAGCCTACTCTCCTGCAAAGCAAGTGAAGAACCAGCCCTCGCTCCCTGTGGTTTTCCCTTTAGAATGCCCTCTGAATTCACCGTGGGCTGGGAGATACTCTTTCTAGCCTCTATTCTAACAAGAATCAACATCACCTCTTCCGCCCTGCAGGGACTGGGGGAGAAGGAAAGACCTGCGTGTTCTGCTGTCCGGGTGGCAGTGTGGGAGGGTGGGAATAGCCCAGGAGCTGAAGCCATTTTTGCCTTCAAAATTCAAGGGGCAGCCATCTTTCTCACCAACCTTACCCAGCGCTCTGGGTGCCATGCTGGCCATGGAGTCCATTGCTCCTCTGGTTCCCTGGCTGCAGCAACCAGACCCAAGTTCACATCCATTCCCTGGGGCACCGACATACAAAGAACGGCCACAATTATTTGTTAGGTGCTCTAAAATTCCAAACACCACTGCCCACCTCTCGCCTCCTAGGCCCTTCACACATATCTCCTCCAAATCCTCCAAATCTCCCTGTGTAACGGCGCCTAGAGAAAGGGATACACAGATGGACCCCTAGGTGAGCAAGCAAGTGCAGGAAAAACGCAGAATCTAGGTAGTCATGGGTGGCGGCTACAATACTCTTTCAAGTTTTATACTTAAAAGCTTTTATAATAAAATGTTGGGAAAATACACACAGCCATCCCTGTGGGGTAGGATACCCATTTTATAGATGAGAACGCTGAGGCACAGAAGTAGCACTGAGTGGCCTGAAGTCCTCCACCTGGTAAGTGGTGCCATCCTTCTTGAAATTCATGCCCACCTGGCTCAGGTGTTCCTTCCATAAAGGGCCCATGCGCATCTCTATTCTACCTCCCAGGGGCAATCAATCCCATCCTTCTAATCCTACCAGTAGCATTTTTGCCTCAAAACACGAAAACCAGTTTTGCCATACTACTCCCACCAGGCAGGTGGGGTCCCCAACTCAGAGCCCAGAAATCAATGATCTCAAGAACAAAAGTGACCCGCGCAAGAAGGGATGTGAATTTGCATCTATTCATTTCGTGGCTATTTAATTTAGCTTTTGATTCTGAGTTCCTGAAGGCAGAGGGGTGTTCTCTCACTGGCTAGGTGCAGAAATGTTGATGCCTTCCAGCCCGATGAGAGTGTCTGCGATTTGGACCCAAAGATCCTAGATGGAGAGGTGTGCAGAGTGCTCGGGAGAGCCGGAACCAGTGCAGATGCAGGGCTGTGGCTGTTGCAGGGGGAGGCAGGGGCTGCTGTCATCGGGACCACATCGGGGCACAAGATGGTTGAATGGGCAACCCACTGGCCCGGCCTGTCCTCCTGCTCACAGTCCTCCAGCTGACAATGGTCAAGTCCAAATTTTAGAAGCTAAAAGACAATTTCAGCCCAATTCTGATGTTTGGGGTAGGGTGCCCCCACTGGCAACCACGCTCTGCTGCCTAACTTCATATTTAAACTTTTCTCCAGTAGGAAATTCTCCTCCAGGCTGACCCAGCACCCCCACCTCTATCCCTTCAAACCCTACCAGATATGAAGCCTACATGTCTGCCTTTCGGCTCCTGTGTCTGGGCTGGGAAGAGTGTGAGGCTGGACGGCTGAAGAGAGGGCTAGTCCAATCCCAGCTGCCACAGCCAACAACAAAACAATAATGACAATGATAATGACCTATTAGTACTTCCGATCCTCCCAGGCACTTCACCAGGTCGGTATTCTCATGGAGCCCGACAAAGGCTAAGGAGGCAAAGCTACTCATGGCCACGCATCTGGGAAGGGTCAGAGCCAATCCAAACTGAGCTTGTCTTGGTTCAAAGCCCATGTTCTAGTTCCTGACTAATGTTCCTTCTGACCCCACATCCTGTCTGCTCTATGGCATCCTGGAATTACGCACAAATGTGGAAAACGAGCCCCATCAGGCTGTGCACATGTCCCCTGCCTGGGTGATTTAATCCCTCTGATGGCCAAGTTGCTGTTTGCAGAGCCTCAGGGACCCTCGTCCTCCTTTCTGAGCTCCATTTCTCATTCCTTAGATCCCTGGTTTCTGGACTGGTGTCCTCTGCCCTCGGGGGTGTCACTTTTGCCTGCGTATGATTTTGGACATACCCCAGAAGGGGTCGGAGGCCCTTCCCCTACAATGTTCCTCTTCTACCCACTGCTGCTCACGCAAAGGAGGGCTTGGAGGCTGGCAGGGCTCGGGTTAACGTCTGGCAGGAGCCACCAGGGCGGGCCCGTGACCAGCCAACTGCAGCTGGAGCTCTCTTGCCCTCCAAGTTCGGAGAAATGCTGAACTCATGACAACGGAGTACGCCGAGGAACATCTTACTCTGCATTCTCCCCCTCTGGCTGCCACAGCTGATAGGAGTCATCCTCTCATAATTCCCTGGCTTGTGAAAAGGAAGGCGTACCTACCAAACAAGGTGTCGGCGAGGACAGAGGCCAGCGGTTTGGCTGGCCCGCAAATTGTCAAGGTGGCTGAAAATCTGTCCTCTGCTGGCTGTGCCCTCGGGATTCCTAATTGACGGACTTCACAAGGCAGGACCCTTCACGTAGGAATCCGTGTGGGGCGTGAGAGCTTCTGCCGCACATTCTAGCCAAGCCCTAGACTTTTTGCAAGAGCGCTCCGGAAGTAGCTTTATCCACAGTTCATTTATAGGTAAACTGAGTCCTAACAAGTACAATGACTTAACTAATAATTCTTGTTTATCGAGTTCTGATTTTGTGCCACCTGCCTGCCTCGTGCTAAGGGACTCATGTGACTTTAATGCTTCCAGGAAGGGTCCCACCTGTGCCAGATTTCTTTGCGGCCACTAACCCAAACTCTAGGTAGGGAGGGCCCTGAGCCCCAAAGAGGCAAAGGTCAAAGAACAAGTGGCAGAGCTGGGAGCTGAACGCGATCTCTTGGGCTCCAAAAACCCACTCTTAACGCTGGCAGCAGGAGAAATGGGAATGTTCTCGCCTCCAGACGGACACAGGAGCATTGCACACCTACAGTGCAAGACTTTACACTATCATTGTAGTAGATCTTTCAACAACAATAAGTAGCTAACACTTTTTGAGCATCCTAGGCTTGCATGACATCTTTCATGGGTACCATCCCATTTATCATACTCCCATTTGACGGACATGGCATCTGAGGTCCAGAGAGGTTAAGCCACTTGCCCAAGGTCACACAGCTAGTAAGCGGCGGTGCTGACATTTGAACCTGAGCTGCCCATGCCCTTTCCCTCTTTGCTGCATGGCATCTTGGGCCACAGACACCAGGCCTTCACAATGACACTTGTCATTTATCCAGGGGTAGGATACACGTCTCTAGTTAGTTGCTCCATAAGGGGCATCCCAGACTCGTGAGCCTGATGTTAAAACTGGGATGGGGGCCAGGGCTTCAACTACCCACGAAAACACAATGACAGTGACTCCACATGTTGGTTACCTTGACTGTGTGATCAGAGGAGGGAGCAGGTCCTAGGAAGGATAACCTTTCAATAAGTATAAAAGGGGACGGGTTTGTTTTCCTTACTTGTTTTTCATATTTACTATTCTCTAACGCTGCTTCTCGTTCCCTAGATTTTGGTAAAGGGCCAACTGATTTAAACTGTACTACATATTAGGGCAGATCCATAACTGCTCCAGATTTCAGTACCATTTAATCCCTCCCTAGAGGCTGAGAAGTAGAACTTCCTGCTCACTGGAATGCTAGGGCTTCAGACTCAGGCCACCGTTATCTCTAGGGTCCACGCATCAAGCACCTCCCACTACCATGGTGAGACAGGCCCTACCCTGTGTCTTGGGTGTTCAGGTTTTCACCATAATGAATAGGAAATCGGGAGAATGAATAAATGAATTGCAAAGCTGTAGGTTTTGTCTGGTGTTTCTAAGACCATCAAGAATCTGGGGTCACCATCACAGTCATCCTTTTGTGGGGGTGAGGAGTCAAGGAAGATAATTAAAATTTACTTTCCCATCAGGTGCTTTGCTTTGCTTAGGTGACATGACCGTGTAAGCAGAGTTGGTGACAGGTGGTTAATGTTTAGTGACTGGCTCACTGGAACATGGACGGGAGAGGGTGCCTTGATCTGCAGTTTCTGCCGAAACCCATGAGGAAATACCCTCCACATGACCATCCGAGTGTGGGGCTGGGAAGAGGTACACACAGTCAGCCTGGGGGGGCTGGTGGGTGACGCTGTCCTAGCACCCACCCCCCTGGGGGAGGGCCCACGGAGCACAACACCAGGGACTGTTTGTCGAAGATCATGAGGCAGGACAAAACAGGCCAGGACCTCAAGGTCATAAAACCACTGGGGCCCGTCAGGCACAGTGGCAAACTAGAAACGCAAACCAGTTGAGGGTATCTGGGGGTCAGAGTGACACAGACCTGTGACTTTTAGATTTTGTTCAAGTCGGTCTCCATAACCTAAAAGCTGATTTCACTCAGGTGGCTCCCCTAACCCAAGGTAACCATAGTTGCCAACATATACTGAATCAGTTAGGAGTCCTAAACATCATTCTAGAAACTTGGCAACAGTGTCTGATTTAATACTGCAACAACTCTGCAAGGCAGATTATGACCTCACCTTAGAGATAAGGACACTGGGACTCACAGACCTGATACTTGGTCAAGGTTACACAGAGCTCCTGACAGGCCATGCCAGGATCCAAACCCAGATCTTCCTGACTCCAGACCTCGTCATTTCCCTGACTCCCTGAGAACTGTGTTCTCTATGAGTTCAGCATCCTTGAAAACCACTTATTTCTTGCCTCAGGTGGCATCCATATATCATAACAAATGCATGTGCCCCCCTCACTATGTCTCCCATTGAGTGATATAGGATCTGGGACTCTGTGGGGTTGTGGGTGAGAACAGGAGCTACGGGAGGAGGGAATGGACACTGGGGAGGTACGGTGTCAGGGAGAAGAGAGGGGGACCACTTATCAGACTGGAAATCTCAGGACAGCAAATTATTATTTTTCAGGTATTGATGGAAGCTAGGCATATAGTCTCAGAATTCACTCCTTTTGCCCAACATCACAAGCCCAGTGAGCAGAGATAACCCACTGGTATCCAGGAGCTTCCAATACACAGTTAGGGTACACGTTCCTAAGCTGAAGGTCCTTTGGTTCGGTTTGTCCACCAACAGGCAAAGACACAGAGAAGAGGAAGGTGTTTGTTCACGCTGCACTTCTGTGACTTTATCAAAGGTGATAAACCTCGAAGTTGTTTTTGGTTTTGGTACTTCCTCAGATGAACGCACAAACAGGTTTCTACCGATTAAACTGCACGAGAAGTCTGTCCTATAACTTAATGATATTACTGTCCCTGCTTTCGAAGTGAAGACCTTAAACAAAGGGGGCTTTGCCACCTGAGTTAACCAAATCTTTCCTCTACGGGAGGAACAGCATTTTCAAACAAGGAACACAAACCACTGATGTCGGCAAGGAGTGAAACTGTCTTTCCCTTCTCAACTGAAATCCCTGACACATGAGTATCAAGAAGGTCAAACTAACCCCACCAGCCGACTTTGCTCTAGGATCCCGTGTACCACCATCTGGAGTGTTTCCCCCAGACACAGGGCTTGTCTGATCTGACTTAACTATTATCTCCCTCGGCACCAGCCCCTTCACGAGGTACCAGTTCCCGGACTAGACAAGATGGCTACCTATCTAGCTCTCTCCTCTCCCTTTCTTCTATCCCCATACCCCACTTACACGAATGGACCCTCAAGTTACAGAGGTATGCCTTCCACGTGAGCACGTGGCTCTCCAGCAGGTGCTGTGGTGTGGACCAGGGGCCACTCATTTCCCCAGCGGCTGGGCTGAGGCCCACCGCGGGTCGAGTCCTCCCTCGGGAGCTGCTCTCAGCCAAAGCAAGCTGCCCTGCCCAAGGACGCACCCCTCTAGGCGGCAGGCCGCCTCTGTGACCAGCTGGCCTCTCTGTTCCAGTCCAGGGCCTCTCTGAAGGGCCACCCCGGTTTCAGGCTCCTGGAGATGGGCTGACGTGTCTGCCGCTCCACAGCACAGCTCGACCCTCTGCCTGCCTGCACCCCCCGCCTGCCCCTCGGCCCCTCGGGCATGGGTCCGAGAGCACTGCCCGCGGATCCCGCACGCCGACCCCAGCCGCGGTCTGCCGCCTGGATGGCCAACCTGCAGCTCACGGCAGCTGTGTGGCTTTGGGAAATGCACTCGACCCCTCTGAAGCTGTCTTCTCATCTGTACATTCGAGATGCTGACATGCTTAGGGAGTGATTTTGGAGACTAAATCAGACTGGCACGCACACGGCACGCGCTCAACACGTCAGAACAGCACGGCGCTAGGAGAAGTAACAGCCGTAGTCCCAGGGGCTCGCGTTCCTCCCTGCCTGCGCCATCCTCTCTCATCCTTCAGCGTGCGGGGGGGATGGCGTGGCGAGGAAAGCACAGACTGGGGGGGCTTCTGGCCAGACACGGTGGGTTCAGGCATTTTTGCCCGCAATCCCTCCGGAAACTCTATTAAAAGCGTAATAAGGCGGAGGGGACAACTACTTAACTCCGTGATCGAGAAACACCAGCAAGAATTTTGGAAGATGGGAAGCAGATGGAGAAGTGGTGACTCCTGACTCGGCCCAGCTATGCCTACAGAAGGGGGAGGCGGCCAGAAATGAGCAATCCACACAACACGACTCGGGAACTGAAGGGGTGCCAAAGGCTGGGACTGGGGAGAAGAGAACCAGGAAGGCTTGACCATACTGCAGGAGGTGCCCAAGCAGAGATCTCACGTGGGGCAGGTGTGCATGAGACACCTTGCTTCATCACCAAGTTCAGGCATCACCTCCTATGACAGACAGCTGTCCTCACCTTCCCTGCCCATCGTGACCCTTACTAGATGGTCCTGTGTGCTGCAGACTATGACCTCAGGGAGAGGGGTTTCTGGCTCTCTGTCCAGTGCCTGGCACACAGTACAGATGCTTAGCCAGTGTTCCTAAAGAGACGAATGCAGAACGATTGAATGAGTACCCTTTGCAGCTCAGAGGAAAATTCTATCACTCCAACTCAGTTGCCGCATAAACAAAATCACTGGTCAGATTTTTTGCCTTTCCAAGTGATCGTTGGTTTGACTTCGACAGGGTGGTTTTCTGCAACTTGTGCTTCACAGCAGAGCTACATTTTACATGCTTCCTACGTGCCAGACAGTGACCTAAGCTCGCTTTCTCTCTCTCCCTCTCAACACACACATACCACACACGTGTTGTCCTCACAACAATGCTGGGAAATCACAGAACACGGAGACACACAGAGATTAAAGAACTCTCTCAGTTCTTACTGGCAAAGGTGGGATTCGATCCCATGCCTTGTGACCCCAAAGGCCACGCCAACAGGGCAGGCCAGGAGCTAAGATGCTTCTGTAGGTCCCGAGGAGCTTCCTCTTGTCCCTGAGCTTGCTTTCCAGCAGATTTCTGAGAGGCTCTGGGCCCACAGGGTTAGCAGTTTGCACGCAGACACTCTGCCGTGAAGGGAAGTGGGCTCAGGGGCTGCCTTCTGGAGCCCTGTGTGTCTGTGGCTGGGGGGCTGTCCAGAGTCTCACTCCAAAAGGAGAAGAGACGCAGTCTCATAGAGAGACTTGACACGGTGATGTGTCCTCTTACCCTTGAGATACCAGCGATAAGAGAAGTGCAGCTCTACCAAGCAGAGGGCAAGCCTTGATGAAACGGCGGAACCTGGTGGGGGATAAGTGACCTATTTGGGGGAAGAACTGACAGGTGCCACGTCCATAGGGATTCTGGGGTAGGTTGTAGAGCAGGTGGGAAACTGAGCTCAGGCCAAGGTACGGATGAGGCGAACCATAATCCTGCCGACCTACCGATTCAGCTTTCCCCCACTTTCCACCCCTTCGAGATCTTCTAGGGATCCTGACTTGTCTCTGGTCTAGGAGGGGGTCGTGCCTCCCTCTCCACCAAACCAATAGGGTCCTTGGCCGGTTGGGTGACCTGCGTTGAGAAAAGGGGCTTGGGGGGGGGAGCTATTTACAGTATTTTTAAAAGCCTGAATGGAAAGCATGCCTTATCCATGGAGAGACAGCACAGACTGTTACTTATGAAATCTGATTTGTTGGGCGACCACCAGCTCTCATCATTGAGGTCCCAGGGGAATAAGACAGAGGTGCTTCCCAAAACACATGGCTCAGAAGCACTGGCCCCCCCGTGAGGCTTTGTTCGTCAGGCCACTGCCGGGCCCAAGTGCCAGCAGGACCCGAACAGCAAGCACAGCACAGACAAGGCTGCAGGCCGCCGGCATCTGGGTGAACGCCCCACAACCACCGAGGCCCTCTGTGCTGTGGGTCGCTGAGAGCCTCCATTCCACACCCAGGAGCTCTTACAGAGGCCTTCCTGCTGCTCCTCTGGGGCACTTCCGACTGCCCTCACTTTCCAGGCCCCCACACGTGGGCACCCATCTGCAGAAGAAGTTGCACGTGGTTGGGATCTTGGCCTGTGCTTCCTACTGTGTATTGTGAGATTCCCCCAGAAAGCACCAGAAAGAGAATATGGTACAGAGAGAACAGAAAGCATTTGCCTTGTCTCTGGATCAGGGGGGTGAGACAAGGCCGAAAATTAGCATCTCCTCAGGGATCCACAGCCACACAGACCAACTTCTCGCCACTCTGCATCAGCCAACATGAAGCAGCAGAAGGGTGTGGGGGACAGGGACCACAGTGACTCTTCTGTTCTCGTTCACCTTCTCCCCGGGCACTGGCTACAGCAGTGGCTGGCCCTTCATCTCAGTCCTACAGCACTTGATGAAATAGGAGCTCAGAGAGGTTAAGCAACTTGCCCAAGGACACGCTGTCAGTAAGTGGCAGAGCTGGGACTCAGATGTGAGGAGGGATGGTTGGGCCCCAAGTACATGTTCTTCCCACCATTTGCTGATTCTGAGAATCAGCAAAGCAGATAGGCTCCACGTAGAAAATTAAAAGAGAGGCAAAAAAAAAAAAAAAAAAAAAAAAGGAACAAAAGTAAGAGGAAGGCTTTCGCCTTCATCAACACAGAGCCAGGTTCATCAGCTTTGGTGGTGCATCTGAATCACCTCGCCACCTCAAGAGAAATCTTTCCACACTATACCTTCCCGTGGCCAAGAGGGACCGTACCAGGTACAACCCCACATCTCTTTCTGCTGTTGAATTATTTCTTGCACTGTCTAGATGATAAGAAAATACCCACCGGACAGTAAGGCCCTTGAAAAGATTTTATTTACACACGCCTCTCCAGCATTTAGCACTGTGCCTGGAACCATGTGATGAATGAATGAGTGAATGAATGAATGAACGAACGAACGAATGAATACCTGAACAAGTTACCAAAACAGCTGCTGGGGGCACTTTCTGCCCCATTTCACACCAAAGGGAGGCATATTATGGAAATGACTCATCAGTGGCTACCCAGACTTTAAAAATACACACATTCCTTATTAGAACTGGCAGGAGCAATTTTGGGCCCGAGAGCAGAGCTCCCTGCCCACCTAATATTACATGAGGTGTTAACTACATTATCTGGAAATACCCTATGACTAATTCCCCATCCCTTATCTTGAGGAGAAGAAAATTGTCTTTAGCATGAATGCCCCAGATTCCTGGTCAGTTTATGTAAGGCATTTCAAGTGATTGCGGTATTTTAAGCCATTTTTAGCTTAAATCACCTGATGTGTGGTGAGCCCAGAAAACCTGATCTCTTGCTCCCTTAAACTCCCTGGTTTTCCACTAATTTTGTTTAAACTACTTACTGCACCCTAAGTACTTCTCTATTGAAGAGTGGGTTTATAAGTGCACATCCCCTCAACTATGTGATTTTTTTTTTTAAATAGATGATTTATTTAGCGGATTGCCCAGTATCACCCTCGGTGCAAAGCTCTATTACTTTGTGGGTGATCCCACATTCACCTAGGTCCAGGGCAGGTGGTATTTATTCTTTATCATAACCTATTTGGTGGTTTTGTCGGTTGAAAACTTTTCTGCCCGGTCCAAATAGGATTTGATAGAAACTTTCTTCAAATTATGTCTCACGTGATCCTCAGTGATCGAGCAAGAGATGAACTTCCACAAGACCTTCAGTTAGAAGTTAAAAACTGGGCTTTCATTAAGTAGCAGGAGAGGAGGCCTTTGCTTTGAGCAGTTAAAGCTACTTTTCAACCAACAATAACCACAGCAAAGCAGAAGTCAGGGTGTCAGACAGTCTTAGCATCTAGGTCCTGATTTCTTGCAATCTCAGTGGACTTTTCCTCTTATCAACAGAAGCCACACTGTGTTTGTCTTTGAGCATCTTAGTATAGATACACCACCTTTGATACACAATTTCATCTAAATGTGTAGACAAGAGACTTAACAACTATCCAAAAAGTTTAGGTAACACCAACTAGTTAATTTTCTTTTTTTTAAGATTTTAATTATTCATTTGAGAGAGAGAGAGGGAGAGAGAGAGAGAGCACACGAGCAGGGCGCAGAGGGAGAGGGAGCCCAGAGGTCCCGCTCTATCCTGGGACTCTGGGATCATGACCTGAGCCAAAGGCAGAGAGTCCTGACCAACGGAACCACCCAGGCTCCCCCAACTAGTTAATTTTCTAATTCAAGGGTCCTCAAACTTTCTTTACCAAAGGTCAGGAAGGAAATATTTTAGGCTTCGCAGACACTCAGCCCTGCTGTTGTAGTTCAAAAGCAGCCTCTGGGTAATACATAAACAAATGGGTGTGGCTGTGTACCAATAAAACTTTATTCACAAAAACAGACAGCTGGCAGGATTTGGCCTGTGTGCCACAGTTTGCCCTCCCTGTTCTACTTAATACTACCTACTTAATCGTCAAAGTAACACCAGCTAGTTTACCTTCTAAATGGCTTCCCTCCCTTGACAAAATGGACTTGCTGTTTGACTAAACTTTCATGCCAGTTTAATCCAGGAAATGTGTTGCTAAGCCCCCTCCGGGGGCCCGAACATCCAGAGACACATCAGTAAGTCCTGTGGTCTTTGGAATTCATATCCAGACTTAGGCAGGAATCCGTGCCTAATGGTTCCACATCAATTCTTGTGAATCTTTCCCATAAAAAATTGTTATGAAATCATTTCCATGGGAAGATAAAATAATGAAGAAACCAAATGCCTTCAGATGAGTACATCTTCATCTTTCTTCCCCACCCCACTCCAGATCTGTTTTCCTTAAGCAAGGTAGAGTCTGACACCACTGGGAATTTTTAGAGTTAAATTTCCAAGAAAAGTCATTCAGGTCTTAATTGCAAAATGCCAAATAATCACACACACCACCACCACCAGTGCCCACTTCAGGGGGAGCAGGTAACAGTTTTCTATGCCTGAAATTTCAGTACCTCCAAGCAAATCCAAACAGCCACCCCCCACCCCCCCACCCTCAGCAACACCCTTCATGTCTTCCAGTTAACATCTGATGTAGAAGGAGAATGCCGAACCCCTTCAATCAGAACGGGAATTACTATGAATAATTATTCCTGTAAAAATATGCTTTCCTAATAGTGGCCTTTTCAATATGCTCAGTTCTTCAGAAAGTTAATGCTACTTGGAAAGACCATGAAAGGCACAGGCAACAGGAAACCTGGGGCTCCCAAGGCTCACCAGCATCTCTTTCCCTATGTTTATACAGAGAAAACGGTCTCTCTCTGATGATGTATATATTTTTCCTTGCCTTTTTCACCTGTAAGTGTCTGTCGCCTCTTCCACGTAGAATCCGAAACCTTTCCACTATGTGTCACAGTATAGATTTGGATGCAATGAAGACTATAATTATTGAGCATTTATGAGAAATAATATTTTCCCTCTGGTGCATGTTGACTGGGCTGCTCACACCAAGCGTGAATACCAATGCCTCCAGCTTACCTTGGCACCTGCACGCGGGAGGCAAAGGAAAAAGAGGAGCAAAGGAAGGAGGGCTGAGCTCCGCCCAGGAAAAGCGAACACTGATCCCCAGCAGTCTCTCTAGAGGCAATGCATGCCAGGGCGGGGGGGGGGGGTGCGGCGAGGGTGGCCTGGAAATGAAGGTGGCAGTTTGTGTGCAGGATTTGAACATCAGGCCCTTGTACTAAGAAGCTTGGAAGACCGAACCCACCAAGGCAACCGAGAGGCAGGTCCTGCTTCCCGGCATGGCCTTGAGGGACTGCCTCGCTGTATCAGCGCTGAACTAAAAGTTCGATTTCTGAAGGGTGGAAACGAGGTAAAACAGAAAGAAAATGGTTTTCCGGGGCACTGAAATTAGTAATTTCTTGACAGAGTGTGCTTAGCCCGGTGCCCGACCAGACATTCTATGAGAAAGGGATTTGGGAAATCTTCGAAAAGAAACGCACAGTGTCTTCTCCTTAGGAGGGAGAACTTTCTGGGGCTACAGAAGAGAGGGAGCATTTGCAAGGGAAATATGCCTCCGCCATGGCATTCACGGTGGGGGGTTATCTAAAACGGCACACCCCAAGCCAGTCTGAGGGCCCACCTCCCTAGACATTTCCTGGTAGGAATCCAAGGCCAAAGTGGGTGTTTCCATTTTTCTGCAAGAGACCCCACTGTCCCCCACTGACCCTGCCCCCCGTCTCTTCTCCTCCGTCTCTGCTTGTCAAGTTCAAGACCTGGATTTTCATCTGGAGCCCGTTCCCGGAAGGAGATGAGGCCAAAGTGACTCCACACTGGTACTGTCAGCAATTAGCAGCTTGGGGAGGAAAGGGCAGAGCTGAGCAGGAAGTGGGAGAAGGAATCTGTGTTTGAAGAGCACAGCCAGCCTCCCAGTATATGGACAGATAGGAGACAATTAGAGATAAGAAGAAACGCTATCAATTATGACTTGCCGCATCCCTAGCTGATGCAGAGAGAATATTCACAGCCCAAACGAGTTCATTCATGATTTTTTTTTTCTGTTTTCAAAAATACACGAGAAAGGAGATTTTTGAGTACTTTGCCCATTGAAGGTATATGATAAAGGCTTGTGAAATCCATGTGTGGGGGCAGTGAAATATTATTTCTAGTAATAATAACTTTTTTTTTTAAAGATTTTATTTATTTATTCATGAGAGATAGAGAGAGGCAGAGGCAGAGGGAGAAGCAGGCTCCCCGCTCGCGGGACTCGATCCCAGGACCCTGGGATCATGACCAGAGCTGAAGGCAGACGCTTAACTGACTGAGCCACCCAGGCATCCCTCTAGTAATAATAACTTTGATAGATGAGCTTATTTAGCTTTCGTAACAAGTTCTACGTGCTCAGTCCTGGTAGGAACTCGTTTTATTCAGGAGGAAACTGGAGCACGCAGCATTTACGAAACCGGCCCCAAATCTTCCAGATCGTTCGGGGGTAGAAGCTGGGATTCAGACCCAGGAAGTTGGGCTCAGAGTGTGGAATCTTCTACCCACTACCCTAAGAATCCCAACCCTCAGGGAAATGTTTTAGCTCCGTTCTGAACATTCAGTGTTATCTCTCACCACATGATTTCTATTTTCTTGAGCAGCTCCGGGGATTGAAATCCTGTTACACTGTGATCCTATGACACTTGTCAGACCACGTGTCTGGTTTTGGGTCCTGGGATAAACACTTGCTACAGTGAGTGTGTGGTAACAAATGAGCACATTGGGAACCTGGCCCGGGGACCAGGACGAAAGAGGGTAAGACAAGAAATGTGGATGAAGGTTCCCTGCGTCTCCACCTCTTCATTTGTCAGAGGACTGAGGTGAGGGTACAAGAGAAAGCTCTTAGTGTGATGGCCACAGGACGGTAGAGTCTCCATGAAGGGCAGCTGCACCGCTAATACCTGTAATATTATTATGGCTCTTGTTAAGTATTGAATTGTGTCCCCCACAAACAATGCCTCAAACATGACCAGAAATAGTCTCTACCAATGGAATCCGTTACAGTGAGGTCCTGTTGGAGTAGAGTGTGCCCTTCGTCCAGTATTACTGGTGTCCTTCTAAGAAGAGAAGACACAGAGAAAATGCCCCGTGACAATGGACAGAGAGTACAGGGATAGTTACACGCCAACGGGACTGATACCGCCGGCGATCTGCCAGAAGCTGCACGAGGCACGGACGGACTCCGCTCTGGAGGGGGCACGGCCCACTGGTACCCTGATCTGGGACAACGCCTTCATGCTATTTCAAGCCAGCCGATTTGTACACTTCGTTAGGACAGACCCAGGGAGCAGTACTTTACTATTGCTATCACCATTCGGCTCACATCCCTCCTTACCAACCCCAAATAAGTCAGCACAGCCCTGAACATATACTAGAAGAATGTGCACACCCAGAGCCACAATGCAGAAAGCACCTGGCATCAATTTATGATTGTAAAGGCCACGTACAAAGGAATCCAGAGAACCTTCTGCATGAGCCTCATCAAGGCCAGCAGATATATCAATAAAACACACAAATGCCCCCTGCACACACGCACATATGTGCACACACATGCGCGCAGAGGTATCTCTTCTAAATATATCTCATCGCGTTTCTTAGTATCAAGCCTCAGGTGTCTGAACACCAAGTTTACCTTCTTTATGTTACTTCTTAGGAAACTGATGAGTCCCTCCTCACATGAGGCAGTGTCCGACTCACCCCACCCCCCGTCCTGTACGTGTTCTCACATATCCTCGTATTTCTCTCCTGATTCCTTTTCCCTGTCCCTTTTCTGCTCCCAAGACGACAGAGAAGGAAATCCATGATATGTTCCAGAACGTGCCCTGCCTAATGTTCATTGGCAGGTGTTTGACAAAAGGCTTTCCCTGCATCTTGGCAACTCAAACCGTGGAAGATGAACACACAGTCGTTGATAGAGCTGTGTGGTGAGCTCTCAATCCAGGCCAAGGCTACCTGCGTGACAGATGGGTCTTGGCTGATGGAGTCCCATCTCCTTAGCCCAAAAAGGAACACATACACATAAAAAGGGACTCTTAAAAGGGGAAATGTGTCCCAGTTAGAAAATATGGTCAAGTACCCTTTACAGGATTAACCTTTTTCCTTCAAACTGTAAATAAGTAGGCATGGGAGAATGAATCGTCCACCAGCCACGCAGAGAGCTGGGCTGGAATACTGTTTACCACTGAGATTTCTTCTTCTCTGGGGTCGAGGGGGCAGTGGCCTGACCAGAGGGTGGTGATATTTGGGACTCTGATTCTAAGTCCAAATATTCCAAATCTAGGAAAATGACTCAATTTCCCCTAGATTCACAGACAGGAGGAGTTTCCCTTCCCTCAGTGACACTCAGTTCAATAATTCAATAAAGTCCATCCACAGTTCTCCTCATCTTCAGGGTTCTAGAATCACAAAAGGACCAGAAGGTGAGAGCTGACCAAATTATTTTTGTACTTCTTGATTTTTATAAACAACACACGTTTAATCATCAGTGCTAGGGACATATTTAACCTCATACTCCTTAAAGTCTGAAGTTTAAAGGAAAGCCCCTAAAGCCAATCAATTATCCAAAAATGTAAATTTTTTTTAATCTTTTTCTTCATGGACAGTTTTTAAAAATTTTTTTTTATCACTTTCCTCTGGAGTCAACTGGATTATCACGAGGAGCACAAGGTAATCAGAATTAAATCATCTGGGGGAATTAGTAACTCCAATTGCCATTCATGCCTCCTCTTCTAACTCCTATCTTTGTTATTTGTCTTTCTAGACTCCCACTCTTCCGTGAAAGCTTATCTGGGGAAGGTAGAACATTCTCAGGGTCAGATATGAATCGCCATGGTGCCAGGAAGTTTAGCTGAAGCTGGGTGCCATCCTGAATCCCAGGAGGTGGGGCAGGTCCAGGCTGGTACCACTGGGCTGGGGGCTGGAGAATTTGCAGGGTGGATGCAGAACACCGGAGAGGCATGGTCAGGGAAAGAGGCTGAAATCCAAGCAGACAGAATCTTGGCTAATGTCCTTTAGTCAACTGGGGCAAAGACAATAGGAACATAAAGGGCATGGAAATTGGAGGTCTGGATAGTTCTCTTAGGTGGTACTGTTTATTCCAGGTCTTTGCCCCTGTAGACATGCTTTGCATCTACAGGCATTACCACTGCCGACCACAGTGGTGAGTGTTTAAAAGCATTTGTTGAATAAATGAATGGTAGGCTCTTAGTCCAAAAACCCCCCACAAAAAACAACAACAAAACACCCAAAACTTGACTCATCTGTCTAGGCTATACAAACTAACTGCCTTTGACTCTATGAATTTAAATTATTCAACTCCAAGTTCAATTGTGAAGGTTTGTTTGAAGGGCTTAATTCTAGTCTATTCAGAAGAAGACGGTAAGTGATTGTGTTCAGCAATGGTTGCCGCTTCCCCTCATTTTTGGCGTCCCCTTGACAGTGTCCACGTTTACCCTTTCCAGTGAAAGCACGGACAAAAGGAACATCATGAAGACACAGGCTGAGGGATGAAGACAGTGAGTTGAGGAAATGACAAGAATCAGTCCCACGGAGGTACGCTTCGTTCCGGGACTACCTGACTTGGTAGGTCTCAGGTTTCTGGGTATAGAGACCAGAGCAGTGAGGAAGAGATTCAGTGATGGAGTCAGTACGGAGAGAATATGGATTTGGGAACCACGGAGACCCTGGTTCGAGTCCTAGATCCACCACTGATGAGCTGTGTTATCTTGGCAATCCTGCCAAATTCCAGATCTGCCTCTAACCCAGCTGTGGGATCCAGGGCATTTTATTTAACTGTTTGTGCCTCAGTTTTCTCATCTGTAGAGTGGGTACAATAATAGAAGACACCTTACTGGGTTGTTATGAGTATTAAATAAATGAATGAATTAGACAGCACTTTATATATGTTTCTTATAATAACAATTATTATTATCATTACCACTTAATGTGTTATCAAGTTTAAGATGCACTACTGATTTGCTCACAGCACTGGGGAGGGAGGGCAATAGTTCAGCAAATACCCACATGAATTAGAAGATGCATGCCACTTTCAGAAATATATATTAGATAAAATGTACGTCTTCAAATAGAGGAGAAGCTTAGGCTTCTATGGTCTGCTTATAGGACTATTCTGAATTTCACATGTGCTAACATTTGTTAGCACAGCATCTTAAAAAATGCTTCTTTTCTCTTTCTTCCTTCCTCCATTTTTTTTCCCTTCCGGGAGGACATAGACTAGGAGCTTAAAGGCACTACCCAAACCTCAAAAGGTGACCTTGATCTTGGGCCTCCATAGGTTTCCATGAAAAGGAAGAGAGTCAGGCTGGACTCTCCGTGGGCAGCGCCTACCGCAGGCCACAGAGGGGACTGGCCCGATGGTGCCGGGCTCCTGCTCTGAACAACCCCCTTTCCTCTCAGGCAGGGGTGTTACAGCTTTGGTCCTGCGGGCAGCCAGGACACCGGGGGGGGGGGGGCGCTCTCCATCACTGCCAGAGAAGAGCACCCTGACATGACAGGCCACGTGACTGTCTCCAATTACGTGCCTCCGATTAGGGATGCTGCCGTACTGACTGCCTACTACGTGTATCTTACCTTCTTAAAGTTAAACCCTAACCGTTTCCCCAGCCTGCTTTCTGCTATCCTCACCACCCTAGAAGATCTTTGTCAGGTATCCCTTTGCCTTGCTGGAATTGTGGAGAAGACACACACACACACACACACACACACACACACACAGGGCTTGTTCTGTGTCAGGTACTAAGTATCTCAGAAATAGTGACTCATTTACTCCTCATAACGAAACTATGCAGTAGGAACTATAATTATCCCATATTTATGTTAAATTAAGGCATAAAGGGGTTAAGAACTTGCCAAGGTCACAGGCATGTAAGAGGAAGTGTCAGAATTTGAACCAGGTCTTCTGGTTCCAGAAGCCCAGCTTTTAAACACCACGTTATCCTATTAAAAATACATGAATACCCTCCACCCTGCAACCCCATTCTAACAGGCCATGATGATTACTTTCCCTCCTTCTGGCCCTTCCCAATCCCAGCTGAGAATCACTGCCTTATCACAGAGGTCTTACCTCAAAAGCCCATACACAAAGATGGCACATATTTACAGAAAACATATTACAAAGGATTAGGAAAAATACATATTTGAATATATGATTGAGAGCAAGGGATGAAGTGTGTAAAAGAGAAGTTGGGAGACAAAAGAGACGTGTGGTTGTTACAATTACTAGTGGGCCACTGGCTTGCAGTGAGCAAGGCCAGGTACCCTGAATGCCCCATCGTGTGGCAGGACCGTCCCTCATACCAAATGCCAACTGTGCCCCGTTGGGAAACACTGGTTGTGATCTGAGGACAGAAAGGAACCAGAGGCCTTCTCTTATCTCCCAGAAGGAAAGCTCTAATGTCCCCAGCTGGCAGGCATGGGCAGAGATCATCTTTCAGGTAGGATGGGAAAGGGTACGTTCCCCCGAGGACGCCCTTCAGCTCAAGCCAACTTGTCTGCTGCAGAAACCACAAGCTGCCCTGGGCTGGTTAGAAGGTTCTCTAATGAGCTGTGGTCAGGTTAGATGAAGCTTTCAAAAGAATGATGTTTGTAAAGTTGTATTAATAACAATGCTCCATCCCGGTGGGGCAGAGAATTATTCCGAGGGTCTATGCTGTGGTTTGTAAAGTACTGTGCTGCAGGAGGATGGAACGTGCGGCCGAAACCTGCAATGCAACTGTCTGCAGCCTGGGTTTACAAGGTCCCTCATAAACAAATAAATAAAAGGCCCCTCCTTTCGTGACCTTCCATCCCATAATCCCACTTGTAGGCCTCCAAGTAGGTCAAGAGGAGGGCAAAGGCTCATGTAGAAAGATGTTCGCCTTGGCATTATTTATAAAAGCAAAGACACGGATGGCACCAAAAGGTTCAGCAAGAGGAGAAATGGTAACTCAACTGGTACAAGTATGTGACACAGTTTTGGGCAACAAATTAAAGACCCCTTACAAAGAGTTTTTCATTAACGTAGGGAAGTGCTTTCGTATAATGTTAAGTAAACTCTGTATCTATGTATCTATGTATCTATCTATCTATCAGGATGCTAAATTATGTCATCTGAACTTTGACCCAGAAATTCCCCTTTTGATATCTATCCTACAATTTTAAAACCAGCTGCGTGCAAGATAATATTGCATAAGAATGTTTATCGCTGTAGTATTTATAATGGCAAAACAGAAACAGGAATAATAACAAAACTAAAAAGACCTGGACCACTCTAGAAAACAGGAGGGAGGGTCCTCAGAAAGTTAAAAATAGAACTACCCTACGATCTAGCAATTGCACTACTAGGTATTCACTCAAAGGATACAAAATTCAAAGGGACACATGAACCCCAATGTTCACAGCAGCATTGTCAACAATAGCTGAACTATGGAAAGATCCCAAATGTCCATCGACTGATGAGTAAAGATGTGGTGTATATATACAATGGAATATTACTCAGCCATTAAAATAGTGAAATCTTGTCATTTGCAACAAAGTGGATGGAGCTAGAGAATGATGCTAAGTCAGTCGGAGAAAGCCAAGTACTATATGATTTTACTCATATGTGGAATTTAAGAAACAAAACATGAATATAGGGGAAAAAACAGAGGCAAACCATAAAGCTGACTCTTAACTATAGAGAACAAACTAAGGGTTGCTGGAGGGGAGGTAGGTGGGGGGATGGGTTAAATGGGTGATGGGCATTAAGGAGAGCACTTGTGATAAATCATTAAATCCTACACGTGAAACAAAAACAAAAACAAAAAGCCAAAAAGCCAAAACCAAAGAACTGAAGTATCCATCAATACTGAATGCTTGATTAAATCAGGGCTATTCCACAGAGTTGTATGGAATCATTTTTAAAAAGGTGTTTTTATATATATGTGTTCCAAAAGTACTGTTAACCGAATACAGCGTGTTTCTAAATAATGGGCGAAATATTATGCTATTAAAACAGAGACACAAACTCCATCCCTACAAATGCATGCACACTCTGCATGTTTGCATGGGCACAAAAGGTCCACCATAAGCATTTAGGCAAAGGGACAGGATGGAGTGTAGATTATTAGCTAGAGAGAAGTATTCTTAGATGTACCAGTGATTATTACTTAGTGCTGGAATTAGGAGTGATTGCTATTTTATTAAGGTTTTTTGTTTTTCCAAATTTTCCATCTTGGCTATCTGCATTGCTTTTCTAATCAGGATAAATAAATGGATGATGGATGGATGGATATACATAGACAGAAAGAGAAGTTGGGAGGGAGGCGGAGGGAAAGAGGGAGTTAGGGGAGAAGAAAGAGAGAAGGAGGGAGAAAGAAAGAAACGAAGTACATTTAGCAGTTGAATGAATGGATAGTTTCCCATTTTCTTCTAATTTCTTCTTCAAGGAAAGCAGGGGCTCTAGGTCCCTGTATACCTGATGCCTATCTGCTATCCACGTTCAAGGGCCCACATGGAGGCTCCCACAGACGCACAGCTGAACCTGATTACAGAGGCGGCAACATCTGCACAGCATGGTTTATGTCAATTCTGTAATGGGTAAAACCCTCTGGAATTAATATCTGATGAAGAAATAAACCTGTTAACAGGACAGATTTATAGTATTCAAATTACTATTGATCCATTCAGTACACAACTAATAAAAACCTTCCTTGCGTGACCTTCCACCCTGTGCATGCTTAAGCAAATTATCTCTAATAAACAAGTATTATGAGGACCCAAGGAAAATGTCAACCAATAAATTACTGATCTCTTTCTCTCTCTCTCTCTCCCTGGATGAAAGTGGAAGTTAAGCACCAGTATCTGTCTTTATGTACCTTGTGTCAAACCTTGGGGTCCCCCCAAATCTTCCAACATAGCAGAAATCTTTCCTTGTTGTAGTGGGCACAACCGCACAAGAGCATCCTGTCTCTCAACAAGCAACTCGGTGAAAACCACAGGACAATAACCTATTAACCTAACATTACTCCTAAGGAGTAATGGGAAAAAATAAACTTGGTCTAGAAGTCAAGAAATATGGATCTGTACTTTTTTACCACCATGACCCTAGGTAAGTCACTTAACCTCTATTTGCAATTCTAACCCAAATTAAAATAAAATAAATAGGATACTTAGCCTCATTCAGTCAAGTCCTAAGATATTTGCTGAAATGTTTTAAAATATTTTGCATATACCCCCTTTGCCTAAGATTGGGATCTCCCAGTCTATCCCCATTTGAACATTTCCTGGATTCACTGAGCCTAGCCATACCCAGCTCCCCCACATGCTAGAACAGGATCTAGTAATAAATTTAACAGTGACTCAAATACATTGGAAGGGTGGCTCTGTTCCACGCCATCACTGAAGGAAACAGACAGAAACAGGCTCTTTCATCTTATTTTATAAGATCACCCTGAGTGTCATCTTTATTCTAGCTAGACTGAAGGAAAAAAGGCCCAGCAAATAGGGAGGTTTGCACATTTGGAGGTTTTCCATTGGTCCAGATTGGAGCTGCTGGGCATCACTTTGACTGAATTGCATAAATTAGGATTCAGTCCCTTGGCCAGAGACTAATGGCCAGGGAGGATGGGAAAGACAGCTGAGGTGCACATCCAGGGATATGTGGTGAAATCGTAACATTATCTGTCACACTCAGCATTAGTAAAAATATAAATATAGGGAAATGTCGTAATGGATCCATATATTCATTCACTACCCTAGTCCAAGCCATTGTCATTGCTTACCTGGACTTTGGACATGTTATCTTTCATCTCTGAGCTTAATTTTGTACTTTTGGAATACAGGACTCTTACTATGTTCCTCACAGTGTTCTTGTGAGGTAGAAATGAGATTATGACTTTCCAGCATTCCCACACGTGTCCTTAGCAGTCACAACACACCCGTGTGCTTCCCCGTGGCCACCAGACTCACAGAACACTGGCGAGGCAGTGGCAGACTTAGGGCAGTGAACTGCTTCTTCTCACCACTGTGCTTACCTCCCAGGGATATGATAAATGCTCATTTTCCAAGAAGGTCCTGCGCAAAAATGAACTATTGGGACTTCATCAAGATAAAAAGCTTTTGCAGAGCAAAGGAAACTATCAACAAATCCAAAATACAACTGACAGAATGGGAGAAGATATTTGCAAATGACATATCAGATAAAGGGCTAGTATCCAAAATCTATAAAGAACTTATCAAAATCAACACCCAAGGAACAAATAATCCAATCAAGAAATGGGCAGAAAGGGCACCTGGGTGGCTCAGTCATTAAATGTTTGCCTTCGGCTCAGGTCGTGATCCCAGGGTTCTGGGATTGAGCCCCACATCGGGCTCCCTGCTCCACGGGAAGCCTGCTTCTCCCTCTCCCACTCCCCCTGCTTGTGTTCCCTCTCTCGCTGTGTCTCTCTCTGTCAAATAAATAAATAAAATCTTAAAAAAAAAAAAAAAAAGAAATGGGCAGAAGACATGAACAGACATTTCTGCAAAGAAGACATCCATATGGCCAACAGACACATGAGAAAGTGCTCAACATCACTTGGCATCGGGGAAATACAAATCAAAACCATAGTGAGATACCACCTCACACCAGTCAGAATGGCTAAAATTAACAAGTCAGGAAATGACAGATGTTGGCGAGGATGTGGAGAAAGGGGAACCCTCCTACACTGTTGGCGGGAATGCAAGCTGGTGCAGCCACTCTGGAAAACAGTATGGAGATTCCTCAAAAAGTTGAAAATAGAGCTACCTATGACCCAGCAATTGCACTACTGGGTATTTACCCCAAGGATACAAATGTAGTCATTCAAAGGGGCACCTGCACCCCAATGTTCACAGCAGCAATGTTCACAATAGCCAAACTATGGAAAGAGCTCAGATGTCCATCGACAGATGAATTGATACAGAAGATGTGGTATATATAGACAATGGAATATTACGCAGCCATCAAAAAATGAAATCTTACATGAAGTGGATGGAACTAGAGGATATTACGCTAAGCGAAATAAGTCAATCAGAGAAAGACAAGTATCATATGATCTCATCGATATGTGGAATTTGAGAAACAAGACAGAGGATCATAGGGGAAGAGAGGAAAAAAATGAAACAAGAAGAAACCAAAGAGAGAGGCAAACCATAAGAGACTCTTAATCTCAGGAAACAAACTGAGGGTTGCTGGAGGGGAGGGGGGTGGGAGGGAACGGGGTGGCTGGGTGATGGACCTCGGGGAGGATATGTGTTGTGGTGAGTGCTGTGTCTTGTGTAAGACTGATGAATCACAGACCTGTACCCCTGAAACAAATAATATGATAATAATAATAATAACCAAAAACCCTCTATGCACCTTATGAAAAACAAAAAGGTCCTGCAGAATTAATGGGAAACATAATACTCAAGTTTCTAAGCAGCTCTGTGTGGCACAACAAAATTATTTTTGAAGCGAAGCACTTAAAGATACATTAAGTAAAAATTTTAAGTTTCTATTGCTTGAGACAAAGAAAGTAAAGAGAAAAAAAATGAAGTTGGAGACAAAGTCAGTGAGCCGAGTTTTCTTGGTACTAACATTCTACCATCCAAGCAGAGCATTAGAGATGTAAGCGTCATATCTAGGCTTAGAGTTACTTTAAAGTAGACTAGGAGTTTTTGGAGGATTGCAGCTGGAAGATTTTAATATCTAAAATAGGAGCTGGCAAACTAAAGCCCATGGCCAAATCCGGCCCACTGCTTGTTTCTGCAAATAAAGTTTTATTGGAAAACAGCCACACTCATTCATTTACATATTATCTAGGAGTTTTTTTGGTGCATGCGCATGCTCAACAGTAGAACTGAGTATCTGTGACACAGACTGACCTGAAAAACCTAAAATATATATTGTCTGTCTCTTTATGGAAAGTTTGCCAATCCTGCTCTAAAATAAAAATAAAGGCTGAGATTGCTCCATAGGACTCAAAGTTAAGTGACTGTGACAAACCTTGGTCCAAATGAAGTGGGTCTTCAGCTGGTTCTAGCCCCTTCTCTCCCTCTCCATCACCCACTTTCAAATAAAAGAGCTTGTGAATTGATTAGAGGCAATAGAATTATTGGAAGCTGGAAGGAGAGGAATTGAAGGGAGATGTAATGACACCATAAAAGCTACGTTGAGTTGCTTTTATGAGCCCAAAGCCGCTTAGAGGAGCCTGACCCTAAGAGGTTAGCGGAAGTGTGTAAAAGGCTTGCCTTTGGGATAAATGCATATCAAAACCCATCCACGGAGGGAGAGCAGAAAAGAAGGGAAATAAATGACAAGTTCAGTACTTCAACAGGGAAAATTTCCTCCGAAAGGAAGCAAGCAATGAGGCCAGGCAGGAATAAATGGTGTAGAAATGACAGCCGCCCTCGTCGGGCCACAGCTGCGCTTGGGGCTGATAAGATCCAGCATGTGTCAGTCGCCACATCTCTCTTTTCACACTTCAATGTGAACTTTACAGCAAAAGGGGGACAGGAGGCAGTGAAGGGGAAAACGGTGGCTCAGAAGGACTTGTGCACGGAGTGTGAAGCCATTTCAATTTTATATTCGAAAGGACTCTGTAGGTGATCCCATGAATGCAATTATGCCCACCTAATAAAAGCAACATATGCTAAGACAATTAAAAGATTTTATTATACATCTATTCATTGTATTCCATTTTCAGCAGGAGGAGCGGAGACTGATGAGAGGGAAAGGATGCATTTAGCAGGAAGGGGAGCCAAAGTCGGCCTGGAGTATGCCAGTGGGGAAATGAATGGGCTGTGATGTGTTTTTAACATAAAGATGAATTATTAGATTACTATTTACCAGGGGTCTTTTCGCCTTGCAAACACCAGCATTCTGGTTTCGTGCCTCTGTATTATGAGGAAATGTATCTGAAGACATCATTCTGCCTTCTTCAGCCCTTGGTGTTTTGGTATTCAACCATAAAATGAAAGCCCCTGAACAATGCCAGAAAGAAAAAAAGCATGTCTCTGGCTTCAAAGTTTGATGACACAATGGCAAATGGAAATCAAGAGAATGTTCTTTTATCTCTTCATTCCACATATATTTATTGGGGACCTCAGTTTATACTGGAGACTGGAGATTCTAAGTGGGAGAAAACAGTCTGTGCCCTCCAGAATCTCACGGAAACAGCCTGCCAGCTTCCTGCCCAACATCCACTTGCATTTCTTCCTGGGCAAAGAGCTAGACCACATTTGCCAGCCTACCTTGCAAGACAGGCATGTAGCTAGTTCTTTTCACCGGGATGTGGCTGGGGCTGGTAAGAGCCGCCAGCTGGTTATGGATAGACAAGGGGAGGATGCAGGTGCAAGGTGGCTGGAGCCTGGGTCCCTGATTCACATCGTGGAACAAAAGTGCCCCTGGCCTGGCATACCTACTTATGCTGTTTCCTGAGTAAGAAATACAGCTTTGGAGGTTTGAGCTATCATGCCTTTGGGGAGCTCTTTGTTATTGCAGCCCATCCTATCGTAATCAATATGCTTACAACACAGATGTGCAAACAGTTCACATCGGGGGCATTTCAGCAGAAACCGACAGGCAGAAAGCAGGAGGGATTTGACAGGCAAAGGTGGAGGCAGGAAGGGAACTCAGGTAGAAGTGATGGTGTAACCAAAAGCTCAGAGGTGTGAAGAGATGTGGCCTGTTCATGGGGGAGTGGGGAGCAGGAAGTGTGGGAGGAAGAGGTGAATCTAAACGGGCACAGTGGAACCAGAGCCTAGGGCTTCACATGGAAATGACGGAATCACATGATTAACTCTGCAAAAGGATCTTTTTGTTAAATGTCAGGGCAGGTAGGCATGTGGCCTCTAATGCTAACCATCCTTGATCAGAATCAAGGCATGTCCTCACATGGCGGGGGCCACAGTTGGGTTAGATATAACACACGGAAGGCCACGAGTCCTGGAAGCTAGGGTTTCCACTCCCTGAGATGCTTTCGCCCAGGAATGAAGAGCAAACCAAGGCCAAGTGAAGAATCTACCTGAGTATATCCATCTAGCTAATAACAGACATAGGTTGTCACATCATTCAGCCGAAGGGGACCAAAATGACCAGAACTACAGCTTTGTGGCTGACCTGGTGGCCACGTGGACATACAGATAAAGCCCAGCTGAAATAAGGTGAAGACCCACACACAGAATTCTAGGGTACTGCACAGTCAATGAAAGTGTCTGTCTTCAGGCCTCAGAGGGACGAGGTTTTCTTATATTCAACAAAGGTGGATTTCAAACTTGCTCGTAACACCTAATCACTTAGAAGCAATTTAGCAATTTCCGAATGTCTTCCTTTTCTTCAAATGACGAGAATGAGGCATATTAAAGATGAGAGCCAAAACATCAGAACTGACCCATCTTTATGGGTTTTAGTTGGGCTCCATATGGGTTGCTCTGAACCCTGCACACTACAAAGGCGAGGTGCACAGCTGATGTGTCAGTGTCGGCAGAGATCGGGGGCACGTGGAGCACAGGGTAGAAGTTAATAAGAAACAGTACGCCAAGTGAGAAAAAGCAAGCACAGTGATGTGAGACAGATTCAGGCAAGAAGAGCAATTCTTCAGGATTACCGCTAATATTAAATGGGATAAATGGTGCAAAATGAGAAGCATTAATGCAAAATGGCATTTAGTAAAGGCTCAATAAGTAAAGTCAACTTTACCCATCCTCCTCTTTTATTGTCCTTCCTAATGATTTAGTATGAATTTTTCTGTTAATGTGATCAAATGTATTACTTCTTAACTTCCGAAATGAAAAATTAGTCATTTTTGGTAATTTTCTAAGAGAGCACACCTACGTTTCACTCCACCTCGGTCCTTTGGCCGAGAGTAGAAATTCACCAGACATCAGTACACTCTTAATCTTGAAGGATTTGTCATGGTAGTCTGGCCAAGGCATTAATTATTGTATTTGGGAGGAAAAGACAATTTTTCAGTAACTGCCTGACAGTTAAAGCAACCCAGAAAAGTGCACAGCGTTGACAATCCAGAGGCCTTTTATCCTGATGTTCAGAGCTAAGCTGAGCAATGCGTGCTTTATCTGGGGACCACAATATCTGTATCAGCGTTGCTATTAACCTGCCCCTCGGAACCCTTCACTCTACAAAGCCATGGGGACTGAGACTTCACAAGACCAAGTTCAAACAAATAGCCTGGCTGTAAGTGAAGGCTACTTATAATTGCGTATCTTGAAAATACCATATATCCAACCAGTTTACAAGGTGTCACAAGATTTTACTGGTGACACATTTTAAATTAGACTTTTTCAAATTATTAAGGCAATGCAATACATTTGTCACTTTGAAAAGTGAAAAATGCACCCAGGTACGTAATACATCTCTACTACCTCTTCCTCTCTTCATCTGTCTTTTAATATAGCTTTAGTCAGAGAATATATTCCATTTTGAACCCTACTTTAGCCATTAAAACTTTTATCATGAGCATTTTTTCCAACTGTCATTTTATTTTAGTGGCTGCCTAATTAAGTGGATCTACTGTGATTTATGGAATCATTCTCCTGCTGTTGAACCTTCAAGTTGATTCTCAAGTTTTACTGCATGGCTTTTTTTTTTTTTATCCATTTTGAAACAGGAGAGCTTTATTTGGTAGGAAATAATTTCTTCAATGGTCTTAACTACTGGTGTCTGTGAACTGCAGTCTCTTTTTGTGTCTTTGAAGACTGACTAAGACAAGATGATTATGAGGCTCTGGGGTGAATAGTTCAACTATATGCTTGGAACTGCACTGAGCTTCTGATTCCAGTCTCTGCCTGTTAACTCGTTTGGGTCATGCACCAGGACAGGTGAAAGAGACCCACGTGGACCATCTTAATAATCAAAACTTGAACCCATGGGTTATTCAGTTGTGCCCCAAACACACCAGGCATTTTTGTGCATCTAACATGGTTCATGGATAGTCTGTTTATCTGGAATGGGCTGTTCCCATGCCTCTCAGGAAGTCCAGGAGGGTGGCAGATGATACAAACTGATAGGGTTCATTCTGCAGTGAGGTACGTGCTATGGACGTACGTGTTTCAAATGTGATTAACATGGCTTTTGTGCTGGGACAGGTTTTCCCGAGGACGGTCCTGATGTCTTTCCAATACAACGAGATGGATTCATCTAGGTGTTCAAGTCATAATTTTATACTTCCAAAGCCTTTTCCCTCCCTCTCTCTCTCTCTCTCTCTCTCTCTCACACACACACACACACACACACAAGAAAGAAGTCAACCGTCTCTCGCAGTCTGGCTTTGCCCAGTGAGACTGCCCAATTCCTGGGGAAGACAAAAAGCACATTCCTGAAGAAGTTCCACAAATTCTATCCTGCAGTAGACATCCTGGACATGATTCAGAGTCATCCGATGGGAGCACATGTTTATTGAGGGCCGACTCTGGGCCAGGCACTGCAGGTACAAAGATGCCCAGAGCAGATATACAAGGCCTTGAGGGAACTCAGACACAGGGCGAGGAGGGCTGTGTGTCCACAGATACATGTACCTTTGACTATTTCTGAAGCCTGTGCTTTCTGCATTACGGCAGCTACTTTAATTACACACCTACTGTGTGCCGAAATCCATGCAAGGCACTGGGGTACACACAGTTCCTGCTACCCGGAGGCTCAATGTCAAGTGGAGAAATAGCAAAATAAGGACATCATTAGGGCAAGGAGAGAAGTTCTTGGAGTCTACAAGGAACCATGAGGAGCCCCCTCGAATGCAGCTCCTGGCCTCTGCCTACTACCTGGTGACAGATCACGGTCACGTGCTAACGCAGGGGAGAGTCATGCCCTTGCCCTCCCTCCACAGGGCTCTGCAAAAGCTCAGTGCTCCTAAGAGCCAGGATGACCTGCGTGACTTGTGGCAAACTGCCAACTGCATTTGAAACCCAAGCCTATGTGTATATAAAAATGCAGGAAGCCATCTTAAAAGGATGCGCTAATTAGCTTCCCGGGATTTCAGATTTTAAAAGCTTTTGTGATCGAATTTGTTTCGGTAATTTTTTTAAAGGATTCCAAAGATTGGTTCTGCTGTCAAGACATCAGAAAACAAAAAAAATGAGATAACAAACTTATTGGTTTCCACAGTGGAGTGCTTTCAATGTGAAAGGGGGGAAAACATCCGCCGATTGGTTGATAAAAAGCAATATGGCATTAAGAGCCATAGTGAAGAACCAGCCTCCCTTGGGTGGCTTGATCTGACATTGAGTTGCACTTGAAAAGCATCTGTGACGCCCTGCAGAATCAGCACCCACTGTTGGAAGACCTAGGGGGTACCGTTTTCACTTCGACAAAGGATTTAGGAAAGACACAAGCAAAAAAAAAAAAAAAACCCAAACCAAAACAAAACCCCCCAAAAATGAGTTTTAAAATTAAAAATAATTTAAAATTAAAAGGATGTGAAGGGTCACAAAAGCATGTTTCTTCTATGCCACTCTCCCCTCTTTTCATTAGGAATAAAAAGAGCTAATAATGGAAAGGATATATACAATAATTATATCTGTTCAGTGTGGGGGAATAATAACTGGGGTACTACACTATTATGAAAGTCTATAATCATATTAATAGAGGTGTCCTATAATTGAAAACCATTATTGAAATATCTCCTCATAGAGTTAATCCCTCCCTCTGTGCAGCCCCTGGACCTTGTCTGTGTTTGGGGATCACGCACCCCATGTTGCAATCATCTGTCATCTTTGCCTGTCTCCAAGCTAGTCTATGACCTTGAAGACAGCTACTACGTGGACTCTGTCCTTCTCACCCTCTGCGTGCATAGCACCGGGTCTACAACCAATCACGGATTGACTGTACTCCACTTGGTCTTCAAGTTCACTTCTCCAGGTAGGCTAATACTTTAGTCTTTTCTTGGAAACATTTCCCAACATTTCACATTCTTTTTAAACTGGGGAGTGTGCGTGGGGGGAATATTTAGATAAGTCTGTGTATTTGCAATGTGTAGGCAAGGCGCTAATAATCATCAACCCACAGGAATCTGCAAAGACTTGGCCAACATCAATAAAGAATCACGAGCTGTCACCCCCAAACCTGAAAAGGCCTCATCTCCTGCTTACATTTCTTTAAATAAAAAAAAAAAAAAAAAGGAAAAGAAAGAAAGAAAAAAGGATGACCTTGCAAATTACAGTCCTATTAATTTAACTTCTAAATTTGGAAAGATACTGAAAGAGGAAAAAAAAATCATGAAATGAGCTTGCAAAATCTTAAACAGGGCATTTACTGTAAAAGAAGAAGTAACTCTCGACTGAAAAGTGAGTTCTGTTTTTTTTTTTTTTTCATTTTTTTGGGCAAATATTTTATCTATAGAAGATAAAATGGAATTGAATCATGCAGTCACTGGCTCCTACGGAAGTAATCCATAGTCAGATTTAATTTTCTCAACCAGCCATTATTTAGAGTATGAATAAAACTTGTTGACTTATGAGACTGGTACCATTTTTTTTTTAAAGATTTTATTTATTTATTTGACAGACAGAATGAGAGAGAGAGAGCACATGAGAGGGGGGAGGGTCAGAGGGAGAAGCAGACCCCCTGCTGAGCAAGGAGCCCGATATGGGACTTGATCCCGGGACTCCAGGATCATGACCTGAGCTGAAGGCAGTCGCTTAACCAACTGAGCCACCCAGGCGCCTGAGACTGGTACCATTTTTAAGCAAAGATAAAATCAAGTGGTCATATCAGTTTGGTTGTGGGATGTTCCTTACAAGAAAATGTATCAGGAGGCAGACAAGGTGAGTGCTTTTGGAGTCAGACCTGGGTCAAATTCCAACTTTGCTACTTGCTAGCTGGGTGATCTTAGGCAAATCACTTAACCTCTCTGATCCCCTGTTTACTAAACTATAAATTGAAGATGATGACAACACCATCAGGACTGCAGTGAAGATTAAATGAGAAGATATTTGTAAAAGGAAACATAGAACATTCAACAGGGAACTGTTTCATCTGGGAAAACATGGGCAGGCTGGATTATTGAAGGACATTACAGCAACTTCCCCAGAGATGGCAGAAAATACAAGAAATCCCAGCTTGTCTGAGCCGGTTTGTGCTCATATAAAATTTCCTTTTAGGAGGGGTAGTGAGGATGTCCTTAAGATTGCAGTGCCCGGCAAGAAGGCACCTCATGGTGGTCAACAGAGCCAAGTCGGCTGAGCCACTTATGATGGCTGCCAAGAGAAGGATTTTTCCCCCCCATTTTTATTTCTCGGTCAAATTCTCTTTACCTGGTCTGCTCCAACAATTTCCCTGACAGCAACTTCATCTAGACCCCTCCCTCTGTGTATACTCAGGAAAGGGGTTCTGGGAAGAGAAGGGAAGTCCCCAGGATCACAAGGGGAGCCCCTGGCAAGGTTGGGCTAAAGACCAGCCTCTGACTCTTGATCTGGGTCCTTCTAGCCACCCTGTCCACAACCTGCTGAGCAGGCCTGCTCCAGCTTCACCATGTCTTGGACACCCTACTTTCTAGTTGTTGGCTAGGACTTGTGCAATCATTTCTGGCTTTAGCTATTTCTGTGAGGCAGGAAGGGCAGTCTCGAAATGGCTCTTCCCCCATCCTTGATTCTGGGCTGCAGGGGCTCCTCCGCCTTTAAAAGGACAGCCAGAAGGCTGTAAAAGGAGATGCCAAGGAGGCTTGGAAGCCCAGTTTTTACAAAGTCCAAGAATGGTGCCCAGAGAGACCCCCGGCAGCCCCGGGCAGCTCTGCTTTTCTCCACGTTCCTCCAGCATACAAATAGAGAAGTGAAATGTAGCCATGCAGATCGTTGCAGTTTATGGCCTTTCTGGCCTTGGTCTTATGACCTACGTCTTTTTGCGCTCTCTGACACATAACAGGTCTCAGACATGTGACACGGTGAAAACAAGCTGCAGTCTAGAGTCGGGAAAATCGACAGCCAGAGGCTACTGCCTCCAAAATGGGAGACTTCCGACCCATGATTTGATTCCTCCGAGTCTTAGCTTTCTCCTCATTCCCACGGGGCAAAATCCACTGACTTCCCAGAGTTGTGAGATGGGGATTAGGTAGGATTATGTTTGTGAAATAGTTAGCACATGCCCTGCCCGCGTTAATTTACGTATGCTCTGTTCCCCACAACTTTCTAGAAGGGTTAAAAGATTTCTAAAAAATGCTCTGGGATCCAGATTTTTTTTTTTTTTTAAACTATAGGCCAGTTTTCAAAGTTGAACGGTTCGTATCATGAAAAAACCTTTTAACTTTTTCGAGGGGTTCTTCACATGTTTTGTAAAAGGTGAAGGAAGTAGAGCCGGGGCAGCTGATGGGGGTGTGGAGAGACCAGTGTTGGTCTCCACTCGGTCCAAACGAGCTCTGTGAGGGGACTTCTCCAGGACTCAGCTTCCCCCCCACCACAGGTGTGTTGGTTGTGACTGAACTTGCCCCCCTCCCTGAGGGTCGCGGCAGAGGGAGACGGGGGTGATCCAGAGGCGGCAGCACCGGGAGGCTCTGGGCGGCACTGGCAACTCCCTGGGCTCTCTCCTCTTTTCTAGGCCACCCCCTCCTCCACTCTTGGGTAATCTGGAGCCTGAGAAGGGCGGGAAGGAGGGGAGGAAGACCAAAATAACAGGGACCGGATGCCTCCTGGCTATTTTGGTGGCGCACACGCAAGCCCAGTGAGTCCCTGGGGGTTGGTTATAAAGTTACCTGGGAAGATGCCTTCGCTCTTTCTGCGGACCGTACTTAATGAAAAGTCTGGGGCCTCTGAAGACACTGAGAAGCACTGAGAGCAGGGATTACATGCAAAATGGTGCCACAGGACCCAGCGATACCCCTCCTAGTCATCCCCAGGATTACACAGAAACTGGAATCCAAACGTTCACGGCAGCACTATTCACCACAGCCCAAAGCTGGACACCACCCAACTGGCCCATCAATGCAGGAAAGCATAAACACAATGTGGCATATCCATACAATGGAATATTATTCAGCCATTAAAACAAAGACGCATTGATCTTTACCACAGCACAGATGAACTTGAGAACACTAAGTCAAAGAAGTCAGACACAAAAGGTCAAAAATTACTGGACTGTTTTTATATGAAGTGTGCAGAATAGGCAGATCCATAGAGACCAAAAGCAGATGAGTGGGCAGTGAGGAGTGAGGAGTGATTATTTAATGGGTGTGGAGTGTTTTTCTGCGAGGACGAGAAAGTTTTAAAGCTACGGAGAGGTGGTTTACAACGTTGTAAATCGACTAAATGTATTTTCTTAATTTTATTTTTACTGAGATAAGAGTTGTTTATTTTTTAAATGGTGGACTGTATGTTATGGGAATTTCACCTCAATTTAAAAAATATTTGTAGCGGGAAAAAAAAAGAGCAGGGATTTTAAACTCACTGTGGCCTGAATTTGAATCTCACTTCTGTCTCATTCAACTTGTGTAACCTTGGGCAAGTGGCTTGGGTACTCTGGCCTTCAGCTCCATTGTTTTTAGGGTGGTGAGAATGAGGACCCCAGAATCCATGAGGAATCCATGAGACTCTGGAAGCAAAGCACCCCAGGCCCAGGGCGAGGTAGGCCCACACACATGTCAGCCCCCTCCCTCCCATGCCATACCACAGGTCTGACCTTCCTCAAAGGTGCGGGCCAACCCACACTTCCAGGTGCTATAATAGGATAACCACACTTCCACCCACCACTCACAAATGGGATAGTTAGCATTTTGTCATATTTGCTTCAATGCTTTTTTGTTTGTTTGTTTAAATAATGGACTGAAATGTTTCAGATGAAGATGAAATATATGTTGACTCCTGCACTCAGCTCGGTGTCTCTTTTGAGCAAAGAAGCAAGCCCATTAAAGAATAAATGTGTGGGGAAAGAATTTACTCATTCAGCTGGTCTTCAGTCAGGGTCTACTACGAGCAGCATAGGTAACACAGGATGTCCACACTGAGTTACAGAGCTCTGTTTTAACTGGTAATTTGAGCATGCGCAGAGGGGGCAGTCCAGAGGCGCTGCGAGAAGGCAGGTGGGCCCCGGTTAGCTCCCTGTATTAAATAAAATCAGTGGTTTGCTTTCAAACTCGGATTGCAGTTAACCAGCACGACTCAGAAAACAAGTCCCTCCCGACATCCTCAAGGCACGAGCTACCCAGCAGTTGTGCTGTTAGGAAATTTTCAAAATACGGGCTATTGCCCAAATGGTGCGATTTTGAACTCTTCATAGATCCGCCATGGGAATCAATGAGATAACGTGAAAAAACATTCGGGGAAAAAAAAAAAAAAACCTGCTATGCAAACATACTCAGAGGCTCTCAAACAAAGGAGGGGTATACGTGGGGGTGGGGTGGAGAGGAGGCAAAAGGGGGACATGTCTGTAAACCAGTAAGGGTTGAAAATACAACCTTCCAGGGGCAGAATGCAATTCCAGCTTCCCATGTCTCAGAAATTGGAGCCTGGAAAATCCCTGGTGGAAATGTCCAGCACGATGAGTTGGGAGTGGGGTAAAGAAGGTGGGGAGGAAACTCAGTGCTTTGCTTCCAGAAGCGACCGGAGTAAATGTCTTTGTAATTTCATGTTTCCCTAAAAACAAGATGATTTGTTCGCTCTATCAAAAAAAAAAAAAAATGTCGAGAACGGGCTATATGGCAATACATTATGTTGGGACGTAAAGCTAGTTTGAGCTGCTGGTGATACAGTCTTTTCATAGGAGATCACTGTACCTGAAATGTAGGTAGTTATAAAAATGGCATTAATTTGCTTAGACCGAGAGATTTTCACAGGAGAGCAACTAGCAGAAAACATTATGAAAATGTCCGAGAGGACTGGTAATTGAGTTGATTAGTATGACCTTGGTTATGAAGGTAATAGAAGAGAGACCGGTGCTTAGACTGAGTTATAACCCTGTTCCCGGTTCGGCGACAGAGTGAGGGATGTAATTTGTTCAGGCTGACTCGGGGTAGCCAAGCCTGCCTCTGACAAAGTAATCCACTGACTAGCCGAGCTTGGCCCGCGCTTTTACCCTGACAGAGTAAACAGGACAGGGTCAAATAAGAAAATGATGGACTGGGCTTGTGTGCTAGCTCCCTGTGCAGACACGAGAGGGGCAGAACTTTCCGGACCACGGGCCCCAAGAAGCATTAATTCACCGCCTCTGAAGTACCAAAGAGGGAAAATAAGACAACTGCTCCCCAGCTGAAAGGAAACAAAGCAAAACACCAACATAAACAAAGAATAAACATCCCAAGAAGGTCTGTGCTGAATCCGCTCTGGCTCTGTTTTTCATATTTTTTATAGGCATTTATGAAGCAATAGGCCACTGGCTGTGGTGGGAAATTTAACTGCATTAATCATAAGAAAGGATCTCGTGTCTGCCTCCAAAGCCTATGTTCTTTCCACTGCACCTGCTTAAAATAGGCGCATTTCTCTTAATAACACACGCATGAGTGTGCGTGCACGTGTGCACACAGGAGGTTGACCCCACAAAGAAATATTCAACAGTTGTTTACTGGGTTGGTCAGTGGGTAACCCGAAGTCTTTACGCTGAGTATACGAGCTCACTAGCATTGTAATTACTTGTACAAAAATTCATGTCCTGGGAGCTCGTTCTGTCCACTTCCATATCTGTGATGACCTTCTTCATCAAGCTCACTATAGAAGAGATCGGATAGGGAGCCTGGGGTGACTGAGAGATACTTCAGCAACGGCTCTGGAGCCCACAGAGACCCTCATGTATAGGTTAGACGTCTGTACACACAGGTCTTGAACATTTCACACTTACTATTCACAACGAACGCGTATCAGATCTGAACTGGAGGGTTACACTGGGTGAATAACAACAGGACATCCTCGCGCACACTTTGTTCTCTGTGTGTGTGTGTGTGTTTGTGTGTGTGCACGTGCATTTTTGTATGTTTTACCAGCCTCCGATTTCAGGGCTGGGGCTACACAAATGACAAAGGGCCGAGAATCCCTTGTCTCCTTGCCTCTGTCACCATGCTTGCTGACCCTCTAGTGAAAAGGATCTGACCACCACATGCGAGTGGAATAAATTATCGCTGACACTCCAATATTTAATTATGCAGCTGTCAGAGCGGCCCTTTTGAAATTCATTTTAATAAAGTGGGAACTTTCCCTTTCAAGGTTAGAGTGAGGGGAGTCACCTTTGGTGTCAGCCGGAGGTCTGCACCATGAGCTCTGCATTCTTGTTCCGGACGCCTGTCACTTGGCCTGATAGAAGGGCCTGATAACAGCTCTGAGGCCTGGTGCCCCCCCCACCCCCGTCCCTGCCTGAATGAACATCCTTCATTTAAACCCACAATAACGAGGACCTCAAAGTCAGAGAGGCGGGCACAAGGGCAGCCTGTCGGGGGAAAAATGGCTTCTTATTATAAAATTCACTCCATGTGGAAGCTGCAATCTAAAAGCCATCATGGCCATCTCCCTGTTTTAACTGGTTAACCGGAAATATTTAACATGGTGTAAGGGAATGAGAAAAAAAGGAACCCCGCGGGGACGGTCGGGGCGCCCAGACACTGGCACTCCTTGATCTTTGCGTCTCCCAAACTCGTGAAAGACACATAAAAGCACGGATTTATATTTTGCTATAAAACAACAACAACAACAAAAAGGTACTGTAGTTTTTGTAGTTTGGCTTCTGGGCCATCACGTGGCACCAAGGAAAAGCTTTGGCATGGCACATTTGATGTGCGGCTGAATCACGCCTGCCTCAAGTCTGTGTTGAGGTGACACTCCTCCGTGTTTCTGTGCGAACCATGCCTGCAGCCACCTCGAGAGAGGGGATCACGGCCGGGCTGGAAAAAGCAGAACCAGCTCCGTATGCACAGGCAGACTGGTGCCTCTCACCCCTCTCTCCTCCCTGATTGTTCACTCTACAGTCTCTCCCTTTTCCTCATTTTTATTTTCCTCCCTTCCCCTCCCCCTGCTCTCCTTCTCTCTCTCTCTTTAATAACATGATAAATATTTATTGATTAGTGACTCTATGCTGGGCATTGTCCAAAGTTCTTTGTATGCTTATCTCTTGTAGTGCTCAGGGCAACTCTATAAATTAGGTGCCTTCATGATCGCTCCCACTTTACAAAGGAGGAAGCTGAAGCCCAGAGAGACAAATGGTCTTACTCAAGATCACCCAGTTAGCATCCAGCACAACAGACCCAGGCAGTTTCCAGTGCGTAAAGATTGAACTCCTCCGCTCTGCTGCGTTTCCTCATTTTCTCTTACTCTGGCCTCTTCCTTACTAACTCTCTCTCACTTTCCTCCCTCCTCTCTCCTTCCTCTTTTCCCGATCTCTCCCTCCTGGGTTTATATACACCGTGTCTCTCAAGGCATATACAACAGTTCCCACGGATGCATGCACTGACCCGCCTCATGCATTCGTATGGTAACTCTTGTCAACAAACACTGGTTTGGGAAAGAGGCCTTGTCCTGTCACTGTGTCTGAATAAAGGGCCTAAAAGAATGACTTTTGAGAGGTGATCCCTTTAAACCATGAATAATATGCAAATCTGTCCATAAGCGCTTGTTCTGGGAGAGAACATTCCCTTCTCAGAGGCTGGGAAGATGGATCATGAGATGAATTACAGGGGAAGCAGGAGGCAGAAAGCAACCTTTTCGCTTCTACTGTGCAGCTCTCTGGGGAGACCTGCTTTGCAGAAGGGCAGGGAAGGATCCCCAGACTTAGCCAGGGCCTGTGGCCACATCCTCTAGCACAGCCTCAAGTGCAGCTGATTTGTAGGCTGTCCTCTTGCTTAACTCTTGAGATGCTTAATATGGGACTCACGACAGCTGAGGACACAAGGCGCTGGTGTGGCCTGGAGAAACTACAAGGACCAAAGTGGAAGTCATAGCCCAAGGGCCAAACGTTCACTCCTTCTGAGGCCTGCTCTTAACGGTGTCCTGCCCCATTCTAGGGCCAACCCTAAGGGCATTCCTATCTCTCAAGGGCCAGTGATACCTGAGGCTGTCCGTGCCCCTCCATATTTGCCATCAATATTACCTATTAAGGGAACACCAATGGTACTGAGATAGCTTGAGAGTTAGTGTCCTATTTTTATAGGATCCAGAAGAAGCCCCTCAACCTGAAGGAGACCATCGGGGGCTGGAGGGGAGTAGTACACTCTGTGCATGTTACTTTGATCTGCAGGACATTAACTCAAAACTCACAAGGCAGGAAAATGCACTTCCAGGAAGTAAACGTCCCCTTGGAGACCCCGTACCTATCACATAGGAGGCCCTCCATGGGGGTTTATTAATGCATAGATAAAGGAGTGATTTATATCAGCAATGCAGTAATCCAAAGACAAATACAAAAATAGCCCTCAGCCTGTGAAAACGACCGTGTAGAACCAGACACCTTTGTTATAGGTAGGAGCACTCAACAAGAGATCAGGGGCTGATTTGGGGATGAGCCAATGACCCAGAATCACTGTTCCCTTAAAAAGACAACTTAAGAGACAGGTGTACTGGGGCCTGGCCATCGCTAGCTTTTTGAAATACTTCGTGTAGATACTTTGTCCAGGCTTTGGTTGGTCTTTCTGGATCCTGAGAGGGAAAGCCAAGGATTAGAGTTTACCACCTAAAGGGATACTTGCAAGAAAACCCAGGGAAGTGGCAGAAGGAGCATTTGTTGAAGTGAACATTCTAGATATAACTTATTCGGAAACTTTTCCAATTCTCTTTCTTTCATCCTGTTTAGCTGATGTTTGCTGGCTGTTTGACGTGCCAAACTCATGCTATGGGCTCCCCATTTTATCCTTACAATGGCCTTGGGCGGAAGGGAGGCACTATAATGCACTCTCTCTTAGAGATAAAGAAACTGAGTCTTAGGAAGATAAAAAACTAGTTCAAGGTCATTTAGCTGGTACCGGGCAGAGGGAGGATTGAAGTGAGCTTTGCTAACCTCCAGCGGCAATGCCTTTAAACACTGTGCCGTGTTTTTATCAAATATGCTGGTACTCCTCTCTTCTTTGTATTCTGGAAGCAAATCCAGGATTGCCTCTATCTAACTTAGCAAACCTGTTTAATGAGGTCTGCATTAAATAATACACAGAAGTTTTTTTTTGGGGGGGAGGAAGTGGTCCCCTCTATCTGCAATGTTGACACAATCATAGTAATGGAACAGGAGCAGTGTAAGCAGCCACCATTACTGTATCAGATTAGGAGGCAGGACCTGTGTATGTACATGTGTATGTGTAGGAGCATTGGTATGTGCACGTATATGTGCATGTGTGTATATGTATGCATTTGTGTGTATATGCATGTGCATATATGTGTGTGTATGCATGTGCATGTGTCTGTGTGTGCATGTTTGCATGTGCATATGCGTGCATATGTGCATGTGTATGTATACATATACACATAATTTGTGTCAATTTCATATATGTGTAGTATGTATATTTATACACCCACAGTTTTTTTTCTCTAATCTGCACTCATACAATGATTCCCATTTCATTACTAGGTAAACCAAGGGTCAGAGAAGCTACACATCTTGCTCGGGATCATATAGGAACTAGCTGGTGGGGCAAGTCTGGTGTGCAGATCTATCTGACGTAAAGTTATTGCTCTTGAAAGAAAAAAGATATAAAAATAAAATCCTTCTGCAATGCTTCTACATCACTTTAGAATTTACATAACAGTTTCAAGTACATTATATTATTTAATCCTTATGATAATTTTATGATTAGCTGTTACTGATATTAGCACTGAGTATTCCTGTGACCCCTATTTTACGGATGAGGAAATCATGGGGCTGCAGGTAACGTGACTGGTCTGGGGACTGCGCTAACAGCAGGTGTATAAGTGGGACTAAAACCAGTCCCTCACACTTCCACTGGTCGCGTCCCATTGGGTCTACCTTCCTTAACGTGGAGTAGCTTGCCTCTCTGCTCGGTGGCGCTGTGAGCCAGCGACATCCACACATCAAGACACTCCTCCCGCTGAGGTTCTCAGAACTGACAGCTTCCATCTTGAACAAATAGACCAGTGTTCATTTGGACGTCCTCAGCCTCACGTGGCACCCACTCCCACAGCTCCTTGCTGAGTGAATTTAGACAATGTTCTTGATGCCAATTCTCTTGCTGCAAATGGGAAGAGATTTACAAAGCACCTGGCAGCAGCCGCTTGCCATGGATTTTATAGTCAGAAATAATTATGGGTCAAAATCTCCGAATCCCAGAGCTGCCCGGGTATGTGTCCCAATGCTGGGAGCCGGAACACCCCACCCCAAGATGACCCTATTCAGAGGGCAAGTGTGGCATACAGCCTAAGATGACAAGCCAAGTCTAAAAGGCCGGGAGAAATAAATCCTGAGTCAACTAGAAGGATTAAAAAGTCACCTACCATGAGGAGAATTCGCACTCCACAAATTTTTCTCGACTGAGTAAATTTAAAGAAATAAAACTAGATTGAGCATGCGTTTAATACTGGCTGCTATCTTTTGCTCTGCTCTGCTCAGTGGCTTGTTAAATATAAAAAGATTTGCCCTGCAAGGAGACATGGGGAGAGGCAATCTCAGAAGGACCCATCGGCCACCCTGCCCCTCCTCTTTATAACCCAGGGGAGACAGGCAGCCCTGTTTCATTCCAGCGCCCCGGTCTTGTGTACAGGTCTCGCATGCGATCACTGGTATCCCCACCGTCTCTTAATAGAAGGTGAGATATAAAAAGCTCATTCGAGATGCCAGGAGCTTCCCTTTCTGACCCTGGCTGCCTGAGAGGCAAATTGCATTAGAAAAATGACATGCCATTCATCTCGCGAGTACTTGCAGGAACATTTAGCTAATTAAATGATTAATAAATTTAACACTGCTTTATAATTTCATTTAGCTGTGTTGGAAATCACACGGTGAGCTGCGTATGCACCGAATGAGATTAGGTGGGAGTGAGGGTTTCGGAGGCTGCCCTGGTAATTGAGATTAGTCTATTACTACAGTGACCTTTTTAACTTTTATATTCTCTTGTTAAAGCGAAATAAAATTTTATTCACTTTTAAGGAATATTTACTTAGAGAAATTTACATGAAATTAAAGAAACACCAAGCCCAGAAGCCTACTAGGGCCAGAATCCATGTACTGTTTCTTTTTTAATTTTCACAGGCTCTTCAGGAAATTGTTCTTGAGCTAGCCGGAGGCAGAGTGTAGAACAGTGTGTTTTTAGACAGTTCATTCATTCATTCACTCAATAAACGCCCAATTCCTGGTGTGTCCTGGGCATGCCTCTAGGCCCTGGTACTACAGCCGTAAACAGGACCTAGGTCCCTGCTTTCCTAGAGCTTAGGTTATCACGGGAAAATAGAGACGAGAAGCAAATAAATAAACAACAAAATAACAGACAGTAAAAAGCACAGTGTAGATAATTAGAAAAAATGATTTCTTTAGACTGGGGAGTCCAAGAAAATCTCTCTTCAAAGATGACCATTCAACTGGACCTGAATTATAAAAAGCAGCCAGCCATGCAAAGCTCAGAAGGAGTAGCACCCCGGAATAGAGGAGATTGGAGGTGAAGGTCCTGAGGAGGGAAGAAGTGAATTTGGTGTGTTCAAGGAACAGAAGAGGCAGGGAGGCTGGGAGCTGGTACGTTGGAGGTGATGCAGCAAATGTAGTAACAGTCAGACTAAGGCCATGCTGACCACAATAAGCAGTTGGGACATTTTTCATAGGTGCACTAGGAAGCCAATGGAGGGTTTTAAGCAGGACAGTGACACCACCTGTCAAGTGATTCTATCTCAGGCAAGTGCTTCTGCAGCCACAGTTAATGGTGGGACCACAGCCACCATACTGCCTTTGTAAGAACAAGAGGACTGACTTGGTTTCCCTCACCCTCTGCCTCTCCTGTAAATTGTGCTTCTATTCCAACTGAAAATTGTATCTGCTGGTCATGCTTCTCTCTCCTTTTCTCAATATGTGGTACTTTGTTGTCCCACGTATTTTGAAAATGTTTTTGACTACCCCGATTTTTGCTATCCTCATCCATAAAATCCAGAGGTCTCTGCTTGGTTCTCTCCTGTGTCAACCATGTCTTTCATTTATTTATTTATTTTTGTACTCTTATACTTTGACAACTGGGGCCTCACTGACCCTGGAGAACTAACTCTCCCAGACAGTCAATTCCTAGAGACAGCAAACAACTCCCCTGCAGCTTGCAAATGCAAACCAACCAATCCTGAGCTCATATCACCCAAATCGCCTTCTTTATCATGTTCACATTCGTGGCTCTAACTATCATATCCTTACCATCCACCTGCTCTAATCACCCCAGGGCCAGATACCAGACAAGAGCAGCCTCTGCAGTCCTGAGCCTGCTGAAATTATTCAAACTAGCCAATCCTCAGCCTGCTTTCCCTGCCTCACCTGTTCCTTCCTGCAGAAACCACAATAACGGCTCCTGCCTGGTGTCCCCTCTCCCTCTGCCTCCTGACTACGGCAGTCCTGGTGACTCCCCCAAGTGACTCCCCTCCCACCCCATTGCACAGTGTGTCCCTTTCTAGGGATCTGTGGGTATCGCAAACTGTCTTTGCAATGGCAACCATCTCTCAATCTGTTGGTCTTAGCATACCTAAGTAACAATAAAAACCTATATTATAAAACATCTCCAGATACCCAGTTTCATTGCACATCAACTAATAATATCTATCGTTTACTGAGGTTCTACTTTGTGCCAGGTGCTTCAGAGACATGGCAGACTTTAACTGATTCTCATTTAATCTTCTCTCACACAGCCCAGCAAAGAAGGTCATTTCGGGCCATATTATAGATGAGGAAACCGAGATGGAGTTTCTGAGACCGGCCCAAGGCCGCTTGGCTCTACATGTCAGGGTTGGGAGTTAAACCCAGAAGAGAGATGGTATAGTTCATAAATGAAGAGGAAGAGCAATTTCCTTCTGAAGAAATGAACTAAAGGCCACGCTTGACAGACCACATCTCGATGGACACTTGGATGATTTTGTTCTGTCTGGTTGCTCATCCAGACAAACTGGTTTGGCATTTGTCCTTGCCACTGCTGAGCAATCATGGTTTCTACCGTACCTACTTTGCCTAGTTTCTCATCCAGGCATATTTATGCATAATTCCACTGTTTCTACTAACAACTTCCTGCAAGTTAATACAAATACAAAGAAAATGTCTGGAGAAATGTCCAGGGCCGGTTTACCAGGTGTCCTGCACCAGTCTTCCATAACGAAGGCCAATTCCTCACAGTGCCGGCAACAATCATCAAAGAACTTCGTGCTTCTGATGCTAATTCACATTCTACAAATCTTCATATTCAACATTAAAAGTTTTTGCTGTGTGTTGTTGTTGTTGTTTTTTCCCCCTACCAGCCCATAGAGAAGATGAAATAAAAGGGCTTCCATTCAGTAAGTGTTTAAACTACAGTAGTTTCAATTTCAAGTAATTATGCACACATCCCTTGGATATTCTTAAGACTTTGAACACACACACCCCTTAAATTTGAAATCCTGTGATACCTGCTGTAAACCCTAAAATTTGTGAGCAATTACCTTTGTAAGCAATGTTTCTGGAAAATAACATCTGTGTGTGAGTCACACTTTTTTTTTTTTTTTAACTTGTAAATTGTCTGGTTGTTAACTCTGACTACTAATCTTAGGATGCTTAAGAATTCCTAATTTTCCTTCCAGTATCTTCTACTTGGTGTGCAAAATTTGGACACACCTGTGTAATTAAAATATTTTCTGCTTAAAAAATCCCAATTGTTAGAACTGCAGACAACCACATTAGCATCTGTTAGTAGTAACAGATGAAGTAATGAGTAGCAAGAACATGCACATCCTAGTTGTCGAAGAAGTGGGGACCTGCCTGATTTTCTAGAAATTATGAACTCAATATTTTACTCTTTCATTTTTAATAATGATGTAGCCATATGCGTTTTAGTATGATAGCTTAGATGCTTTAAGAATTTCCTTCCTCTTTGTTAGATGTTTAGAAATCACCAGAGGTATTTGTGTCTAGAATTTCTTTTAAGCTGGAATTCTTCCTGCCTTCTGCCCTCCCCTTCCTCTGTCTCTCTTTTTTCTTTCTCTCTCTCTCTTTCTGTATTAGTCCACTATGAACATGGCGCCATAGTAGGCACTGATGATAAGAAAAAAAAAATTCTGGTTTTCTAGGAATTTACAATATAATCCTTTCTATTCAAAATGTCTTCCATGGACCATGTGCATTAGCATCTCCTTGGAGATTGTTAGGAATGCAGAACTCAGTCATATTGGATCCCAGACATCCCGAACCCAAATCTGCACTTTTAGAAGGATGTCTACGTGATTCATGCACATTCTAGTTTGAGAAACTGCTCTAGATCAGGGGTCTGCTATCCCTGGCAAGCAGGCCAAATGCAGCTAGCTGTCTTGGTTTTGTTGTTGCTGTTATGGCTGTTTGTTTTTTACTGTATATAATCTAAGAATGAAGTTTACATTTTAAAATAGATATAACTTAAAGGGCTGTATGATTACCTACAGAATAGCCTCTGTTTTGTCTCTTAGAGTACAAACTCTAACATATTTACTATCTGTTTTTTTTAAGCAAAAGTTTGCAGACCCCGGCTCTAGACTCTAGATGAATCTAGAGCCCAAAGTCTGGATAAAGTCTATCTTTTGAAACGAGCAATGACACTATGACATGGGTTCCACTGAAAATATTTGTTAAACTACCAAATGTCAGAGTAATTACTGTATTTTTGTTTTGTTTTTAGAAAAGCCATGACATATATTCAATAGGAAAATTGGCATGGGAAGTCCACGTCTGGAATTGAGCTTGTAAAAGCTACCAGTTTAACATGAATTTCATAGCTTATGCTTGGGGATCCATCAGGACACACAAAGCAGGTATCCTCGGACACAGTGGAACCCAGGACACATGAAAATTGGTACAAACTGGTTCTATCCAGGTTCTATCCAGATTCCCTACAAACATGATTAACAGCAAACGGAAGGGGGTTGTTTAACCATGCATGTCCATCTGCAAAAATGGCCATGGTTTCTACATGTCGCAAACTTTTTAGTTTTCCCAAGAGCGTATGCCAGATGCCATTTCCTGTCCTCATCATTTCAGAAAAAGAGTGGCTATATCTTTTCAACTAAATGAACTGTTTTGGGGCAAAAGAGTTTTATTTTTTCATATGTAAATATCCATGTCTGTCCTTGAGGGGTAGGTTAGCTAAGGAAATGTAACATGGGGCCAGTGCTGAAGATGGGTAAGGGGAGAAAAGAGAAGAGGAGACAAGAATTGAAGTCAGAAAAAAGGGAGAAGCAGCAGCAAGATCAGACGTTTTCAGAAAAAGAAACTCAAATGGGGAATAAGAGTCCATGTTTCCCCAGAGACAGTGACCTGATCACAGTCCAGTCGACATTAATAAATAAATACATGTTGCACCAGATTAAGTTAAAAGGATTGAGTGGGTGCTGATTTGCAGTGACAAGACCCAATTTACCTACTGTTCAAACCGTGTAGGGTTTTGACATTGAACAAACAGGAACCTGTTATTTGAAGATCATCTGCGATTCATCAATTCAGCTGGTTACAGCAGGGACTCCAAGGGAGCCCAGGTGGCTCTGGACTGGGGAGAAAAAGCTTTGCTCTTTTCTCCCAAGCTCTAAATGTTTGTGGAGCACAGTCATGGCTAGCATCAGGGATGACAGGACAACAGGGTGGGCAGTCCAACCTGGCCCATCCACAGGCCTGGAAAACCCATTCAAAGCTCTGGGGCCGTAACTTGGCCAAGAGCATCTCCCTTGAGTGGAGGTTACAACCTATTCTTTATTTGAATGCCTTGCCCTAAAAGAGCAGGCTCTGAAAACAAAACAAAACAGAAACAGATGACACCAACGTCAGCTTCAGCTAACTTCTAAACGGTATTGGGAGGGACAAAGCAGTGTGCATGATGAGATTAAGGCCTTCTATGCTCCCCAACTTACAATTACTGTAGTTACAACAGAAGCTAGAGGCCCTTTATTGTTTCTCAGCTGGGTAACTGTGTGCAGGTGTGATCAGTATTGTCGCTCAGGCTAATACACGATCTGAGTTTCCAGAAATGAAGTCCTGTGGGCTCCTCTCTCAGGATCCACACATAACAACACAGGTAGCACCCGACAACATCTCCCTAACCCCCTAAAGAAATACCCGCAGACAGAAAAGGACCCTGCTTGGCTTCCCTCTCCCTGAAAGGGCTACTCAGAATGACTGATGCGACCCTAGACCCTAGTCCTACACACAAGGACGACTTGTGTAGGACTAGGAAAGCCAGAGGAGGGAAGCCAGCCGGCGTGGGGTTCGGACGCCAGCAGGGGCACGTCTTAGTAACCCAGTCCATTCTCTGTGTCTGTTTCCTCCTCCTCCTCAAGGGAGGAGGATCAACCTGTCTGTCAGGATTTTCAGGAGGTTAAATGAAAAATAGAGCAATGACAAATAGTGTGTGTTCAGTGGGTTTTGTTTCTCGTATTGTGTTTCAAGGAAGCCAAGGCCGCGCTCGTGGCACATACTCTGCTTAGCAGGCCTTCGTTCCCAGCATCCCCGGCTACTTTGTATTCTCCTCTTTCCCAGAGCCACCTCCTCCAGGAAGCTTCCCCTGATACTCTCAGGCTAGGGGCAGTCCCCTCTTTCCACTGCCTCCTGAAACCTGGGCCCACTTCTTAACCAATTGAGCCACCCAGGTGCCCTTTTTTTTTTTTTTTTTTAAAGATTTTATTTATTTATTTGAGAGAGAAAGAATGAGAGAGAGCAAGCACATGAGAGGGGGGAGGGAACCTGGGCCCACTTCTATCTGAAAACAAAACAAAATAAAAACAGATGACACCAACGTCAGCTTCAGCTAACTTCTAAATGGTATTGGGAGGGACAAAGCAGCGTGCATGCCCTTAACTCAAAGAATAGAACCAAACTCCTCATAGTTCTATTTCTCTGGGGTGAGCTCAAGGGCCATCTCTGTCTTCACCCCAGTGCCGGCCCATTGCTGACACGTGGAAGGTGCTAGATGTTAGCTGAACTGCAGAATAGACCCTCTGCTCTGCATGCAATACACTGCTGCTTAAGTTTGCAGGCTCTCTCTGTAGACATGGCTGCAGAGCTGTTTTCTAAAGCTCGGGTTTCTGCCACATAGCTTTGCCCAAGACCCACTTCTGCTCTTGATTCAGGAAGGAGCCTGTTGAGCCCAGACTGCCCCTCGGGTCCAGTTGGCCTGTGCTCTTCTCTGTCCCCATCATCATCTGATTGTCAACATGGGTCAGTGAATCTTGCTTCTTGGGGCCTCTGGCCTCACGGTGGAGGGATGCAAACAGAGGTTTCAAGACAGTACTCAGAAAAATAAAATTGCTAAACAACTTCCATTCTACAGGAAAAAGTGGAAGACAAAGTTCACAATGGTATTGGAGAAATAAAGCACAGTGAGATCAAGGGCTTCTTCGATTCCCCAACTAATGGTTAATATGCTGACAACAAAATGTAGTTTTTCTCCCTATAAAAGGGACTATTTTTTTGCCTTTTCAAGACCCATTCTGGAGACCCTCAGCTCTTCAAATGTGCTATTTCATAACTAAAACAACAACAAAGATTAAAGGCAATTTCCAAATCACAGAGAAGAGAATTATAATCACATTAGAGTCAAAACTTCCAAGTCAATGCAGGAGGCCAGGCTTTTTCTTACAGTTACAACTCTGGGATCAAACAGACCCATTAGATGGCTCTACCTGTTGGGGACCCTGCCTGGTGTTCTGACATTAGCATACCCCCAACACCGAAGACTGTGGCAATTTCCTTCTCATCTGCCATCTGTCATCCTCGAACTGCAGGCATGGGCTCCACGTTTCGCATAAGCAGACACTGAGTACACAGCTCTTTTGCCTTCTACATCTCAAGATAATTGCATGACTATTTGTGGTAAGTCTGAAGCAAGCCCTCAGATACACAATGGCCACATGCAAAACCATTTGTCTTCAGCCTGGATACTAATCATGCGAAAGGAACAATACTGGTTGCTGTCTTCTTCTTCCCTAACCTCTTGCCAATGCTGTGCAATGTCTGGCCCAGTGGAACCAACAAGAAGGTGACTATGCTCTTGCATCTAGCAGAAATCAGAATGCAAAGACATGGGAGAGTCTACCCCACACCTGCTTGACCTGTGTTTTTAGTGACTTTCAGGTGCTCACTATGAAGAATGATTTTTCACTTAGAAAAAACCTCAAAGGCAGTGACATGCCAACAACTGCAGGACAGAATGTTCTAGATTGCAAAAAAGTTTTGGTATTTAGGAAGTAGTGCCATATTTACAGTAACTTTATAATATATAGAAAGCAGGGTGGGGTGCATTCTCTGAGGAAATTAGTCTTTCCTCTTTAACACAAAAAGGAGAGATTTATAAATTAGATGTGCTAATAACAAGTTGACTTATGTAAAATGACAACCTTTAAAAAGGAGAAATAATCATTGTGCAATGCTGCACAGTGCCTCAAATCAGGGAGAAATGTAAAGGGCTGAAAATTTAGGCAAAATGATGTCCTGCAGTATACATCTGGCCCATAGATGTATTTGATCTGGCTCCCTCCAAGTTGGCTCATGCAATGATTTCATTGCCAACATTTAAAAACTGGATGATTCTATATTTTAAAAAATATACATATAAATACCAAGGTTCTCTGGAAAAATTGTACGTTCTGGCAAAATTGGATCTAATTTCCACTTGGCAACATTCAGTTGGAGTTTAATAATGCCTGCCCCTATGACAGGGCACAGACACAGCCCCTGACACTTTTTATTGTCTTCCCTACACTGGGGACTGGGTCCAGTGCCTGCCATTTATCATCTCATACACAGACAACTCCATTCATTTATTCTACCTGCCTGGTACCTAACGGCATCTGCATTTGCCCTATTCTGTACTGTATAATTATTACCTATTAATAGGTTTTTAACTCCAAGTTCCTGATGCATAAGTCAAGATAAACCAACATGCCACATCTAGTGCAAATTTCCACATCCAGAAAAATGAAGGGATTAAAGGACAAAGTTGAAAGCTACTCTTTGGCAGTTCCAAGAATCTTTGGTTTGGGAAAGGACCTGTTCCACCAGTAACAAGAGGAGCTTTGGTTTTTAATCTTCAACTAAAAGTAGCCTGAGCAGAACTAGTCTTGGTGAAACAGGATCATCATCAATGCATCACATCTGTGTGTTTTCTCAGTTGCCTTAAAATGAGGGGCCTAATCGGAGAGGAAGGTCCTTGACTGGGAAAGTAGCCCCTGTTAGATTCTCTTCTACGAATCCCATGTGATCCACAACACTCATTTTGCAAGATGGCTGACTGAATGTAGAGGGCGCATCCATGCCAAAGGAACTGAAGAGTACACAGTAACCAATGTGAGGCCAGGCCTGGCAGTCTGGCCTTCTGCCCTAACCCCCTGGCTGTGGGCCTAAATGCAGTCTGTGGCTGAATGCCAGCTGAGGGAGAAGAACACACTAAAATATAGGCAGGCAGATTATTTATGAGATGTGAAACTAAAGGCTTACTGGTTTTTACGCAATTCAAGCTGAGTTCCACAGTGGCTGATGGGGACCCAGTAGAGACCAGCCTACAGCTACATTTGACTCTCACACCCTCCTAACCACAAAAATGGAACCCAACCAATAAGTATTTACTAAGTATCCTCTCCATGTGAGGCACTCCACTGAGGTGAATGTTTGCTAAATAAAAGTCAGTGAACTATTAACAGAATATTGGCAAACTGAATCCAACAATATATAACAAGACTTACATACTATGAGTGGGATTTATCTCAGACATGCAAGGCTGGTTCAACATTTGAAAACCAATCAATGTAATTAACCATATCAATAAGCCAGGAAAACTCATATGCTCATATCAATTGACAAAGAAAAAGCATTTGACAAAATCCAACACCCTTCATGATTTAAACAAAAACAAAAACAAAGCCAAAACCTCTCAGCAAATTAGGGATAGAGGAGGATCACCTCAAGTTGATAAAGCATATCTATAAAAAAACAGCTAGCATCACATTTAATGGTGTAATAGTGAATGATTTCCCACCAACAACGAGACCAAGGCAAGGATTTCTCTTCTCCTTATTCTTATTCAACATAGTAAATTTTTGCCACTAAAGTAAGAAAAAAATAAAAGGCATACATATTGGAAAAGAAGAAATAAAACTCTCTATTTGCATATGAAATGATTGGTTACATTAAAAAAATCCCAAGAAATCTAAAAACAAAACAAAACAAAAAACCCCCCCAAAACTTCTAGAACTAATAAAGGAGTTCAGGAAGGTCACAGGTTCAAGATAACACACAAAACACAATCAACTTTCTATATACTAACAATGAACATGTGGAAATTGAAATAAAAAATACAGTATCATTGAAAATCACTCCAAAGAAAATGAAAACTTAGTATATACTCAATAGACATACACTAAATAAATGGAGTGATATGCCATGTCCATGAATTGGAAGACTGGATGTAATAAAGATGTCAATTCTCCCCAAACTGATCTATAGGTTTAATGCACTTTCTCTCAAAATTGCAGCAAGGTTTTTGGTAGACATAAACAAGCTTATTCTAAAATTTATATGGAAAGGCAAAGACTTAAAACAGTTAAAACAATCTTGATAAAGAAGAACACAGTGGGAAAAATCACTCTACTTAATATCAAGACTTACTATGTACCTACAACAATCAAGACAGTGTATGACGGGCATAGACAGACACATAGATCAATGGAACAGAAGAGAGAACCCAGAAAGAGACCTACACAAATAAGCCCAACTGGTCTTTGATAAAGATGCGAAAGCAGTTCTATGGAGGAAGAAAAGAATAGCATTTTCAACAAATGGTGTTAAAGCAGTTGAACATCCATAGGCAAAAAATATGAACCTTGACCAACTTCACACCTTATGCAAAATTAATAGATATTTGATTACTTGTATTAAATTTATTCTTAAATATTTTATAATTTTGTTAGTATTTTGAATTTTAATTACTGCTAGTAGAGGGAAGATCAGTTGATATGTGTATCTTTACCTTCTATCTAGACAACTCTTCAAATTATCTTATTAATTTTTGCAAGAATACTTTAGCTTCCCTAGGATTATGATTATATGATTTTAAAATGCAGTAAATTTTGTTTTTTTCTGCACTCAAGTCTTTTTTGGGGTTTTATATTATCTTCTGAAACTTCCTAAGCAACATGAATATTGATGGGTATAGTGAATACCCTTGTCTGGTTTCTGATTCAAACAGAAAGCACTGTTTAGTGCTTTCACTGTATAAAATATTTGCAGCAGGTTTTTAATAACATCCTTGACTATACTGGCTAAATTTTCTCCCTCTAGTTTACTTAGCAGTAGAGTTATTGAGGTTGGTTGGTGAATTGGTAGATGTGACAATAACTGCTGAATTTGAATAAATATCTTTTTGGCATCATTGGTAGAACCATAAAGTCATTCTTTAATTTGTTGCTGTAATAAATTACACTGATAAAGAATAAAAACAATAAGTAAATAAAGAAATGACATGAAAATTTAATTAGTTGTAGTAAATAATGCATTAAGACCCTTTCAACAAGCTCCAAACCAGAGCCAAGCGGCAACTTTCAACAAAATCTAAAGAAGCTCTCATTTATAGGTGAATGCATCTAAAAAAATGTTTTTAAAGACTTTCTTTAGTATTTATTTATTTATTTATTTTTAAAGATTTTATTTATTTATTTGACACAGAGAGACACGGCGAGACAGGGAACACAAGCAGGGGGAGTGGGAGAGGGAGAAGCAGGCTCCCCGCAGAGCAGGGAGCCTGATGTGGGACTCGATCCCAGGACCCTGGGATCATGACCTGAGCCGAAGGCAGTCGCTCAACCGACTGAGCCACCCAGGTGCCCTGGTATTTAAATCAATAATATTTTTATAAAGGTCTAGAAGAGATATTATGAATGAACTTAATATTGAAAAGTCAAAAGTATTTGTTTTCCCTAAGGAACATCCCCTTTCTAACCAAGTTTTTTTTTTTTTTTTTTAATGCAGATGAAAATTCAGTAGCCTGGCACTCAAATCATGTTACAAACAGGAAGCTGAAATAGAGAAGAAAAGGAACTAATATCAGTGTCCTATCTAAGTGGCAAGATGAGGCCAGGTCCTTGGATGTATATTATCTCCCTCGATGCTCAGAATGTTCCAGTTCTCTCTGTACATGGATATGAGGAGCAGCTAACAGCTGAGAAGTGACGGGGACGCATAACTCCTGGGCCCATCAGACAGCCTTCCCGGGCAGGTGCTATTCATGTCCCCCACGTGGCAGTTGAGGAAACAACTCTAGAGAGGCTAAACAGATTATCCAAAGCTGCAAGGCTGGTAAATGACAGAGCTGGGATGCAAATCCTGGACTGTCTGAGACAAAAAGCTGATCTTCTTTTAATGAATATTGGTACTATCTGGTGACCAAAAGTCATGGGCTTCATGTCAGCAATGGGGACTTGAATACTGGCTCAGGCCCCACTAGCTGTGTGCTCTTGCACCAGTTACTTAACTCCTCTGTGCCCCAGTTTCTCATGTGTACAATTAAGACAACCCAGCATCGATATTACATGGATACTATGAGGTTCAAAGGAGCTGCCATGCACAAAACCTAAGGCATGGGATGTAGTAAGCCCTTAATGCATATTGGCTAATAGTCTATTTATTATCATTATTATTACCATTATTTTTATCATCCTTCAAACTATTTTTCTAATGGCTCTGAGTAAATCATCATTGATATCAAGAATAAAACTCCAAAAGAAGCCACTCAAATGACTCTCAGTAGCTAATAAAACCTAATAAAGTCAATGTATCCACTTAGCCAAGCCACAGAACACACCACTGTTCAGGTAACTCATAGTCTTTCCTGCAGCTGTTAGAATGATTGATCCTCAGGCACAATTAAAACTCAAGCAATACACTGACGTTTTAATAGAACAAATAATTTAGATATGTTTAATATGTTAGGCAGTAAGTTTTTGTAATATATACCTACAGATTTGGGAGGTTACCCCAAAAAACGTGTAGAGAAAGTCTTTGTGCAAGAGGGTGAAGAAGGTAAAGAAAATAGGATTGACATTCCTTGAGAGAAACCATAAATCCTACAGTTCCCTGGAACGGAGCAGTTAATTTTGAAGACCAGGTCCTACGAAAAACAGTCCCTTAAACATCCATGGATTTCTTTTCTCCCTCAGTTTTTTTTCTGTTATCTCCAAAATACCATTAAAGATAACTGATAAGGTACTTCTTGAATTTCTACTACCCATAAAAGAATGCCTTGAAATAAACGGATTCAAAGACGAAAAAAATAAACAAAAACAAAAACAGGCCTCTGGGGGGCGGAGCAAGATGGCAGAGGAGTAGGAGACCTGGATTTCGTCTCCTCTCAGGAATTCAGCTGGATAGGGATCAAACCATTCTGAACACCTACAAACTCAACAGGAGATCGAAGAAAAGAAGAGCAACAACTCTCTCATCAGAAAAGCGACCACTTTCTGGAAGGTAGGACGTGCGGAGAAGTGAATCCGCGGCGATATTCGGGAGGATAGACGGCGGGGGAGGGGCCTCCGTCGGCCGCTTCTGGCAAGTGATAGAGCCGCGGAGCACGAAATCGGAACTTTTAAAAGTCTGCTCCGCCGAGGGACGTCACTCTGGTGGCTAAGCGGGGGGTGGAACCCTCCGGGACAGGGTGGTCTCAGGACCCTCGGGGTCACAGAAAGACCGGGGGTGCCTGAGTGCGGCGGAGCTCCCAGGTAATGGAGCAGGGAAGCCGGCTGCAGAGGCGGAGCCCAGGCGCCATAAACCGTGATCCGCGGCCCAGTCGGGCCCCTGCTCCTCCAGCAGGGACCCAACAAGCGGCAGATCCGGGGAGACTCACCTTCCTCCCCCGGGAGGAGCCGCGCGGGAGCGCACCGCAGGGATCGGCTGGGTTTGGAGACTCCACCCAGGTCGGGTGCCAGAGATAGAAACGCGCGGTCGCAGGCCGGGTGAGCACGGAGTGCGGCCGGAGACCGGGGAGACGGGAGTGACTGACGGCTTTTCTCTGGGGGCTCACTGAGGAGCGGGGCCCCGAGTTCTCGGCTCCTCCGGGGCGGAGATTGGGAGGCCGCCATTTTCACTCTCCGCCTCCAAAGCTGTACGGAAAGCACGCAGGGAACAAAAGCCCCGGAGAGCAAAGCCGAGCAGATGACTTAGCCGGGAGGGGGCAAGGGCGGGGCACTTCCGCCTCCGGCAGAGACATTTGGAAACCACGGCAACAGGCCCCTCCCCAGAAGATCAGCGAGAACAGCCGGCCAAGACCAAGTTTACCGATCAATGAGAACGGCAGAACTCCAGCGCTAGGGGAATACTGCACATAGAATTCATGGCTTTTTTACCATGATTCTTTAGTCTTTCAAAGTTAATTTTTTTTAACTGTCTTTTTTTCTTTTTTTTTCTTCTTGAATTTTTCTTTTTCCCTTTTTCAACCAACATCTTATCAATCCCTTTAAAAAAAAAAAACATTTTTATTTTTCATTTTTAGAGTCCTATTCTATCCCTTCATAGTAGTTACCCATATTTTTGGCATATAAGTTGTTCTCTCTTTAAAATTTTGAGATAGTTTCTTCTAACAGATTAAAATATACCCTAAATCTCTAGTATATGGTTTTTTCTACTCCCCTGCCTGATCACATTCTCTCCCTTTTTTTTTTCTTTTTTCTTTTTTTAAATCCTCTTCTTTCTTTTTTCAAACAACTTCTTATCAATTCCTTTTATAAAATTTTTTATAATTTCCATCCTTACAGTCATATTCCATCCCTTCATCATATCAACCCTTATTTTTGTACATAAATAAGTTTTTCTTTAAAATTTTGGGAGGCACTTTCTTCTAAAAAACCAAAATACACCCCAAATCTAGTGTGTGGCACTGATCTATATACCAGCCTGATCATATTTGATCACATTCTGGTTTTTTTTGTTGTTGTTGTTCTGTTTTGTTTGTTTTTGTTTGTTTTTATCTTTATCTTTATCTTTTTCTTTTTTTTCTTTTTCTTTTTTCTCTCTTTCCATATCTTTTTCCACTGCTTCAGGTCCTTTCTGATTTGTTTAGAGTATATTTTCTGGGGACATTGTTACTCTGCTAGCATTTTGTTCTCTCATTCATCTATTCTCCTCTGCACAAAATGACAAGACGGAAAAAATCACCTCAACAAAAAGAACAAGAGGTAGTACCGACTGCCAGGGACCTACTCAATACGGACATTAGTACAATGTCAGATCTAGAGATCAGAATCATCACTTTAAAGATACTAGCTGGGCTTGAAAAAAATATGGAAGTTATTAGAGAAACCCTTTCTGGAGAAGTAAAAGAACTAAAATCTAACCAAGTAGAAATCAAAAAGGCTATTAATGAGGTGCAATAAAAAATGGGGGCACTAACTGCTAGGATAAATGAGGCAGAAGAGAGAATCAGTAATATAGAAGACCAAATGATGGAAAATAAAGAAGCTGAGAAAAAGAGAGATAAACAACTACTGGATCACGAGGGCAGAATTCGAGAGATAAGCGATACCATAAGATGAAACAATATTAGAATAATTGGGATCCCAGAAGAAGAAGAAAGAGAGAGAGGGGCAGAAGGTATAATGGAGCAAATTATAGCAGAGAACTTCCCTAATTTGGGGAAGGAAACAGGCATCAAAATCCAGGAGGCACAGAGAACCCCTCTCAAAATCAATAAAAATAGGTCAACACCCCGACATCTAATAGTAAAACTTACGAGTCTCATAGACAAAGAGAAAATCCTGAAAGCAGCTCGGGAGAAGAGATATGTAACCTACAAGGGTAGAAACATTAGATTGGCAACAGACCTATCCACTGGCAGGCCAGAAAGGACTGGCAGGATATATTCAGAGCACTAAATGAGAAAAATATGCAGCGAAGAATACTATATCCAGCTAGGCTGTCATTGAAAATTGAAGGAGAGATAAAAAGCTTCCAGGACAAACAAAAACTAAAGGAATTTGCAAACACAAAACCAGCCCTACAAGAAATCTTGAAAAGGGTCCTCTAAACAAAGAGAGACCCTAAAAGCAACATAGACCAGAAAGGAACACAGACAATATACGGTAACAGTCACCTTACAGGCAATACAATGGCACTAAATTCCTATCTTTCAGTAGTTACCCTGAATGTAAATGGGCTCAATGCCCCAATCAAAAGACACAGGCTATCAGACTGGATTAAAAAACAAGACCCATCGATATGCTGTCTGCAAGAGACTCATTTTAGACCCAAAGACGCCCCCAGATTGAAAGTGAGGGGGTGGAAAACCATTTACCATGCTAATGGACACCAAAAGAAAGCTGGGGTGGCAATCCTTATATTAGACAAATTAGATTTTAAACCAAAGACTGTAATAAGAGATGAGGAAGGACATTATATCCTACTTAAAGGGTCTATCCAACAAGAAGGTCTAACAATTGTAAATATCTATGCCCCTAACATGGGAGCAGCCAATTATATAAGGCAATTAATAACAAAAGCAAAGAAACACATCGACAACAATACAATAATAGTGGGGGACTTTAACACCCCCCTCACTGAAATGGACAGATTGTCTAAGCAAAAGATCCACAAGGAAATAAAGACTTTAAATGACACATTGGACCAAATGGGACTTCACAGACATATTCAGAACATTCCATCCCAAAGCAACATAATACACATTCTTCTCTAGTCCCCATGGAACATTCGCCAGAAGAGATCACATCCTAGGTCATAAATCAGGTCTCAACCGATACCAAAAGATTGGGATCATTCCCTGCCTATTTTCAGACCACAATGCTTTGAAACTAGAACTCAATCACAAGAGGAAAGTCGGAAAGAACTCGAATACCTAGAGGCTAAAGAGCATCCTACTGAAGAATGAATGGGTTAACCAGGGAATTAAAGAAGAATTAAAAAAATACATGGAAACCAATGAAAATGAAAACACAACTATTCAAAATCTTTGGGATGCAGCAAAGGCAGTCCTAAGAGGAAAGTATATAGCAATACAAGCCTTTCTCAAGAAACAAGAAAGGTCTCAAGTACACAACCTAACCCTACACCTAAAGGAGCTGGAGAAAGAACACCAAATAAAGCCTAAACCCAGCAGGAGAAGAGAAATAATAAAGATCAGAGCAGAAATCAATGAAATAGAAACTAAAAGAACAGTAGAACAGATCAACAGAACTAGGAGCTGGTTCTTTGAAAGAATTAACAAGATTGATAAACACCTGGCCAGACTTATCAAAAAGAGAAGAGAAATGACCCAAATCAACAAAATCATGAATGAAAGAGGAGAGATCACAACCAACACCAAAGAAATACAAACAAGTATAAGAACATATTATGAGCAACTCTATGCCAGCAAATTAGATAACCTGGAAGAAATGGATGCATTCCTAGAGATGTATCAACTACCAAAACTGAACCAGGAAGAAATAGAAAACCTGAACAGACCTATAACCACTAAGGAAATTGAAGCAGTCATCAAAAATCTCCCAAAAAACAAAAGCCCAGGGCCAGATGGCTTCCCAGGGGAATTCTACCAAACATTCCAAGAAGAATTAATACCTATTCTTCTGAAACTGTTCCAATAAATAGAAATGGAAGGAAAACTTCCAAACTCATTTTATGAGGCCAGCATTACCTTGATCCCAAAACCAGACAAAGACCCCATCAAAAAGGAGAATTACAGACCAATATCCCTAATGAACATGGATGCAAAAATTCTCACCAAAATACTAGCCAATAGGATCCAACAGTACATTAAAAGGATTATTCACCACGACCAAGTGGGATTTATCCCAGGGCTCCAAGGTTGGTTCAACATCTGCAAATCAATCAACATGATACAATACATTAACAAAAGAAAGAACAAGAATCATATGATCCTCTCAATAGATACAGAAAAAGCTTTTGACAAAGTACAGCATCCTTTCTTGATCAAAACTCTTCAGAGTATAGGCATAGAGGGTACATACCTCAATATCATAAAAGCCATCTATGAAAAACCTACAGCGAATATCATTCTCAATGGGGAAAAACTGAGAGCTTTCCCCCTAAGGTCGGGAACGCGACAAGGCTGTCTACTATCACCACTGCTATTCAACATAGTATTGGAAGTCCTAGCCACAGCAATCAGACAACAAAAAGAAATCAAAGGCATCCAAATTGGCAAAGAAGAAGTCAAACTCTCACTCTTTGCGGATGATATGATACTTTATGTGGAAAACCCAAAAGACTCCACCCCAAAACTGCTAGAACTCATACAGGAATTCAGTAAAGTGGCAGGATATAAAATCAATGCACAGAAGTCAGTGGCATTCCTATACACCAACAACAAGACAGAAGAAAGAGAAATTAAGGAGTCAATCCCATTTACAATTGCACCCAAAACCATAAGATACCTAGGAATAAATCTAACCAAAGAGACAAAGGATCTGTACTCAGAAAACTATAAAATACTCATGAAAGAAATTGAGGAAGACACAAAGAAATGGAAAAACGTTCCATGCTCATGGATTGGAAGAACAAATATTGTGAAGACGTCAATGCTACCTAGAGCAATCTACACATTCAATGCAATCCCCATCAAATACCATCCACTTTTTTCAAAGAAATGGAACAAATAATCCTAAAATTTGTATGGAACCAGAAAAGACCCCACATAGCCAGAGGAATGTTGAAAAAGAAAAGCAAAGCTGGCGGCATCACAATTCCAGACTTCCAGCTCTATTACAAAGCTGTCATCATCAAGACAGCATGGTACTGGCACAAAAACAGACACATAGATCAATGGAACAGAATAGAGAGCCCAGAAATGGACCCTCAACTCTATGGTCAACTCATCTTTGACAAAGCAGGAAAGAATGTCCAGTGGAAAAAAGACAGTCTCTTCAACAAATGGTGTTGGGAAAATTGGATAGCTACATGCAGAAGAATGCAACTGGACCATTTCCTTACACCACAGACAAAAATAGACTACAAATGGTTGAAAGACCTCAATGTGAGACAGGAGTCCATCAAAATCCTAAAGGAGAACACAGGCAGCCACCTCTTTGACCTCAGCCGCAGCAACTCCTTCCTAGAAACATCGCCAAAGGCAAGGGAAGCAAGGGCAAAAATGAACTATTGGGACTTCATCAAGATAAAAAGCTTTTGCAAAGCAAAGGAAACAGTCAACAAAACCAAAAGACAACCGACAGAATGGGAGAAGATATTTGCAAATGACATATCAGATAAAGGGCTAGTATCCAAAATCTATAAAGAACTCATCAAACTCAACACCCAAAGAACAAAGAATCCAATCAAGAAATGGGCAGAAGACATGAACAGACATTTTTCCAAAGAAGACATCCAAATGGCCAACAGACACATGAAAAAGTGCTCAATATCGCTCGGCATCAGGGAAATCCAAATCAAAACCCCAATGAGATACCACCTCACACCAGTCAGAATGGCTAAAATTAACAAGTCAGGAAATGACAGATGTTGGCGGGGATGCGGAGAAAGGGGAACCCTCCTACACTGTTGGTGGGAATGCAAGCTGATGCAGCCACTCTGGAAAACACTATGGAGGTTCCTCAAAAAGTTGAAAATAGAGCTACCATATGATCTAGCAATTGCACTACTGGGTATTTACCCCAAAGATACAAAAGTAGGGATCCGAAAGGGTACATGTACCCCGATGTTTATAGCAGCAATGTCCACAATAGCCAAACTGTGGAAAGAGCCAAGATGTCCATCAACAGATGAATGGATAAAGAAGATGTGGTATATATACACAATGGAATATCATGCAGCCATCAAAAGGAATGAGATCTTGCCATTTGCAACGACATGGATGGAACTGGAGGGTATTATGTTGAGCGAAATAAGTCAAACAGAGAAAGACATGTATCATATGACCTCACTGATATGAGGAATTCTTAATCTCAGGAAACAAACTGAGGGTTGCTGGAGTGGGGGGTGGGGTGGGAGGGATGGGGTGACTGGGTGATAGACACTGAGGAGGGTGTGTGCTCTGGTAAGCGCTGTGAATTGTGCAAGACTGTTGAATCTCAGATCTGTACCTCTGAAACAAATAATGCAATATATGTTAAGGAAAAAAAAAAAAGAAGAAGAAGAAGAAGGTAGCAGGAGGGGAAGAATGAAGTGGGGGAAATCGGAGGGGTAGACGAACCATGAGAGACGATGGACTCTGAAAAACAAACTGAGGGTTCTAGAGGGGAGGGGGTGGGAGGATGGGTTAGCCTGGGAGGAGGGCACATTCTGCATGGAGCACAGGGTGTTATGCACAAACAATGAATCATGGAACACTACATCTAAAACTAATGATGTAATGTATGGGGATTAACATAAGAATAAAAAAAAACATTGAAAAAACAAACAAACAAAAAAAAAACAGGCCTCTGATTTTCATGGTGAAACTTAAAATGAAAATTCTTTCCAATAAAAACTGAGATCAGTGGGACCTCCTCCCACATGCACTCCAGGGATGTTCTAGTAAATGCTGAATGATCCTCTCTGGTGGGGAGGAGGGAGCCCTGGTTTGTAACACCTGCCATTTTCCATGGTGTAAATGTTTCCACTGTGGCTGAATTCCAGCGATCAATGTGATGTCACTGAAGGGGGGGGATGGGTGCAATCTGCTCCCGCTGGCCCAGCGTGGATGCCATTTCCACCCCACTACCTTGTTTTATAGCTACCAGAAATCGTCCTACATGTTTGCTATTGCCTTGCCTGTTGCCTACCAACACCTCCATCAGAACAAGAGATCCTAGAGTATAAGGGACATCTGCCTGTCCACCTCCATACGTTCCCATAGCTGCTCTGGACCGTGTCCAGATGCAGCACGCATCCATTAAATATTTGTGCAATGAATGAATAAATGGTGTGGGGTTGGCCAGGGGAGGAGACAGAGAAGAGGAAAGAGCAGAAGAAGAAAAGGAGGAGAAGATATGCATAAGCCAAGTGGGCCAAATCCTGTCCTTGCTGCTTTTTTCTTCAGCATGTTGGATAACATGACCCAACAGCTGGGTCACCTCTTCTCTGCTAGGCAGGCTTATGGAATAGCCAAGTGCCAAAGAGTTGACCTAAATGACTGCTTCCTTCCAGCCAAATATGGACCAGAAATTTTACAATGTGTTTTTTTACCCCAAACTCTTCAGCAGACTTTTTTTTTTTTTTAGTTACTATCACCACTAAAAGTTTGTGCTGACAGATCCTTTAAACAACGTCACATATAAGTGTGTGCCTCTTTTTTTTTTTTTTTCTTTAATTTTCATTTCCTATTGTTGGAAGTCAGAGATCCAACCATCTGTGTTCTAAATCCCGGGCCTCTCCTTTCTGAAGAGCTGCATAAAACTGATCTCTGAAAACCATTAGAGTGACAAGAAGAATCTGGGGCTAAATATGAGTTTGCTCATTTTAGGACTGGTGTAGAAAAAGAGCCTCTCCCCTTGGGCAGAAGTATAAACGTCAGCGTAATGAAAGAGCGTACATTGTTGTCTCTGCACAACTCATCTTGAAAGCTGACGTTTAATAGAAGATAATATCCCGCTTTGTGTGAGTGAGATGTTCTCTGAAGGCTACTGGCCCATGAATCTAAAGAATTTGGGGGTGGTGTATCTTAATTACCGCATGGTCGGCTGCCTGCCTCGCACTGTGGCGCCCCCTCAGTGCAGTCATGGCGGGGAGAGATTTGTGAAGTTCAGGGGAAATCCAGAAGAGTCGGCATTGTTTTCTGATGATTTCCCAGGGAGAGGGAAGCTGCTGAATTCCAAAGGAATGGGGTTTCTCAGGTGCCAGTGCTGCAGGGTATGAAAATTGCAGCTAAAAACTCACCATCATCAAAGAGCAAGCGATTATAAGAGCTGGGGGGGGGTGGTGGTTGTGGGGGGCTCACCTCTGATTCCCTTTGTACGGATGAAGGGAGGGGCCGAGAGCAACCACATCACGCATGTCAAAGAACACGGCAGTCCTAAGAAGTCACCGGCGCCCTGCACCACGCGATAGACTGCTTGGAGCGTGCATTTTGGGGAAGGTCATTTTTGTTCTTGCTGCTGAGTTAGGTGCATTGCTGGGCAGGATGGACACACTTTGTCAGTTTCTTGTGACTGCAGGAAAACTTCTTTACCAAAAAACGCAAAACACCACCAAACAAAAAAAGCCCCAAATCAGGTAAGGAGCGTAATGTTTCCAGTGGAGTTGAGACCACGGGGCACTGTGGGTATGAAGAATCCAAAAATGCTTTATCAGGCCCCATGGCGCTGACCTTGCAGCACAAGGAACTGGAACTGGGTCAGCTGCCAGGGGTGAAAGCAAGGTTCGTGCTGAAATGATCAGAAACGTAAAAGGTAAAATGTAATTCCCCCAGTGGGGGGATTACAACCTGGCTTCTTTCAAAAAGTTTATGGGGAGGGTCTGGGGAATGTGCCATGACGTATAACACAATTAAGATCAGTTTTGAACTCTCTTTTATTTTATCCCTCCTGTGATGAGCTCAACTCACTCTGATGAAAGTCAGCTTTCATAAGCAAACACCATAAACCTATTTTATTACTTGGAGAATTTTAAAACATTTCAGCAAAACCATCACAATTGCTTTTCTTCCGTGATCCTTTAAAAAAGAAAGAGAGAGAGAGAGCCCACACCATTTCCACAACTAGATTCTAAAAATCATGTTTGGATATCAGTAAATAATGATGGACAAATCTTTTTGCAAAAAATTTCAACCTGGCTTGCCTTGAAAAACATAAAGAGGCTCTCTGGCACTAGATGTCAAATTAATTGCAGGCAAAGTGTGTTACAGTAATTCACTTGGCAGTTTAAGCAAAACCAAGGGAACAGCATTAAACCGGATCCCCATATGCCAACGGGGCACCATCGCTTTGCTCCAGCTGATGAAATTTGACTGTAAATCTTTCCTGCCCTAACTTGGTCAGCAGCGGCACGAGGAAGATCTGTCTTTCTCTCTGCATTGTGCAAAATGGTTTATTTGCCCTTTTAGGAGGCACGCTGCTATATAAATTGCAGGTATGATTATTATTATTTTGAACTATTATTATGAGTTACTATTATAACCTTCCTGAGAGAGTGGGGGCTGGGCATGGGAAAGCGGTGGATGAGACGGAACTGTGTATGAATGCTGAAGGGAGGTCGTCTATCTTCGCTCAGAGCAGTGTCTGTAATATTTCAGGAGAGAAAGATCATCAATATGGACGGGGGTCCATTCACGGGAGATGGGGCAGCTCTGACTGTGGGCTGTAAGCCTCGTGCCCTGGTTGAATTATCCTGGGCATCCAGCCTGTTCTGCTCTGGGCTTTTGTTCACAAAAGACCTTCGAGGCATCTGTGAAAATTCACTCACTCAGCTACATTTGCTGAGCACCTACTGTGTGCCTGGGTCTTTGCTATGACTATAGACTCAACGAAGAATTGAGAGGCTCCGTCTCAGCAGCAGCAGGGGCAGTGATGTGCGTCACCACGACGGGACGCTGGGACAGGAGCTCTCCTTTGGGGGATGCTTCATGGGGTTTGGTTGCATCCACTGTATGGGAGAGTCTCCAGCCAACTTATTTGCTCAGGTCGCACGAGTAAGGGCAGACCCAGGATTCTCAGGCGGGTCTAACATGTCTAGAGCGGGGCTCCCAGGAGGCAGGAGGCAGCTCTGCCAACAGGAAGGAGGTGAGGAAAGTGTCGGACAGCCTTCACAGAGGAGCTGATACTTCAGCTGGGTCAGGAGAGCTCAGTCAGAACGGGGAATGGCATCCAGGGAGAAGGGAAGGCCCTGAAGGGTCCCCTTGTGAAGCCCTAAAAGGCCCCTGGGCTGGGAAGTGGACCAATGCCATCCCCTCCAGGCGAAAGGATCATGACTAATTACTCACTTTCCTCTGAGAACAGCACCTTGCTCTTAGAACATAAAGCCTTCCCAAACTTTAATGACTCCCTGAAACAACTTCTGGCCTTTGGAAAGTGGGGCATCCAAGAAAAACAATCAAGGAGGACTTGAAGGCACACGCAGTGTGCTCGGAGAATTATTTCTGGCTGTGGTCTCTGCCGTGGATCACAGGCCTTCGGCTTTCAATCACAAGGTTGAAAGGTATTAACAAGAACCCATGCGGTCCAGGGCAACTGTTTGTATAAAACTTTTCCTTCTTTGGAATGTAAACGGGTCTGTCTTCATCTAGAATTATTTTTACCGATTTCATCGTCAAAACTTCAAAGTGATTTTCCCCCCGATGTTACATGTATGTCGTGTTCCGCCCCCCAACTTTATCTTGTGTTTGTGGAGACACAGACCCAGCATCCCCAAGATGGGGCCCAGGAGCCTGACCCACAGGCACACCTGGAAGTCATTAAGCATACTGGGAGGAGGAAGAGGAGGAGGAGGAGGGTGGGAGAGGGGGAGGTGGAGGGGAGGAAAGGGGGAGGAGGGGGAGTAGAGGGAGGGGGAGGAGGGGAGAGGAGGAGGAAGGGGAGGAGGAAGAGTAGGGAGGAGGCAAAGGAGAAGAAGGGGAGAGGGATGGAAAGGGAAGAGGAGGGCGAGGAGGGGAGGTATGGGAGGAGGGGGAGAAGGAGGAAGGGGAGAAGGAAAAGGGGGAGGCGAGGTTGGGGGGGAGAAGAAAAGGGGGTGGTGGTGTGGTGGGGAGAAGAAGAAAACCATTTCTTTTCCAACACAGTGACGCTCTTTTTCCATTATGGCAAGTCTGAGCCAAAGGTGAAGAGGTTCAAAACAAACAGCTAAGAGACAAACAAATACTTTCTAAAAATTCCACAGTGTTGCCTCAGGATAATGTCAGAGGTCAAACATACCACTCTTAGAGAAGAGGAACAACCTGAACAGTGACCTAGACTTTATGATATTCTAGAGCATTCTGAAGTGAATTATAGCTGTCAGGGCTTAATTACCCAAACTTTCCCAAGTTATCAACTATGATAAAATGGGATTCAAATAAAACTCATACTAACTTAAGACTGATGTATATGAATTTTCCTTTGATAAGTCTTGTCAGGATTGTGAAGCTCCTTAGCTCCTGCTCAATTTGATACCCCCACCCCACCCGCCGACCTTCTAAGAGGAGGCATGGTGACTTTAATCAGCCCCACCTAGGAAACACACATATCCCATATGTATTAGTGCTGGGGATGCGGAAGAGAAATGCTCGTTACAAGAAGGGGAACATTACATGTTAAGCCATATGCCTGCCACAGAGATCCATAAAATTCAGCGAATCTCCTTCTGGAAGCTTGAGGATATTCATATTAGTGAAACTGGAATTAGCTGGTGGATGGAGAATTGCAACCAACTCTTGGCAGTTCATGGAAATAAAATACCACAACAGTCTGAACTGCAATCCGCAATCCCGTCCCCCCACCCCCGAGCTCTATTTTCCCACCTTTCCTTTTAAGACAGGGGCAAGGATGCATTTAATTTCTTTGATTTACCATGTGGACACTTGACATATATAGTCTCATATTACGTCTTGCAGATATGATTCTATGTATTCTGGAAATGCTAAGAAGTTCCCAGCACATCACAGGCATGTCCCTGGCAGATGCCAGTTGAACTGTGTGCTTTAAGAGATATCATCATTCCCATTATAAATCAAGAAGCTGAGGCTGAGCCACATTGAGTCTTCTGCCTCAGATCACATCACTGGAAAGGACTGGAACTGGTTTCTGCCCTGCCCTGGAGTCCATGCTCCGTCCATCCATCGGAGGGCAGAAGGTCAGCATTCTACTGCTGGCCCTGTGCCCCTGTTACTTTTTCTCAGTGACAATCTCATATAAAGTGAGTAAGAAGGGGCATAATGATGACCATCACTCCCTCGTGGCTTTCCTGACTCTCGCTTGGATACTTTCAGGCGCAAATCTTTCCTATTCAGGTGAGGTTGGCAGTCAGACACTGATGTGCTATTGAAAATTCAAGAACTAAATGGTATTCTCCCACATTGTGTATCCTTTAACAGGTGGTTAGATAAATCAGTGCTGGTATGAATATACAAGGAAATATTATCTGGTCTCTTAAAATAATTAGATCAATCTATAAAAATGGAAATAAACTTAATTTATAAAAAATGATAAATTATAAAATCCATAAAATTAAGAGGGCATGAAATGTAGAGAATAATGTATGTGAATTAAGAGTACGCATGTAGATTAAAATATATACACATATACATAAATATAAATGCGATTTTTTTTTTTTTCTGGCAAGGTTAACAATACACCATCAACAGAATTATTTTGAAGGAGGTGATTTTGAAGGCTAAAGGTGGTTAGTGGGCAAAGAAGGGAAAAAAAATATTTTTTCATATTCTTTCTTTCCGTGTGGCTTATTTTTGAACCTGGTGCATCTATCACTTGTACTTAGTTTTTGTGAGGGAGAAGAAGAAATCCAGGGAACGATACCAGTCCTATCTCAGCTTCAAATCATCGTCATGTCCAAGTGTGTAGCTGCCATGTATAGCCACAGACCCTGATCTGAAGTTGGTTTGGGAGCCATTCAGCCCACAGGCCCAGAGAGTAACTCCCTGGGGAATCCCCGACTCCCCCCTGGCCAAGTACTGCATACATTTAGCTGAGTTAATTCCCTTCTGTAAGCCCCAGTTTCCTTCAGGAAATGTCGATGAGGATATGGTTGCCTGTGTGTGTGTATTTACACAAAGTCTATTACACTCAGTAGGAGTTTAAGGTAAGTTGGATTCGTTCTCTTTCTACCCTTTTGTAAGAGAATTACAAAAACAAAACAGAACAAAACAAACCTCTACGATACTTCCAACTATCTCCCCTGTTGAGAATGGCGGATTGTGGCCTTGCCCAGATCAGCCTTCTAATGAACAGGTTTCCCTCCTCCCTAGTGACGGCCGAGTCTCTGTGGCTCTGGCAGTTGTGGTAGGCATGGAACGCTCTCTTCCTCCAGGCTTGCTTAGACCGTCCCGTCCGAGACTCTGGCTCATACATCTGCTCCTGAGGTTTTTCTTCTTGAGGACTTACTCAAAATGATCAAGTTTTATATTCATCCCCTCCCTGGCAAATGCTGACAACCCACTGCCGTGATTTTGCTCATTCTAGGCGCCAAGGCTTGGGGAAGACACATTTGCAGAGGATATTGACCAATGCCGCTGCATTACCTTCTGTGTATTCACCTCAATTCTGTATGCCTAGTTAAATAATATGTTTGACCAGTTCCTGTTAGAGAAACCTCATGAACTGGTAAAACACTTGCCAGCTTTTAAAATTACTGATACAATATATGACTCCCTGGCGTGGGCCATGGGCAAGGACGGTAGAAATAGACCACCCCGCTTCGCTTTTATAAGCCCACATTCCACATCATCAAAAGAACTGCACCTCGTGCTCTATTAAAATAATAATTAAAAAAGTGAATGAAGGGGGAGAGAGAGGCCTATTTGAGGAGCTGAAGTTTAAATATATTAAAAGGAGAACCACCTGCTCTGTACATCGTCATCAAAAACCACTCCCCTTCTTTTTAAGGATGTCTTATCTCTCCCACCATTTGAGCTGGTATCACCGTTCACCAGCAGCTGCAACCTCGGCACCCATTCGAGAAGCAGATGTTAGGGTTCCTCATTAATTTTGAGGGGGACCTCAAATTTGGAAAGGTGCAAGATTGTTAAGTGGTTGAATGGTCTCGTTTCATATCTACAGAAGCAAAAGACTGTGATGTTGAAGGGCAAGGTCAGAAGATGAAGGGCAGGAGAAACCATGAAATGCATTTCATTAGATCAATAAAATGTATGACTTCACTCACTTAATTACATAAATAAAGTTGTTAAAAAAATAAACTCGGGCACGTACCATGGTAAATTAGCAGGGGCTTTATGTAAGACTGTGGCAGTATGAAAAAAAAAAGCAAAACAAAACAACAACTCCTGGAAAGGTCACTCGCATGCATGCAACTTCTTTGTAAAAGCTTGATGCAAAAGCAGAAGGAAAACCTCCCAGCGCCGTGTGTCTGCCAGGATGGGTCGGATCCACGCTATAGAAAAGACCCAGGGATACCGAGGAGGCTGGGACTTGGGATCAGCCAAGACGCCCCACAACTAATCAGTTCTCTGTCCATCTGTTTTAAATCATGGTTTGAAGCATATTTATGTGATAAAGAATTAAAGCTGTTTCTCTTGGCCGGGGGAATAATTGGGACTCTCTTTTGGAAAGCCTCTGACATCAATACAGCAAGCATATTCAGAACCGAATTTAGGATTAAAGAGGCTTGAGCATGTTCACCTTTTTTAAAAAGCATAATAGAGACCCCCTTTCAAAGTTGTTTTCCTTTTAAGACAATGTAAGTAATAATCTCCCAAGGTTCTGAAGGACTTTTTCTTTTTTCAAGAGAAAAGGGATGTCTGGGGGGCAAAGAGGGACAGAGAAACCACAGAGAGAAAGAATGAGAATGTTGCTGCTAATGAGCCCAACAAACAAACTTGGAACATTCCTGAAAAGACCCCACCCTCTCCCCAAATCATGTGAAATGTGGCAAGTAACTGCCCTGAATAAATACCATTATTTTAATAATGAAATACCATTGATTTATCCCCTACTGTGGCTTTATTTATTTAGATTACCTCTCATGAATAGTTTCTCCAAGGACAGAATTATTCTGGAGCAGGATCCCCCAACTAGAAGTCTGAATACTGGCACCTACCATAGTCCTGCCTGAATGCCAAGCCCGTGCGTGCCTTTTCAATTCTACCACGCTGCCTTGTTGATAAAAACCATAACACACACAGCCAACTGGAGTTTGGTTGGCAATGATTTAAAATATGATTGCTCCCTGAACACAGGGATGCCCAGGAGCATGGATGGGTGTTTCTGCAAGTGGGGGCAGGACAACAAAAGGGGAGCTGCAGCTTCATCACCCGTGCCCTGTTTTTGAAAAGTTAAGACTCCCTGAATTAATTCACTGATGCCGAGACCATGAAAGGAACAAAACCTCAATATATACTTCCAGTGTGACTTTAAATATGACAAGGTTATCATTTCATACACTATTGTTCAAGAATTGATTTATGGGCTTCTGGGTACCGCCCTCTAAGCCCCCCCCATTCTCTACTCTAGACTTAACTGGAATTACGGCATTCAGGGATATGCCTTAAAATTTCATAACATTGAATGAAAGTATTTGCTAGATCTAAGTTCCATGGAATAATACAAACGACATTTTATTTTTTCCTCTGAGTTGGGAGACTAGATCCTGAAACACAGAGACTTGTACTCTTGAATTTCCTCTTTTTTTCCCCCCTCATTTACAAGCTAATGTCTTTTCCAAGCATGTATTTCACTTAAAGACTAATGACTCTTCAGAGTACAGCATCTTCCTCTGCGACTTCTCAAACGGACCTTGAGAAAGGGATTGTCCAGCAGCAGTCCTGCTGAGTCATCTTCCTTGTTAATTTGAGAAGGAGGCCTCATCTCCACTTGGGAAGGAAGACCTGGAGGGGAGGGGTGAGATGGGGGTCTGGCCAACTCTCACCCGAAGCCCATTTTTAGGGAGTGAAATCAAAGAGAAAGATAAGCCTGCTGGCCATTGTGTGGTCTGTTTGTGATATAATCTCATCCCCAAAAGAATTAGGTAAATATCCTTTTTTATGAAATCCTACACATCTCAGGAGTTCCATCGATGGCCAAGAATATAGTGGTCTCTGGTTGGCATGCAGCCCTTTCCCCCTCTGGCTGTTTCAGGGTAATAGGTCTTCCTTGGCCAACACACCAGCTCATCTCTGTGCCGAGAACACGGAAATCTGTAAGAACTGCCAGGGAGCATAGGGACATGATCACAGCCCAGCAAGATAACGACCGCATCTGTATCACAGTGAACACAAGTCCAGTTTGGAAGAGAACCGATCCTGGAGTATGTCATCATACCTAATTGCTTCTTTCTTGACGCACTGGGTTAATCTGTCCTTTGCTTCCTAAATGCTGAGTCGTGGAAGTTCAAACCCCAGGATGGCAGGGTTAATGTCCTCTGGGTGTTCTCAGCATGACTGGGGTACCAGTACCTGATACACATTTGCTCTGCAGTCCCAACAGGCCTCCTGCGTCTCAAGACTCAACCCACAGGAAGCCTCTGCAGACCCCTGTCTGGAGTAGAACTGACCCCACCCTCCGCCACACCTGTGTTTGGGGGTACTTCGCAGTCTCCTGTTCCCGTTAACACGAATGCACTTATATTATTAGTGTTAACCAGAATGTTTTATGTTATTTGACATTTAATTAATTAACGAAAAAAAATCTTTTGAGAGCTAAGTGGCGGGCAGTGTACTAATAGTTTATGTGAATTCTCTCAGTCCCTCTGCCGTAGGTGCTGCTAGAGGAATAGAAAAGTGCACAGGTTCCCGAACCAGATACTCTGGGTTTGAAATCCTGAGTCCCCTGACTGGTGGCTGTGAGCTCGGGCAAGTTCCTTTTCTGTGCCTCTTCTGTAAAGTGGGAATGAAAATGAAAATGGAACCTTACAGGGTTATGCTAAGAAGTACCTTAATTTCATGGGGAGCGCTAATACAGAGGAAGGGCTCAGTAACTGAGCTATTTTTGTGATCTCTGTTCTGCAGGTGAGGGAAGTGAGAAGTAAAAGGCCAAGTGACCCCCGAGAGAAGACCCAGCCTGTGAGCAGCGAAGCCGAGACTTTGCTCCGGGCGGCCTAACCCCCACCTCCTCACCAATGGGACCCACACCGTCTTTCTCTTTCCGCCGGCCCATGAGCAATTTGAGTATTGAACTGTCTTCGAACCACAGAGCCAAGCACGGGGCCTGACACATTAAAAGGGCTAGATAATAATTTAATTGATGAATTTCAATGATGAATGAATGAACGAACCTATTAATGGCTTTAGATTGTAATGAAGAGAAAGCACAGTGTCAGGCACAGAAAGCAACTGATAAAGGATATTGAGATGCAGCTGGTGTGAGATGAAAAAAGCCAAGAATTTATTTTCAACAAAAGCTGTGAATGTCCCTGAAAATTTCCCAGGTGGAAGTCATCCACATTATTTATTTATTTTTTTTAAAGATTTTATTTATTCATCTGACAGAAACAGACACAGCGAGAGAGAGAACACAAGCAGGGGGAGTGGGAGAGGGAGAAGTAGGCTTCCCGCCGAGCAGGGAGCCCGATGCGGGGCTCGATCCCAGGACCCTGGGATCATGACCTGAGCCGAAGGCAGACGCTTAACAACTGAGCCACCCAGGCGCCCCCAGTCATCCACATTATTTAAGCATAAATATAGCAGCCTTTAAAAATGAACTGTCATTTTCTTCAGTCTAAACCCCAATGTATGCAGCTTTTTTTTTTCCTTAAAGATTTTCATTTATTTGAGAGAGAGAGAGAGAGAGGGCACACAAACAGGGGGAGGGGCAGAGAGAGAAGCAGACTCTCTGCTGAGCAGGGAGCCCGATGCGGGGCTGGATCCCAGGACTCCAGGATTGTGACTTGAGCTGAAGGCAGATGCTTAACTGACTGAGCCACCCGTGTATGCAGCTTTTAAAACACAACCATGCACTCACTTTATTATTATTTAAAGCAATTCCTTTTTCTCCTCACTCTAAAGCAGTTTCCTCCTCTGGTTTTGATATACCCAGATTGTTCCACATGAGATAGACTGTATGATCATTGAACTTTAAGGTACGTGCCCACGCATATGGCCAGTACACCAGAAAGCCTGCACCTGTCATCAGGCAATCCCTTAACATCGGTGAGCCCCCTGAAACTAAATCTTGATTTTGCACTGGAGATTTTGCAAGCGCGGGATGGGCTTGCTTCTCTCTACTCTCTCTTAGGTTCGTCTGGATACTTTTGAAGGTTAAGTGCTAGAACAGTCTCTGTTGTGACATACTTGGCAACATGTTGCAACCCGCATTGTTCAAGAGCATTCCTATCAAGACCCGAACTTGCAAACTCTCAGCATAAAAGAAGAAACAGAGTTCTTTGTCAGGACAATGAACTTGGACTGTTGTTTACCAGTGAATGGAAAACAACATTTTTAACCCAGAGAAGTGACACTCGGCCCCATCTGGTGACGCCTCGACTCCCTCCACGCTGGGCAACGATGGTGCCTTTGTGTGGGGATGCGGGAGCACGTCGCCAAGCCAGGCCTTGTTGCTCGGGCAACTGAGTGACCACCTTCATACGTTGTGGCTTTTTCCAGGCCCACTGAACTAAAATATGTAAGGAGACCTAGCCTCCACCACAGGCTCTATTATCCCCGACTTCAAATCGAATCCTACTGGCTCACAAATGGACTTTTCAAAATTTGGCAAATTAGCCCCAACGCTTTGGAAATAAATAGGATGCTGTTAAGAGATTAGAATTCCACAGTCAAGTAAAATTAGCCTTTGGAAAGAAATGCACTGACCCTTCTGTCTCACTGAATTTGCTACTCAAGTCATTAAGTTACAAAGCTCGAGATTTAAAGTTACCCTGGATCCAGGCCTTGGCACCCTTGCTTGACATCTGTGTGACCTTCGCCAAGCTATTTAACCTCTCTGAGCCTTGGTTTTCTTTCTTGCCCGTAACAGGAGAATGATGGTGACTTTACAGGGTCGCTGGGAGTATTAAAAAGGCATTTTTTTTTTTTAAAGCATATAGAACCTTAAAAAAAATCTTTTTGGCTCTTAGGGGATTTTGAACTAACAAAATTAGGTGCTTACTCAAACCCACAGGGATAGAGAGTGATCAGAAAGATTTCTGAGTGGGATCAGGAAAAAGTGGAATTGCCACAAAGCATTTTGAGCTCCTGCTCGAATGCGCCTGTGGGCGGCAATCCTGCCATCAAGCCAAAACCAATGTCCTCTCCCTAAAAACTCTTCCTGCCCCCGCCCCACCCCCACCCCCGGGTCCCTATGGGATAACAGCATTAAGGAATGCCAAAGTCATCTGTAGGATTTCCCTGCTCATTCCTCATATCCAGTCACTCCTCACTGATGGGTCTCTCCAATGTCTTGTAGCTCTCTTACTCCTCTGGCAGCTCAGACCCAGAGTCCACCTGGATTCCTGCAAGCTGCACCCATTCACGACCCTGAATCCAGCCTTCTCGGTCTTGCAGCCCAACGTCCGTGCTCCCACCAAAATATTTCTCCTTAAAGTACATTTTGGGGGCATTCACTTGCAGCCTCCCATCACCATGTTGTCTCAGTCCACCCCTCCGGCCAACAGCAGAATATTTAAAGTCCCACCCTAACCCTTGTATGTTGCTTCCTGGGAGCATGGATCAGAACAACCTCTGTGGAGGGCGGTGTGGCAATATCTACGAAAATGCCCCAGTGCGTACTCTCGGAGCCCACACGGTGGCTCACAGGACTCCATCCTGCAAACACGCTCACGCGCCGGAGGAATGATGTCAGCGCAAGGTTACACGCTGCGGCACAATTTGTGATAGCAAAAGCCTGGGAACAACCCAAACGTCGATCAACGGGGAATTGCTTCAGTGAATTATGAAGCATCAACACAGTGGAATACTCAGCAGTTGTTAAAAAACGAAGAAATCATTTATATGCTGATTTAGAGCCATCTCTAAGATGTATTGTCAAGTGAAAAGAGCAAGGGGTGAAGAGTGTACTGAAGGGGGGAGTAAAAGAATATATAAACATATTGTCTTGTAAATGCATAAACATGTCTGGAAGGATACACAAGGAAATGATAACACTGGTTCAGGAGAGGGATTAGGCGCTACGGGAAAAGAGTAGAGGGAGATACATACGTACATGGATTTGAGATACAGATTGGTAAAGATCTGTCCGTACACATATCATTCTCTGTCTCCTACTTTTGACTTTGAACTATGTAAAGGATTACCTATTAGAAAGTAAATAGTTTAATTACATAGATATTTTTTAAATGTAAGTTAAAAAAGAATCTCATTAGAACAGAAAGAACTGCCACATAAGCCAGGTACCTATTTCCTGTCTTCTGTGAACCACAGTGATGTACCAATGACTCCCCCTCCACACCCCGACTCTCCAGCTCACACCCGGGGTTCCATGCGTACGTCCTTGGAATGGAGCTTGGAGCACAACAGTTCCCTGCTCAAGACCCCCCACATTCACGGATCCACACTGACCGCACCCCCCTCTCCAGCGCCTCCCGCTCCACTGGGCCTCTTCGTTCCTGGGCCCGGCTCCCAAAGCTAAATTTCGTATGGTGATCTATGTGCTTCTGCCTCTACTTCCGTCCGTCCATGTTCCCACTTGTAATGTCTTGCTACCATCCCGAAGCCCAAGCTCTAGTTGATTCCAAAGCTCAGTTCAAATCATCTTTCTCCGTGAAGTCATTCTGGAATCCACCACTCAACCTCCATCCCCCCAGGCCGGAAGAAGTCCTTTCGTTTTCGAAATCCCAGGCACATTTTTGCTATCTCCTTACGCTATTTATTACTTTACGGGAGATCACAGTTCATTTTGTACATGTTCATCCATTTAGCAGTAAATGTTTCCTTAAACACCGACTGTATGCCATGCACGGAAAGAGGGAGGGGGTGGGGACACAGGAAAAAGCCAGAGCTGCAGGACTCCTGCTCTCACGGGGATAACAGTCTTGGGGGGAAGACAGGCAATAAACAAGAAACCAAACCTTTGATGATCATTGTCCATAATTTCAACGTGGAGAAATACAAGGCTTGTTCAGAATGCTAAGTGCTCGCCCCCAAGCGACACCATAATGCTGCACAGGCTAACGGACCCATATGTAAGTCCCAGCACTGCCCTGGTGCTGTTACTCAGGGTTTTCCAACCTCACCACTGTAGACATTGGGAGCCTGCTAATTGTTGGTGGTGGTGTGTCATTGGGGGGGGCTGTCCTGTGCATTTGTAGGACACGTGGCAGCACCCCTTGTCTCTGTCCACTCGATGCCAACAGCACTGTCTTCCCATGACCGAATATTGCCTGGCAGTGGGGGCAAAATCACCCAGTTTCAAGAACCACTGCTCTAGACAAATTCCTGACGATTGCTGAGCCTCAGTCAGTTTCTTCAGTGCCTGGGTTCTTTGTAGAAAAGCCCAGTAAACATTTGAAACGTGAAAAATTTGAAAAATGTAAAACAGAGACTCGCTACCTACCTCAGAAGATTATGATGGGAATTAAACACAAAAATGTGTTTAGAATGCTTATGAGTGCTTTTACCAATAGGAATGCTAACACAGAGTTGGCGGACTCATTCCCCCCCACCCCTCAGCACCCTTAGAAACATGGACAAGACCCCTTCTCAGGACCTTTCCAGTCTAAACTAGTGTTAAGTCCAGGAACTGCCCAAATTGTGGACGTGATTTTTGCTTGCGTTCAAGAGAGCTGCTCTAGAATTCTTGCCCAGAAGCTGACTCCTTTGGGAGGATGAAGGAAAGGTCTTGTCAGGCCGCCTTTGCCAGACAGATGGATTCGACTCCAGTCGAAGCCCAGGCTCCTGGCACTTGGATAGAGAAGCTGAAACAAACATAATCTGATGCTGGGAATTCTGGATCCTATAAAAATGCCACATAAAGGGTGGCAGGATTACCTGGCTGTTACAGTGTCAGGCGTTAGATAACACACTCTTTTCCAAAGCTTTATTTGCACATCCCAAATCATCCTTGTAAACCATTTACTTCCCCACACTACTGGGTGCGGTGAGTATTTAAGAGGTGTTCTCAGGGTGCTGGGAATCAACAAGGCAATTAGGGAGGTCTTAAAGGAATAAAAAATACAATCAAGAGTAATTTGCAAGTGTCAAGAGAATTTGTGTCCTGGCAGACCACGGCTGTAATGTACATTTGTAGGGAAATCTTAAGATGATCTTAAAATAAATATGCATCATTCTGTATTCCAGGATTTATTTTCAAATGGGTAAATGGATCAAGTGAGGGGCTGTCCCTAGCAGGATGCCTAGATACTTTGGCAAAAAGTCTTTCCTTAAAAGAGGGGAAAACTTTTGGTTTTGGAGTCCAACAGACATGGATTATAATCCCAGCTGTGTGACAAAAACGGGGTGATCTGGGGAAAATCATTAACCCTCTCTTTTCTTCAGCTCTAAAACAAGGACGGCAGTGCCACCTTCAATTAAAATAGCTAAGTGTCCAGCAACGTGTCTTTGCAAACCTTTATTTTCATTTCTCATTCCCTTTAGGGAACAGAGTATGGAAACATTGGTTTATATTTTTATAACACCTGCAAAATTGCACACTTTCTAACCAATTTAGTTCTCTCTTGACCAAAATGCTTTAAGACACAAATGTTCCACATCTGTTTTGCTCCACGAAATAAAATAAGCCCAACCCATCACCTTTTCTTTCCTTCCACCAACAGTTAGTTTCCCTTAACGTACTCATCATTCCACAAGAAATCTCTCTTACAATAAACACATTTCTTTCTGGGGCTGGGGGAGGGCTGTGGGATATACCCTGGGCAGGGTATGAGAAATACTGAATGAGAATAAAAATTAACTCTGTCCTTTCTGTAGTCGATCAGACAGAACCATCTTTGGGCTGCCCTACACTCTACAGCACTCTTTCTTATCCTTAACGTATCATGATAAGAAAACTCAAGTCAGGTTTTAAAAAGCACGGTAATTACTTATATTTAGCTATGGTTTCCAATAAACCGGTGGTTTTTCTTTTCTCTCTCTCTCGTTTTTTTGTTTTTTGTTTTTTTTTTTTTTTTTTTTTTTTTCAAAAAGTCCATGAATAAAACAAACCCCATCACCATTGGAGATGCATTTTCATGCCGGCGCGGATGCTTTTAAGACCATTTGCTGAGCGCTCTGCACCGTTTGACCAGTTCTGGGGCAGGGGGCACGCTCTAATTACTGATTGTGAAGTTCGGTATCTATAGCAACAGGCAGAATTGACAACAGGAAGCTTCACCCTCTGGGGCACCATCCGAAGTTTATAAAATCAACTTGAGGCCAAGGCTATGGTTAATCAGGAGGGCTTTCAGAGTGGTAGTGCTCTGAGTCCACACTGAAGAGGCAAAGAAATTATTTAATAAGACAATCACGGGGCTTGGGAAGGCAGAGTTTATTTAGCTTGGCTTTGCAGTGCCTCTTGTAGTAATTTATCCTAATGGTACCAATTCGCCTGTGATTTGATACAGCAGGAGATCAAGGGTATCGGTTTAATCAAACCTCGGCAAAGGCTGCCCGTTTCTTAACTACTGTTGCTGTATATCAATCAGTTTCATTTGAGTCACTAATCGGATGGCACAAGGATATGAATTTTCCCAGGATTCAGGGAATCGGTTTGACATAATTCTTTATAATGTATTCGCTTTTAAATGGCATTATTTCACCCCACTCACATTATTTCATGTTCCTAGGTGAAGGGTCTAGATTCTACAGGCTGTGGGTAAGAGGTACAGTGGGAAAAAAGTGTGGAGCATCGGGGGGTCAAACTATTTTGATTGCTGGCTTTGCCGCCTATTAGCTGTGACCACGGATGAGTTACTAAACCCCTGTGGGTCTCAATTTCCTTACTTGGTATCTCAGACCAAGAATTTCCAAAGTTGCAGAGCTATCGTGAAGCTTAATGAACTGGTATATGAATGAGCCTAGAACCGTGCCTGGGAAACAGGAAACAGAACCTCATTAAACATTAGTTTCATTCCCACCTGCCCTCATTTCCATCCCTGAGGAGGGAGAGGATGTAGCTGCGTCATTTTTATAAGGTATGATGCTAAGCTTTATAGTATTTTACAGGTCTGGTCACACATGCTTCGATAATCCTAGGAGGGCATCTGAACTCAGCCTCATTCTCGGCTCTTCTGTCCCCACTGAGGCCAAGGAATTCCAACGTGCTGGGTACCCTTGGTGCCGGCCTGGCTGGGAAGGGTAACCGAAGAACGGAGCTCTCCCTCACACTAAAGGGTGCTTGGTTGCCTTCCCATCCCCTCTTCTTTCTTACACAGCAGGGATCCAATTTACAACACTGTCCATGTACAGATAAGAAATGGTAAGATTAGATCTTTTTCCCTTGGGAGGACAGACTACAGAAAGTGAGAATGCCCATTGTCACATATTGTTCGGGAGGGAGGAAGAAAAAGTACATTGTGAATCCCAGAGTTGGAGGCAATGACCACGTGGACAGGGGGATCACGGGAAGCATTTAATTCCTGCCTCTGGCACTTAACAGTAAAGGATGGCCAATGTGAGCTGCATTATGATGGGCCTCAGCTGCTGCTTCTGTAAAATGGGTATATGAAGACTTACTTTCCTGGGTTGTCACAGCAATGAAATGAGCTAATTCAGGACTTCATGGGCCTCCCCACTGAGAGTGGTGGAAGTGATGTTGGCTCACTCCCCAAGCAAAAATGTGCAAGGTGCTCTGGTCCCTTTCCTGAAAGGAGTCCTAGATCTGGGCTTTCCACCATTCAGCTTGGCTGGTCACATTTTAACTTAGAGACCTCAGCGATGGTTTTTCCTGCAGATGGACTTGACCGCTAATTGAGAAAGCACAGCAGAGGGAAGAAGGAAAGAAGGAGTGAAAGGAGGAAGGGAGGAAGGAGAAAGAAGGAAGAAAATAGAGAGAAAGAAGAAGAGAAAGAGCGAGAGAAGAAAGAAGTGTGTTCTGCTTTGTCACACCTTCTCCACGCTCCGTTCCTGGGATTTTGTGTGGCCTTTGGAAGCTTTCTTGTTTCAATAGCCAGGGCAAGGAGGTTGATGCCACCTTAACAAGGGAGTCCTTTCTTCCTCCTTCCCACCTTCTCCCTTTTCTTTTTTGGCTCAGCCTAAATTTCTAACACTACCTGATGAAATGTAGTATACAGCTTTTAATTGTGCCCGGAGGCAGTACAACTTCATAGAGGTTTTTAAGCAAGTGGCGGAGGATGTGAGACAGCTGTGTCGCGAGCACATGTGCCCCGAGGTGGAACAGCCCCGTCAGCACCTGTATCCGCTGGGCGCACGCCCTCACACCCCACATGCGTGTGCACAGCTGGGACCCATCAGGGTTGGAAGGGATTCGTACTCTTAACTTGGTATCTTATTGTCCCTAGAGGAGCCTGATGCTGTATTAAATCCGTAGCACATAAGTAGGATTTTGCTCAGTCTTGGAGTTCCTGGGGTGGGGGCTTGGTGGGCTGGGTGGGATATTAAACACACACACACACACACACACACACGCACGCACGCACACACATATGCGGCCTCTTTTCCAATGCTGAGAACGAATTGTTTTAATATCTCAGTGTTTGGTTCATTTGTTATTGGGGAGGAGTGACCGCCTTTAAAGAGTAATGGGCTTTTCCCGGCACTAACCTAGTTTTCCCAATTCCACAACTGCGGAAAGCCACCAACGCGGACTGTTTTCTCTGAATCACCCCTACCAACATCCAGCTTCCCTTGGTGTGAGCCCCCAAGACACAAACATCTCCCATCTTTGGGGCTCTGGACTCAGTCTTCAAAATCCTACTGCCCTCTACCACTCATGAAACCATGTCTCATGTTATTCCAGTGGATACCCAGCTAATGCCTGGAAATCAGCAAGGTGAGTGTCTGTGTGCCCATTTTATAGTCATGCAAACAGAGATTCAGAGAAGCCTTATGTGCCTAAGCCAAGGGAAAAACGGACCTCAGACCTTAGAATTCATTCAGTCTTCTGACCCGCTGTAAACACTTTCTGCCTAAGGCACGTTGCGTATTCCGTTGTAAACACAATACGAAAAGATTACCCCATGGTGGCGGGCACTGTGTGCGGGCCACGGGACGGGTAACACGTAGGAGTTTCCACAGATGTCGAGTTCATGTGGTTGGCAATGAACTTCAGGGGCTGTGGTAGGCAGAAAAAGGACCTTCCAAAAGATATCCATGCCAAATCCCTGGGAACCTGTGAATGTGCCCTTCTTTGGGAAAAGGGTCTATGAGGGTTTTGAAATGAGGAGATATTCCTGGATTTTCTGGGTGGTCCCCAAATCCAGTGAGAAGAGTCCTTTTAGAGAGGGGCAGGCAGACATGACAGGAGGAGGCTGTACAACCAGAGAGCTAGAGGGAATCCCAGCAGCCACCAGAAGCTGGAAGGAGCAAAGACAAGATTCTCCCCTAGACCTCCCAGAGGCAGGGTGGCCCTGTCAGCACCTTGATTTTAGACTTTTGGCTTCCAGAACTGTGAGCAAATAAATGTCTGCTGTTGTTAGCCACCAAATTTGTGCCGATTTGCCACAGGAGTCCTGGGGTCTTTTGCTCTGGACACCACGTTAGATAGATTTTGCCACAAATGAGGTCTCTTGTCATGAAGAGTCCTTATATTTTGGGCATTGTTGAGATGTAGAAGGGATGCTGGCGACCGGGAAGAAAGGCCACACTGCCCACGGGCGCCCAGTCCTGCCCTACCTTGGGGGTAACGGCCGCTCAACATCATGGAGAAGCCAGCCCTTGTGGTCCCGAGCGACAGCAAGCAGGGGTCAGAGAGCAAAGAACAGAGAGGCAGAAAGCGTGCTGCCCTGTTTTCACCCCATTGGACCACCTTCTAACCTGTGTGTGTCTTAGGCAGTCACTGAATCCATGTCTCAGTAACCTCCTTGGCAAAGTGAGATTCTCATTGTAAAACATCCTTCGAAAACCTGCAAGACATCATGTGAATGTTGGGTTTTGCTTCAATGCGTATTTTTCCAAAGCAGCTACAAAGTATCAGAATTGCAGAGCCCAAGGGTACTAGGACTTTGAGAGAGGATGCAATCTCTGGTAGGTATCATTACAAAGTTCTCCAAAATATATATATGCTTTCTCTTAAGTATCCACTTACCATCCATTAATATATGGAAACCTCTTTAGGAACCATCTGATCCAAAATGGTAGGTTAATGTAGTCCATAAATTTAATTTCTGCTGTGTTTCTTTGGATTATCCAAATTTGCCTCTTTCAAGCATGGAAACAATAAGACTCCAAGCCAACAATAACACGCCATTTGTTTGTTTATCATATTAGTAATGATTCTTTTTAATGAGCACTCAATACTGGTTAGAAGAAACTGTACTCGCAAATGCTGCTTTTGATCATTTAAATCACTACAAACCTTTTGGAGAGCAATTTGGCAATGTGTCTCAGGAACCTCTAAAAAATGTGCTCAACCTTTGACCTGGTAATTTCATTTCTGGGAAACTATCCTAAAGACATAATGGGAACTATGGAAACTGCTTTATGCACAAAGATGTTTATCAGAACACTCTTTCTGACAGCAAAAGTATTTAGAACCATCTAAATGCCCAACAACACAGGACTGGATAAATACATGGTGATGTATCCCCTCCATGGGCTATCAGCCACTAAGAATTGCAATTAAAAAGCATTTATGACAACATGCCTAAATGTGTAACGTTAGGGAAAGATGACAAGCAGTGTGCTGAATGGCAGATGGTAGTGATCTCCATGTGAACAAAGACAGTGCACCACAGAAAAAAGACTGGAAAAAAAGGCATAGATTGTTACCTAGAGCCAGCAGAATTATTAGTAATGTTTCTCCTTCTCAGAGATCTTTAAATGTTTCTTCACTGAACTGTATTACTTTGAAAGAGAGAAAATTTCATTGGAAAATAAGAGCGCCCTCATGCTAACACATCACAATTGGGTGAAGAAAGCTTGCGGCATGTTCTCTGATTCCTTCATGACTTTGTCGGCTTGGATCCTTTGAGGTCTTTTCCTTATGGCTTAAAAACTCTGTCCCAGGTCAGAGCAGTCCTCCAGCTCAGTGTGAACATTCGCATGATCTCTCAGTTAAGAGTGGGGCCAGAACAGGGGTTGGTGGCGGGCCTCTTACAGCCCACCTGAGCCCAGGAACCTCCCTGCAGACACACCATCTTACGGCCACCGTTAGATTCTTCATGAGAAGACCAGGGCTTTTCCTGAATTACCAGCTTGCTTCGTGTTTACAGATACTGCAAACTGCATAAATGATGGTCTTTCCAAGCTGGTGGGAGGCTGCCAGGAGGCTTGAAGACAAATCAGCAGCTTGCTTGTGACAAGAGCACACGTGTTCTGGGGTCCTGGCCCAACTCTGGGCTCCACGTTCATTTCCATACTCTCACTTTCCTTAGTACTTAGTGACCACCTGCACCAAATTCTGATGGGATGTTTCAAAAATTTGTTGGAAGGAGACAAGGTGTAACCTTTTTAAGATGAGCGATGGGCTATGCGCATCGTTATGGATTGTGCTTCCTTTGATTATCGGAGAGAATTCTGGTAAAGGCAGGGGCCACATAGAACGGCCCCACTTGAATCCACCTTGCAACAGCTGTATGGGGTATCTAAGAGCATGGGGAACAGTAAGGAGTTAAAAGCCTTGTGGCAGCAGAGGGTGGAAGCCGGCAGCATTGAGGAACCTGGTCCCTTCCTGCGCCGGAGGGACACTGGGTCATCAGAGCAGGCAGGAACTTGCACTTGGCTTTGCTGGGAAAGCAAATATTGTGCATACTGCAGTGTTCCTGTGGGCGAGCTAATTGTCTAACTGCCCTTGAGATGTACATAATTTTGTCTGCATCCCCGGCTCCTCCCTCTGTGTCATCACCAATGGGCCGGGAAACGTGGACCACAACATCTACGCCCATTAAAGGAAGAAGGAGGCAGGCCACCTCTGCCACCCACTGCCCACAGGTGGGGGCCTGGTCCCTGGGCTCCTGCCTGGGGTGGCTGGTTCATTTGGCTCAAGGGCACATCTTTAGATGCCCTTTGGTAAGCTGAGGAGGGGCACTGCGTTAGGTGCCCCATGCTACCGTCACAAAGTGCCACAAAAAGCCACAAACAGGGTGGCTTAAAACAAATGAAATTCGTTCTTTCACCTGTCTGGAGCCCAGAAGTTCAAAATCAAGGTGTCCAAAGGGCTGTGCTGCCTCCCAAAGCTCTAGGGGAGGGCCCATCTTGGCCTCGTCTAGCTTCTGGCGGCGGCTGTCAAGGCTTGGCGCCCCTCAGCCAGCAGCCCCACAAGTTCAAGTGTTTGCCTGTGCCTTCCTCTGGTGTAACTTCCTGCGTGTGCACACGTGCCTGGGTCTCTCCAAATCTCCCTGCCGCGTCCCTCGCAAAGACACCACTCATTGGATTTCGGTCCCATCCTAATCCAGCATATCCTCATTTGAAAAAAAAAAAAAAATTATTGCTGTAAGAACTCTTAACATGAGATGTACCCTCCTAACAAAATTCTCACTGTTCAGTAAGTACATCATCGTTCACTACAGGTACAATGACGCACAGCAGGTCTCCGGGTTTCTCTGTCTTGCCCAATTGCCTCGTCATAGTTTGACGGCACCTGCAAAGACCTGTTTCCAAATACAGTCACATTCACAGGCACAGGGGGTTCGGACGTTAGCATATCTTCATGGGGGACACAGTTCAAGCCACAGTAGGTGTGTTTGATGAAGTGGCACTTGGGGACACAGACTCTGGAGCGGCCTGGTTCCCAACCCTGGCTCTAGCCTCACTAGCAGGTTACCCAACCTCTCAAAGCCCTGGGTGCCCCAGCTTGGAAAATGAGCCTGACAGCCTCACCTACTTCCTCAGGCTGCTGGGACAGTCACATGGGATTGAGGACGATGTGAGTCTCCTGCCAGACAGAGAGAGTGCCCCTCAGGGCTGAGTCGTGACCTGGCCTTAGAATCATCATCTGGCCCTGCTACCCCAACTCAAATGTCACTTCCAAGCACCGAGAGACCCTGCTTTAAGGTTTAACAGAGAGCAGATGATTATGAAGTGGACCTGGCTCTTTACATGCAATGTTCACTCTGCCTCCAAGTCTTTCCTCTGCCTTCTCCAACTCTCATCTGCCTCCTTGCGTGAAAAGCTGGCTCCTTCCCAGCCTTCAGGCCTGGGCTTGGTTGACATTTATTCCCAAGGACCTCCCGGGTCACCCCACTGAGAGCAGCTTAGTGCTCGTCCCTCCCTTCTGTGAGCAACTGCGATGCTGGGGGCCCCCTCTGGCTAGGGGTGCTGCCTGACCCATCAAAGGGCACCCAAGGGGTGGGCCTCGGGCTGCCTGATAGAATACAGGATGCCCAGTTAAATTTGACTTTCAGATATGCAAGTAAAATTTTCTTAGTATAAGCATGTCCCCAACATTGTAAATATTGCTCCAAGGTACAGGTCAGACGTGCTTGGAAGTTAATGCCCTGAGGGTGGTTCTCAGCCAGTGACAGATGGGAGCTGGTGGGGAGCACCCCCGTTTCCCTGGCCCTCATGAAGGATGCCTCGGGGGCAGGGTGTTCTGCATAGACCCCCGGAATTGCCCAGGTGGACTCTGCGGCACTAGTTCACTGCAGCAGCCCTTCATGAATACCTCCTGTGCGGGCTGCACCCCTTCCCAGTCTCTTCTCCCTGCCCCTTGGGAAAACAGCCCCCCCTCCACAGCGCTACCCTCTTCTTAGGGACTGAATGGTGCCCCCTCCTTCAAAATTCATATGTTGAAATCTTTACTCCCAGTGTGATGGTGTCAGGAGCTGAGGCCCGTGGGAGGTATCAGGTCAAGGGGGATGGAGCTCATGAAAGGGATGGGCGCCCTTACTGAAGAGACCCCGGAGGGCTCCCTCGTCCCTTCTGCCATGTGGGGACACAAGAAGAAGTAGGCGGTCTGCACCAGGAAGAAGGTCCTCATCCAGGCGCACTGCCACCCCATCTCGGACTTCCAGCCTCCAGAGCCACAAGGCAATGAATGATGTTGTTTATAAGCCACCCGGGCTGTGGCCCTCTGTTCCGGCAGCCCGACTGAGACACCTCCCACCGCTGTTCTCCACGCAGACCTTGTTCATTTCCTTCAGAGCCCTTTCCTCACACGAGCACGCTGGGCCTCTCTGCCCCACTCGGCTGCGCGCTCCGCGTCCTTCGCCGCCGCACCGAGCCCCACGACGGCACTCAGCACGTACTGGACGGACAATGACAAGACAAGATGGTGCACAGGAACGAGGCCGTCCATGCCAGGGACAGCGAGACGGCTGTCAGCTGTGCACAAGCGCATTCGGCGGAGGCTGGACTGTCGAGCCTTGAGGGTGGGTCTCCCAGCGTCTGTCGTTCAAGAATTTGACCTTGGGCCGAGCTCTTCGGCTCAGTTTCCTCATCTGTAAAACGAGGAGCTGGGGCCCGATGATTTCTCTTGTGTCTTCTGGCTCTAAAATTCTATGACTCTATATTCTAGGTAATAAACTTTACAACTATGAATAAATTAATGGAAATGAATATTTAAATGATGTGCAAACATTCGTGCAAGTGCTTTCTTAGTCTTTTATGTAGTGGGAGAGTGAGGAATGAAACCGAGGTACCAACGATCAGAAATGTTTGTCGGTGAAGAATGGGGCCTTGCTCTTGTTTTTCTGAGAACAGTATGTAGAAGAGTATCATCCATTAAAGAAGTCACAGAGGAAAAGGAGTTGAAAGAAGAGCAGGCAGCTGGGAAGCTGGGAGACCCCAGATGGAGGGGGTTCCATGTTTGGATATTCCCAAAAAAGTTTCCAGGGCTCAGACAAACAGCAAAGGAAAAAGGACCAAAATGCTCTCCATCTGTCTTAGTCCATTTGGGCTGTTATAACAAAATACCATGGCCTGGGTGGCTTATAAATAATAGAATTTTCTCTCTCACAGTTCTGGAGGCTGGAAGTCCCAGGTGAGGGTGCCAGCATGGGTGAGTGAGGGTCTTCTTTGGGGCCACAGACTTCTCATCGCATCCTCACACAGTGGGGGGCAAGGATCTCTCTCAAGCCTCTTTTATATGGCATTAATCTCACTCCTGAGGGTTCTGCCCTCAGAAGCTAATTACCCCCCAAAGGCTCCACCTTATCACACCATCACATTAGAGGGTCGGTTTCAACATATGAATTTTGTGGCAAAACAACATTCAGCCACAGCACCATCTCTCTCACTCCTGTGTCTGTCATGAGCTTCAACAATACTCAGCATAAGGGGATGATGCCTTGACATCAGAATGCTTCATTTATTTATCAAGATGAGCGCCTACCTATAAATCAAGTAGAGAACATTTTCGAAGGGCTGGTCGACTTGAACCAAAAACCTTGACTTTGATGTGTATAAATCACAAAAAGGAAGGAGGGGCTGGTTATTTGAAGGTACCACCTAACTTCCCATGGTGATAGCAAGCTAAGAAGGAGGCACAGAGGTAAGAGCCTCAGACTAAGCCTGTGCTGTGTCCAGTCCTGGGGATCAGGCAAGTCTGAGCATCAGGGATGGCTGGGGGAGCTCACCCACCAGAAAGAACTGCATTTGTGGGAGGTGATTCTCAGGGTCCGATGAGACAGTTCATCTTCAAGAAGAAGAGAGGTGCACCTGATTAGCTTGACCTAGTTACAAAGCTTGAGCAGATGGATGGAACTAGAATTTGAATTCAAGATGGAGGCTGTTACACAAATCTGTTCCCTACCAGGCCCACTAGACGCACATCTGGGTATTCCGGAATTTGGGGCCAATAAATGAAAACAATAAATGTTCTTTGGACAAGACTCTATTACATGATGAGCCTAAACATTTGATACCTTGATCTTTTTCTGTCCTCCTTGCCTGGACATTACCCATGCTGTGTCCCAGAGGTCACCAACTGCTTTTTTTTTTTTTTTAAAGATTTATTTATTTATTTATTTGAGAGACAGAGAGCATGAATGGGGTGGGGGCTGAGGGGGTGAGGCTGACAGAGGGAGAGAGAATCCTCAAGCAGACTCCCTGATTATTGTGGAGCCCAACACGGTGCTTGATTCCAGGACCTGAGATCATGACCTGAGCTGAAACCAAGAGTCGGCGGCTTACACGACTGAGTGCTCCAGCCAAATGCCAATTGCAAGTGTTTTGTTTTGTTTTTTAAACTTTCTGGCTTTTATTCCTACATCATGTTCCTTCAGAAAAGTACTTTAAAAAGTAAAACCTTGATGACCCTTGATTACTGAACTAAAAATAATATAGAATATACCAAATACACAATCTCAATTCAGTTTAAGTTTTCATCCCTCAATAATACAGAAAACGGAGTGTCTTCTTGCTAATAAATGATTAGGCTAAAGACCTCCTGAATAAGAAACCTCTGCAAAGCCAGGAGTTCTGTCAATACATGGGTTTGACCTCCTGCTGTTCTGACAAACAAAAATAAAACCTGACAGAGAGACAACAACAATGAAGAAAAACATCTACAGGTACCCAGTGATTTCCAAGTCTCAACGCCAGGCTGCTTATAAATCATGAACCCTTGTTCTGATCACCAAGACGCATGAACCAACAGCATCGGGGGTATTTACATGATTTGTCACATTTCCTCACAGCCAGTGAGCCTTGGGATAGCCTCCGAGAGTCAAAGCGTCCATGACTCTCTGTAAGTGCTAAAGGCAAACATGGATCTCCTCTAGCAGCTCGGTTCTACACATATTTGCTGGGAACTTATTATGTACAGGGTGGGGATATAAGGGAGCAGAACTACCATTTCTTGACCACGGAGAGGTTAGGCAATGTGCCAGGTGCTTCTAATATCCTATTTCTCATAACAATCCCAAAGGCCAGTAAGAGTGTCCTCACGTCACCGATGAGAAATCTCAGGGACGTTAGGTCACTTGCCCAACAATACCCATCTGATTAAAGGTATTGGGACTGGATTTGGGGACTGTCGGACCCTGGAAATCCTTCCCTTTCCACCCTAGCCTCCCTCTCAAAGCAAAACACTCCATTTCTCGTTCAGAATTGTTGAAGGTGGTCTTCATTTTTCTGCCGACAAGAACACAAAATAGGAGCCAATAGCAATGCAAAGAAGTGCAGTCGGAGAGAGACGGTCTGGATGGAGTGTGTGTCGGGGGGCGGAGAGGAAAGACTGCTTCTCTCCCTTCACACAGGGACAAGAATGACTTGGGGTACCAGCCATTAAGTCTCTTCGGCAGTCAGAATTGGGTCAGATATTCTAGCAGAGAGAACAGCCTGTTCTCTGCTCCAGCTGTTATCTGAGCTGCACAGCTGGGGGGAGGACTCCAACTTGCTTCTTGGGCTCAGAGCTCAAGGCGTCCACAGCTCTCCAAGCAGCCTGTGCTGGCCTCTCCCAGCTGGAGTGAAGAGGAACGAGGTGGGGTGGGGGAAGAGGGAGAAGGGGGGCAGGTGGAGGGGAAATGAGAAGGGCATTCTTGTTTCTAGTGGAGCAACTGATTATCAGGTTAGATGGAAACTACTGGCTACATGGTTGCCAATCACTGAAAATCTCCTGCTGGTTGTTCCTGGGTGAGAAGCTGAATTCTTTACACAAGAACTCTGAAAATAGCCATCGGGGATGCTGATGAAATGCGGGTCCAGGGTACAATGAGATTGCTGTGATAAAGTCTGAAAGTCCTATTATGGGGTCATGCCCTGCGCAGCATCTACAAGGCTAGCAATACACTGGGATTTTCCAAAGCCCTTCAGACATAACGGGCTGGAGTCCTTGCTTTGGAGGGTGGGCACCTGCATTTCCTAGATTTTAAGCTCCCATACCACTCATGAGCTGTTTCTAAACAATCCTGACATGCGCAAGGCCAAATCTTGGACCCTGCCAACATGCTTGCCCGGGACACCTCCATCCCCATACATGTGCTGTTGAGTAAATGTAGTAAAGAGACTTCCTCGAACTGCCTCCTACTCATCCGGATGCTATCGCTCCCTATTTCTGGGTTCTTGGTGAAAAAACAAGGAGTTGTTAGATGAATTTCATAATTTAGAGACAAATAATGAACACCAAACTCAGAACGAAATACCCTAGTGTTCATTTTATTTAATATTCTCCATTGGTGGAAATAAATTAAAAATGAACAAGGCTTGTTTATGCCCGCCTCACAGTGCTCTCCACTTTTGAATAGCAACCGCATATTAATTTGCCAAGATCCCATAAATTATAATTAGCCCGGAGGATTAACAACATAAATCCTTGAATTTAAAACCAACCTGCCCGGCTCTCTCTTCCCTATGCCCTAAAGTGAAAAAGAGCCATAAAACCTATCACCGCTACTTGATCCATTAAACTCCGGAGACATTCTTATTTCAGCTTAGCTAGTGGAGGTAGTCTTTGTTAAATCTTTTTAAAGTTACAGTAGCTCAACAGAAACTGAGAGACTGGGGGACAAGTATCTGTGTCAATGGCCAGCCCCAGCGCACGTTTACTCCTAGAACACTGGAAAGCGGAGCGTGAGGATGTTTCGGCTTGGCACCATCGTACGCGGCGTCCTGGCACAGATCTGAGATTAGAAGTGCCCCCCGACTCTACACTGTTCGTCATATATTGTCAAGAGTGCCAGAGTACCTGGAAGATGTGCACATACGTGCACATGTGTGCGTACACACACACACACACACACAAATCATGGTCTAACCTTGCATCCAGCCAAGTTCGTGCCAGGCTGACCAGGGAGACGAGGAAGGAGAATGTTGCTCGGACAATGAAAGTATTTAACACAAGACTATGGCAAATTTTACGACACTGGCTTTCCTGATGAGGAAGATGCAAAGTGCTTTGAAGCGCTCACAGCACACATCTGTGCCCAGCGCAACCTGGGCACTCTCTCCTCCTGAAGACACACCTGCACCCTGTGGTCAGCCAGTCACACCCTCCCTCTGCAGCGGCCAGCGGTTGGAGCTGAACTCCAGGACAACAGGTGGGTGTGCGGGTAGCTACGCAACCCACATGCAAGTCAGCTGTGCAGGCCATCTCCCCGGACCTGGCATCTGCAGGGGAAGGTGAGCGACCCAAAGGAAATCCTTGGCTTCCTTTCCTTATTTTTCAGTCTCACTCTGCTCTCCCTGCTTTCTTGGCCTTCAGTGGGGCTCCTAGTCCTCGCAACCCATCTCAAGACGGAAAAGATGTAAAGACTCAAGAAAGGTTCTATTTGAACGTGGGGCCTGAAAATGTGCATACCATCTACTACAAGGGATCAGGGACAGGCTTAGCTGGAGATTTGGGGAATGTAATTATGTGGCCCCCGGAAAAGAAAAGTAAGGCTGGTCTTTGGATTCTCTAAGAGATGAAAAAGTGAAAAAGTCACCATTCCACATGTTGCTTAGGCACTACGCCCAATGGACCCCTGAGTAGATTTCTTCTCCTTTTTTCATGGACGTAACTGGCGAGAACTGAATGGCAAGCATAAGAACAAAGATAACGAATAAGAAGTCATCTTATGGTCATGGACTTTGGGAAAATCTGATAGGTGTACTTTGTCTAGAAAAATGCACTCAAATGCCAAATGTTGCACATAATTTCAAGGACTTTGTAGACACCCCAAGTTTATCCTTGAATCCCTTAATCTTAGAGTAAGTCAGTAGAATTTAAAGGTAAAGAGGGATTGCACTTCCCATGAGAGTTCGGTGGGCGTGACTACAAGAGTCTGAATTCTAAAGATTCCTCCATCTGAATTTAGGGAGCACAGGTAAAAGTCTGAGGTTCCAGGCCAAAGATTCAGAATGTGCTCCCCTGAGAATCACTAGGGAAGAAAGTTTGTTTACAAGTGGTTCTCAACTTCAGCATTCCTCAGAATCCCCTGGAGGGCTGTTTAAACCCAGACTGCAGCCCCAGCCCTGCATTCAGTAGGTCTGCGGGTGGGGATCCGAGAATCTGCATTTCTATCAAGTTCCCAGGTGCTGCTGCCAATCATGGAACCACATTTTGAGAACCATTAGTTTAAATTTATTACTGAAAACTGTATAACAGGATACTATGGGACCACTGGAAATGCTGCAGGATGGTATTTACTGACACAGAAAGATATTCACAATATCCTGTTAACAAGAGAAATCAGATTATATAGAATTGTATACAATATAATCCTGTTTCTGTTGGTTTTTTTCGGGGGGGGGGTAAAAGCAAAAGTGGCTGTATGTGTGTTTATATTAATACCTAAATACATGTTTGAATATAAAAGTGGATTGAGGTATAGATATACATATGAATACAGCTACAGGTAGGGAGATAGCTAGGGGTATGCATATGATGGACAGTCATCCTTTTCTCTGAGTTCTGAGATTATGACTGCTCTGCTTGTTATTTTTGCTTACCTGTATTTTCTATCTTTTCGACACTGAACATAAACTGTTTTCAATATAAGGAAAAAAGTTCCTTTTAACTGTGAGAAACTACAGCAGACTGCCATTATTCGGGCCCTTCTGCGCCTGTCACTGCTCTCTGGGAGGTGCTAATCCTGGTGGAGCGGGGACTCCATGAAAGTGTAGTATTGGAACACCCTAGAATCTCTTAATGAATTAGCAGCATGTATTTTTGGTCTATTTTCACTGGGTCCCAAAGTGACTCTCTGAGAACCACTGATGCTGGGGGAGTGACCTTGTTTACATTGCTCCACAAAAGGAATGGGGATTAAAATGTGACATGCATTTTAGAATGCATGTATACACATATGTGCATTTTGCATGTTCATATACATGTGTGTCTACACACATGGGCATTTACATGGGTGTATGCATGTGTAGAGATATTTTAATGCGTATAAACTGACGTCAGGTTGTTAACTGGCTTTTCATGGGAAGAACTGTGTTCTACACTGAGATTATGTCTTTCCTGTTTTCTGGCATTAAAGCGTTGTTTTATTGTAAGATGGATGAATGGATGGGTAAATAGATGATAAAACTGAGAATAAAATGCCATTCGCTGTAAAATTTTTTCAACTTTGATGCATGTTTGTGAATTTTCATAATGTTGGGGGAAATGATTTGTCTTATGAAATGTTGATAGCAGGTAACTGAGGCTTTATGAAAATTATTCATGTCCTTACATTCCAAAATAAAATGCAGGCATCCCTACGTTATTCCATTAAAAAAAAAAAATTTGCGATCTTTCAGGGTTTGAAAACCAATGCCCTAGAGTAGCTCCCACTTGTGAGTGTGGGCCTTCTATGTGATTCCAGCTTCAAAGTCTCGCTGAAGGGAAACGGCAGGATTTCTGATGTTTTGGGCAAGGTTGTTTTTCTAGCCAAAAAGGTGCCACCGCAAGGCTGTTCCTATCTTTTCTTGGGAACGCTTAGGGACTCCAAAGCCTGAATTGCCCTGTTTATGGACTCCTCTCTTGGAATTTCACGCATCATTTTCAATTAAGGAACTCTTTCTACAGGACAAGGCCACCTGGTATGTCCTACAAAGCATGTCTGTAGACAGATGTGTAGACATGTGCCTGATGTCATTAAAATGCCGGTGCTTGGACGGGGAGCTCTGATTTGCAGCTCACCTTAACCATTCTTGATCACGTAGAAATGAATGTCTATGATGGGTTGAACTGTTTAAACAGCAGATCTAGTATTAACAAAGGAAAAGAGCTCTTTCTGAATAGAGTTTAGCTAGTCTGTAGCTGGACTTCCCAGGTCATTTTAAATGTTGCTGGGTTAGTTAAGATCTTAAACATTAACTCCATTAACAAAGTTGGGTTACATATGAAACCGGACGATCTAGAAGAAATTGGGACCCAGCTCTTCGTCGCCTCTCTGTCTGTATTGAAGCTGGTGTGTTCCAGTAAGTTTCCCCAGATTGGGGAGGGGGTTGGCACTCAGTAAAATGGGGAGAGGACCTCCAATCCGGGGGGGCGGGGGGGCAGATCCTTGCAGTTTTCCATTGAGCAGCGCTCTGAACACTCCGTACTAAAGCTTTTGTTTTGTGATACTCTAAGCATTTTTCCTTATGGAAGATTTCAGCTGCCTGATTCCCCTAAAGGTACTTTAATACCTGTGCTGGGAGGAGAACGGTCACTTCATACAGAAATTAAATACATAAATTAATAGATGCCTCTTCGGAAAGCCTTTCAAACAGGGAGTCCAGCTGCTTCAGAGACTCTGCAGTCAATAGGTCAAGGCCTTGGTTAATGTATAGGGAAAGGCAGAGGAGGGATTAATATGGTCCAAGAGATTCAGCAGAGATCAACAAATATGTTCTGAGATTTAACCACTTAGGCGAGTATTTGCCTTGGTCAGGAAACGCCTAAGAAGTTTGTGCTGAGAACTTGCTCAAATCAAGAGGCAGATGAAACTGGGCCTGTCCTGTCATCCTTTTTGCTCCTGTCCGGTCAAGGTCTTGGCTGGTCAGTCCAGATGGAAGAGGAGAAGGAGAAGGAGGGGAGGAAGGAGGAGGGAGAGGAAGAAGGGGAGGGGAGAGAGGAGGACGAGGGGCTGCCGGCCAGAATGTGGGTGTCCAATCACACAGAGACATTCTGCCCTTCATCCATCTTCTTCAAAGATCAGAAGAGTATCACTCCCAGGGGCGCCTGGGTGGCTCAGTCAGTTAAGTGTCTGACTCTTAGTTTCGGCTCAGGTCATAGTCTCAGGGTCATGAGATCGAGCCCCATGTTGGGCTCCTCACTCAGCGGGGAGTCTGCTTGAGATTCTCTCTCACTCCCTCTCCCTCTGCTCCTCCCCTCCAGGCTCTCTCAGAGAATGCCTTTGATACAAGTGAGTTGGAAAGACTCCTCAAGAGTTGGATGAAAAAATAAATTTTAGACTCAGAACCTCTGAGATCTCAGAATTATATCCCAATGGCTTGAAATCTTTACTGAGTGGTTGCAGTATGCACAGCTCTTTCCTGGGTAGGCACTCTAATGAGATCATTTTCCAACTCTGTCAGCATCTCTTTTACCTCTTTGTTATGTACCAAGCTTCAGTGTAGGGTTTCCTTCAACTGAAATTTTCAGCAACTTTAAACAAGTTTCAAAAGCATGGTGTTTGCTAAATGCAACAGACCACAGGCATTCTCCTATATTTCATATCCCCCATGGCCCCTAACAGGGAATCTAGCACCTACCAGCTAGATTCACGGAAGTTCGAGAATGCAAGGAGAGCTCAGGTGCATAGGACCACCCACCCAGGATGCCCATTTGACAAATAAGGTAGCTGAGCCCTAGAGCAGAATACCTCCTGCCTAAAGTCACAAGGTGCCTCTAAATAACTGAATTAATAAGCACATAGCATGCGTTTTAGTTTCATTTTTGTGGGCAAATTATTTTCCAGAAGGGATTTAGAGGAGACGTTCAGAGAGAATTGCAGAATTTGTACCAGTTTCCTCAAAAACACGTTAAGCACTCAAGTAGAGTGCTTTGCTTGTTTGTCTTCCTTTCTGTCCTTATCCATGGAGGGAGGAGGGAGGGGGTGCGGTGCGGCCCTGAGTCAGGTGTCAACTCTAGATAAGTCTTCCAGAATTGTCTACTGTTCTACCCATGAAAGTCTTCCATTCCCCAACAAGATGCTCTATTTTTTGAAAACCAAAGCCCTAAAGCATGTTTCTCTTACATATCCCATAGCCCTAGAAGGAAGTATCCAGAAAGTAGATGGAGAAGCAGCAACTAAATAGTAGCACTTTATTTTTTAAGGGCAGGTAATATGGGAGAGAGAGAGAGAGAGAATGAGAAACGATCTCAGGTCTAAGTTCCTTTGGAACGTTTCCATTATTTGCTTTTTCTGGAAAGAAGAGTCCTGTGGTCATCTACTTCAAAGGAGGACTTCATGCATTTGCCTGAATGAAAAGACTCACCAGGGACATTTGCTGAAATACAAATTCCCGGGTCCCATCCCAGAACGACTTCACTGCATTCCCCAAAATGGTCCTCATCATAAAGTAATTTTGGGGAATGTACCAAATTTCCATCTGCTGAGAGCACCTTACCTGACAAACCCAAATCTCTCTGACACTTGGAAATGGTCTTGTTTTGGGAGTGACACCACCCTTAATCTGGGTCTAAAACATCTCTCAGGATCTCTCTTCATACAAGGGCATTTCAAAGGAAGCCAAATTCAGTCCTCTTATCTATTTATCTTTCCTGTACAGAATTCAGAATCAAGGACTACATTTCTGACTTGCCGTTTTTGGAAGGACGGCTTCTAAAAATGGTTTTTGACAAACTCTGGTCCACGTTCCCTCCCTCCCCTGCCCCCCATGACTTTTCTACAGGTGCCAAGTCTACGGAGGAAATTATGTTCGGCTACCGTGGAGAAAGCCCCCCGTTGGGCACAACACAAACGTCGAGCCCCTCCCTGCAAGTCGATGGCTTCTTAGTAACGTCCACTGCCCTCCACTCTAAAAGGGAGATCTTGAATCTGCTCCACGGGGGGATTGGAAATGCACGGTGTCCTCCAAAGGGAAGAAGGACGATTTCTGCAAGCACAGCCCCCATTCTGGATTATTTTAATTGCAGTCTGGTGATGCCAAGGTGCTGAAGCACCCCCTTAGGCTGAGCGCTTAGCCAAGAGGTACTGAATTAAACTGTCAGAACATGCAGAAAAATTGCAACTCGGCCTGTCCACAACATTTGTTAAGAGACACGGGTGAGGCTGGTGACTTGTGTAGGAAAAGAGCCGCCTTGCAGAGCCATCAAAGCACAGCCTGGAACTAATGGGGTATTCAGAAGCCTTGTTCTACTTCATTGGTCAAAGCCAACACAAGCCTGTAAGATTTGGGCCCGGTTGCTGTTTATTACTATGGCAATAAAGGCCACTTAAAGATACAAACCCATCTTGTATTGGCGCAAACCCAGGGCTTCTTTTCTAAATCGGATCACTAATGCCTGCCCTCATTTCTCAGGCTCTTTAAAAGGATCTCCCTTTTTAAGGAAAAAAGAGGGAGGAAAAAAAAAAATTAAGACTCTTGTCAAAGGATGACATAGGGGTCTTGATCGTATTTATTCTTGGCTGACTTTTTTTAAAACATTTCTCTGAGATGGCCAGTTTTATGTGCCATTTTGGCTGCACGACAGATCCCTGGTATTTAATTAGACGCTAATCAAGGTGTTGCTGGGAAGGTATTTGGTAGATGTGATTAAAGCCAATAGTTGACTTTGGGTAAGGGAGATTATCCTAGATAATCTGGGTGGGCCTGATTCAATCAGTTGAAAGGTCTGAAGAGGAGAACTGAGTATTTCCCGCCAGTAGAAATTCTGCCTGTGGTCAGCAGCTTCAGCCCACACTGAGAGTTCTAGCTGGCCTTTCCTGAGTGTTCACCGCCTGGATTCTGGGCTTTCCCAGGCAAGTCCCAGAATCACATAAGCCAATTCCTTGCAATAAATCTCTTAATATATATCTCCTACTGGTTCCACTCTGGTTGAGCTCTGTCATTCATAGTCCCTTGTCACTCATATGTCAATTAAGTATCTTTTAATTAGAAGGCTCAAAGTGAAGGCCCGTGGGCTGCAAAGGGCCATGTCCTTTTTGACCCACATCTATGTATTTGGTACAATATGTTAAAGGTAAAATAAAGGACCTGGTTGCTGATATTTAAAACTCATGAAGATCTTCCCCGCCCACCCCACCCCCACACAAGCATGAATCTACATTTCTTATTTCTCTTAGAAAAGAAAGAAAAAAAAAATCAGAGGATCTGACCACCCTGATCTATATCCCCATATGGCAACAATCAGCTAGAATGGAAGGTGACTTCCCCTTTGTACGGAGCATGTGCTCTGCGGTTTACCACAGTCTCCACCGTTCCCTGTTGTGTCCCTCGGCAGTGAGGTTAATGATCATGGGCCTGCATATTGTTTTTCTTAACGTAAAGAGAAAAGTGAAAGATGTATCATACCATTTGCTCTGTCAAAAGTACGAATAACAGATAGAAGGAGAGGGCCATCTGTTTCAAGAAAATAAAAAGGAAGGTCTGTATTTCTCTGCAGAAATGAATGCTATTTCTCTGAATTCAGGTTTCCCACAAGGTGTGTCTGAGTTGTTATTACCCACCTCAACTCATTTCATGTATGTGACCTTGCTAGTAAACACTTACTGTTTGCAATTCCTGTCTAACCTTGCATATTTTAGACAGGAAAAAAAAAAAAAGACCATGAAACAATACTTTTTACTCCTCAACAACAACAACAAAACCCTCGAGATGATCCTCAAGAAAGTTTGCTCAACCTGCAGGGATACTATGATAATTGCCTTTTGGGGAGATTTACTGAAATACAACCAGGGGTACCAGAAGGGCATGAAGGAAGTGGGCAGATCTCATTGCCCCTCTTCCCAAGCAATTCTTACAAGTATTCTTCGGACTCTGGGGGTTAGTGAATTAGGTTACCCAGGTTAAACACGATCCAGGAGAAAACACCACACACCAAGAACCTGGGAGTTTGTGTTCAATCTTCCCATCCTCCATCTCACAAATGGAGACTCAGTTACCCTGTCCGTGAAATCACAGGGGTCCCCACGGTTGTGATTCTGCCTCTGCCTGGAATTCCTGGGTCCAATCCTACATCGAATGAATGTGTTTCTTTGGAAAATGAGGCTCAGGAATCTGTATTTTTTTAAGCTCCCAGATGATTCTGATGAGCAGACAGGTTTGGAATTCACTGGAATAGAGTGTCTCAAGTTTCTTCCAGCTCAAAAACCTGATGTACCTAGAAATCAAATTCTGCAGGCGCCTCTCTGGACATTGGACAGGCAATGTTCCAAACGTATTAATGCTTTTGGGCCACTGGGATATGTTTTAAAGACTTGAAGCATTGCCACGCTGCCTTAGTCACCTGGCAAGACCTGACTTATCGTTTTGCCTGTAATTTATGTTGCCTGGTGGTTTGGAAATTCACTTGAGGTTCGGATCCGAGGCAAGATTCAATGGTAAAAATCAATAGATTTGAACTGTGATTGCTGGATGAAAGACTCAAAGCTCCTCGGTTTCCATTCTGAGCCCCCTACACCCTTGTACCGGGAAACACAGCTTATGGGAGGACACTTAGGGAAAGATGATCGCCTTTCCTAAATAAAGGGAAGAAAGTGTCCTGTACTTTCTTTTTTTTCTTTTTTTAAAGATTTTATTTATTTTGACAGAGAGAGAGAGAGAGACCGCGAGAGAGGGAACACAAGCTGGGGGAGCGGGAGAGGGAGAAGCAGGCTTCCCGCTGAGCAGAGAGCCTGACGTGGGGCTCGATTCCAGGACCCTGGGACCATGACCTGAGCCGAAGGCAGACGCTCAATGACTGAGCCACCCAGGCGCCCCGTGTCCTGTACTTTCTGAAGATCATTTGGAAACAGAATCAAACTCCACAGTCCTCACCCCTAGCATACAAACCTAACCCCTTTCAAGAGTGTATTTTTAAATGTCATCCTTCTTGAAACCTGAGGGGCTCTCTCTGGTCCTCAGCAGGAAAGGGTTATGTTTTCTCCCAATGCAAACAAAGGACATTAGAAAGCACGAGGGCCACCACCATAGAAAGCTGCGGTGCCACCACCAAAAAAATATGGATTTTGCTTTTGTAATGTGTGACTATTAGATCACAGTGTTGGTTGCAATAAATTATCACTTTCGGTTCCTGCTAATTGCTAGAATCTTCTGCCATGGGCTGCAGTGCTGTGGGCCAAAAAAACAACAACAACAAAAAACCCAAAACACACACACACACACACACACACACTTTTCTTTCTTTTTTTTGAGCTAGATACAAATATGCATCCTGCTGGATTGTGAATGGCATCTCGGATCTTGAATACATGCCTAAGGAAACAGCTGGGGATGAGGGCCTGGGAATCAAAGACATCATTATGCAATTATTGAGAAAAGCAGGCTCTTTACAGAAGAGAATTCTGACTTCTCTGTGAGGCCACTGACCCAGGGCACCGTCTGCCCTCCATATATCGCTGTCAGTAACGAGGACCTCCAGGCTAAAGCACAATCAGGTAGGTGAACTCCTACTGAAGCTCAAACTGAAAGTTTAAAGAAGTCCAGTTTGGTGCTTTAGATGAATCCTTCTACATCTCTGCCACAGAAAGTGCAAAACTCAAAAAGGACAGCAAGCCCTGTCCTCCTCAATGTCTTACAATCCCAAAGAATCCCCATAGTTGTCCCCACCCATGGCGATCCTTTCTGCTCCCCAGTGAAATCCTGTGAACACAGATCCCTACTTCAGGCTCCTCATTATTTCTGTAATTCTGGGAAGAAAGCTACCATAGAGGGATCCAGTATTTACGGAGCACCTAGTGGGTTCCTAGCAATGGGAATGCAGCAATGAACAGAACAGAGGAAACGCCCACCTTTCCAGAGTGTGCATTTCTGTGGAAGGGGAGAGAAAATTAACTGAATGGCCTGATGGTGATGGCGTATGGAGAAAAATAAAGCAGATGAGGGCAAAGGAGTGCTGACGGGCATGAGAAGGCAGACTAACTTTAAGCACGGTATGGAGAGAAGTCTTCCTCAGAAGGTACAAGAAAAGCAGGCAGAGGTGAGGCAGGGAGGCCGGCACAGCTGGAACAGAGTGAGCAAGGGAGAGAGCCCAGGAGGTGAGAATAGGGGCCTGGGAATGGGGACAGCAGGAAGGATCCCACAGCCATGGCCAAAACCAGCTTCCACTAGGAGTGACACCTGAAGCCTCTGGAAGGTTCTAAGCAGGGGGAAAATGTGATCTAACTTATGTTTTCAAAGGAGACTCTGGTTCCCTGTTGAGGAAAGATCCGGTGGGGAAAGCGTGGGGTGCCACGAGACCCATGAGGAGGATAGGATGGTAATCCAGTTGGGGGGTGAGGCTGGGTGAGGCTGGGTGAGGCTGGGTGAGAAGAAAGGCTTTCTCAGTCTTCATTCCTGCTTGTGAGGTCTGCTACCCAGTACTCTCCCACATATTACCTGCACTGAGGCAAGTCTCCCATCTGTCCCAATAACTGCGGAATCCCTGAGCCCAACACGGTGCCTGGCACACCGAACATTTGCAACATGAACGGTCCCGCTGTGAAAAACCTGGCAGGTAATGGTCTAGTTATTCACCAAGAGGAGTAATGAGTGATAACCAAATGTGCCTCCATTCGTTCTATCTTCTCTGCAACTTGAGCTCCTTCTCGCTCTGTCTCTGTCTCTCTCTCTCTGTATTGGAAGAGGACAGTCTGACCGATGGCCCAGGCCTGATGCCAGAAGCCCTGCAGCCGCCCCGCCTCTTCCGCTGGCCGGCTCTCTGACCTTCCACATGCCATTTATTTCGCCTGTGCCTCAATTTCTCTATCTCGAAAATAAGAATAATACTGCCAAGGGAACATTATGAGGATTAATGAGGCAATAAGGCCATGCCTGAAAGCAGTTTGAGCGCCTTGAAGAAACAGCTATAAAAGAGGGGTCCACTTTTCCATCTCATCTCTCTTCTTCTGCTAAATAAAACTGCTGGAGGGAGAGCAGAGGGTCCTGTTGGTTGGGGTCCAGAGGAAAACAAGAGGCAGACAAAAGCAACAGGTGTTTCCTCAGCCAGGGTCACCTTCGGTCGATTCCAAGGCACCCTGGCACTTCCAGAGGGGTCCCTTTGGCAATAGAAGGGGTGGGGTGGGAGAGAATGTCCAAGGAATCCTGAGGATTATTTTGCCTCAATTTGGGGACCAGAAACGACCTCAAAGGGGCTTAGAAATAAGCCAGAACCATGTTGCCCCTCCTGTATGCCCAAAGAATTCAGAAGCTGACAAGGCGATCGGCAAATCCCCTCGGCGGTAATGTGAGGGAAAAATTGCCCAAGACGCCCATCTGGTTCGGGCTGATGGCACTCCTGGGTGCACACAGTGTAAATTTGTTGGATCAATAAATATCGCGCTCCTTTTAATGAAAGAAACACTATTATTTTCCTCTTATTGCCTCCCTGATTGCCTCTTCAGGCTTCTTTACACAGGGGACGTTTTTGTTACTCCCCACTCGAGGGGTATCTTCAGATGGTCACTGAGTTTATACATTTGCCTCCGTACATCTTTATACTAAAGCTTTTAGCAAATGTCAACTTGGTCTTTGACAAAAAAAAAAAAAAAACAAAAAAAACCCTCAGACGAATTTTTTAAAGGGATACTCATCAGCTGGACGAAACGCAGTTGGGCATTCGCAGGACTGAGGGGTGAGGGGGTAGGACAGGGTATGTGTGGACGATTTATCTGTCTAAATGTTGACCCTAATTTAGAGCAATTCTTTGGGTATCTGTTCCTCCGTGCACTCCCTCATTCCTTCCATACCGCTTGCTGAAGTCCTTGTGCGCAGAGTTACTGAGGGCTGGCCTGTTCCGGGCTTCCTCCCCTTTCTCTCCGGGAAGGAGGGGACCAGGAAGCTGTGGCGAGAGGTCTGCTCTTGCTGAGTCACCAGTTCTCCCTTTCTCCTTTCCCCTCCAGGCTTGTCATTCTCTGTCAAAGGGCACTGGGGAGGGGGGGGGGCAGGGGACAAAACTATCAATGGTCTGAGAAAGAGGAACAGGACTTATATCTGATTATCCTTTTGATGTTCATTCAAGTCACCAAATCGGCTGCAGTGTCTCTCTCGCTCTGGCCGGAAGCTTGTGGTAAAAATTAATGTCACTGTGTTTGTTGTGGGTGTCGCCCTGGTATTGGGTAAAAACGAGCGGGGTCCGGTGCTCTGGCCAGTGTGGTTGCCGAACCGCTCGGGTGGTGAGAATGGTTCCCCTTTTCATTGAGAAAAAATAAATATAAATCATAGTATGCATCGCAAGCAGGATTTTTATGCAAATAGAAGTTCCATCTAAATTAAACAGAAGAATATTGGGTCGAAATAAGTCACTGAACATTTCTTTTTGATCCCATGATGAACAGTACTCGTTTTTTTTGTTTTGTTTTGTTTTGTTTGTTTTTTAAGGAGAAAATGGAAAGAAAAACAAATCCAGAGCCTCATGTCTCAAACACACAACTATTGTAAATAAATTGGTGTGTTTAGTGTTTTGGTGCTTTCTTTTCACTCCAATAGCTGCCTTGCTCTCTTACCCTCTCTCCCAGCTTTGCCATGACATTTTGTTTTTATCGCAGATGTAAATGTAATTTTTTGCCCTGATTGTTTTTCTTTAGAAAGTGTCATTCTTTGCCCTGATGTAGAATAGTCTACTGATGGCCATGTCATAGTGGTTTCACCGATGTCCTAGCATCTCTCTTTACAGCTGGTTGCGCTGCTAAGTATAAGGGAGAAGACAGCGTTACACACGTTTGGGGCCACAGGCTGAATGTCCATCGGCAAGGATGGGGCACCGATTCGGGCTGAAACCCTCACTCTACTCCTATGGAGCCACTGAAGGATGTGTTTTAAATTAACATCTACATCAATTCCAGAGAGATCTTCAAAAACTGTCACCTTTGTGTCCAGTCCTAGGGAAATCATGTCCCTGAAAGGTACATAAATCTGTCTCTGTTTCCATCACAATTCATTCCCTGCCGACCATTTCTTTAACTGGACAAAGGATGTTGCCAGGCTGAATTAGATCAGGCTAAAGGCCAATTACAAAAAAACAGTGACAAACGTGGCAGCCGGCTGGCCCCTTCCCTTAGCTGCTGCTGAAACCCGTAGACCCGGTTCCTCACAGACCCAGTTCCAGGGGAAAGGGATCCCCACTGCTGGAAGACACGGAAGGTCCCTGTGGCAGACAGGGTCTCAAGAACAAGGTCCACGTCCCCATCAGACGGCGAACTGAGCATTTGGGGACAACTGAGTGACAGTGCCTCTGGCTTTATTGAAGTTAAGTGAAGAGGACAAGCAAGGTGGCTGCCATTTTGCTGTTCTGTTTTCAAGCAAGCCAGCACAACTGATTCCTTGCCCCCAAAGGCTTCCCTCTCTGTTATCTCTTTGGATTTTAATATTGTTAAAGCCTTATTAATAGGTAGGCTAAACACACATGTAATGAATCCCATTAGTCACAAAGAGCTCCCTGCACCCAAGAAGGAAAACGCTGGCTCACACACAGCAAACCTCCCTAGTTCGCACAACCTGGAAGGGAAGCTGATCGGAATTACGCATTTTCTTAAAAACAGACAAACACACCAAAGACCAACGACAAGTCTGTGCAGAAAGCCTCTTTAGAAAACCAACTTTTATCTAGCTAAGTCCTTAAAAGAATAGGTAAGAATATCCTTGAGTAAGTAGGAGTCTAAAATGCACAAGGGTACTTCCAAACTGCTTTCTTGCAAAGGTTAGACTACTCCAGATTGTTCTGGAGTATCCGTTGCTTAGTAAACCCTTTCTCCAAAGTGAGAGCACAGGTGAACTTCAAGCCAAGTCCCGAATCCAAAGGATCATAAACTCCAGATTCCAAAAGTCCACATTAATGGAGATTGGGTATAATGGGCACCCTGTGGGGGAAGGTGTATGTTGCTCCCGCCTGTCAGGCTTCAAGTTCAATTAGACTCACAAAAGCAACGGAAGGGCTTCGAAGCAGGAATGAGATAACAAAATTGTCTAACACCGAGGTCAGCATATAGCAAGAAGTGAGAGAAAAAAAAGAGGCATAGCATTCTTAAAAAAAAATTAAAAAAGCAGTCCTGTCTACAACTTACTGTGGGAGTTTTGTTTTTGCTTTTGTTTTTTGCACTGTTTTTGTTTTATGGGAAGTGGAAAGTTTGACTTCCAAGACCTCCAAAGCAGGGCACGGCCAGGCACCTCGATAACAAGTGCCTTCTCTGCACAGAGCTCCTTGGTCTCTCCCATTGGCCCCCTTGGCACTCCAGAGCCTTCCTAGCACACGCTTGCCCCAGGGCCTTGGTACTTACTCTCTATCAGCACCCCTCATCCCAAATTTTTATGCAGGTGTCTGGTTACAGGCAACTCATCAGACAGACTTCTCTTGAGTTGCACAGCCTCTTGTCCTGTCCTCTTAACAGCTGATTACCTTCGCAGCACTTTACTTTCCCTGACACGTCCTGATTTGTTTAACATCTCTTTCCACAAGGAAAATAAAAACTTCCTGTGAGCAGGAGTTTTATTCCTTTGTGCACTGATAGATCACCAGGGCATGCACACAGAGCGCCCTTGATAAACAGGAGTTTACTGAATGAACAAGGGAATGAATGAATGAGTATATGAATAAATGTATACGGTTATATACACAGAGGGTGATTCGAGACACCCATGTCACTCGTGAGTGCGCCCCCCCCCCCCTCACTTACACACACAGAGAGAGAGAGAAAGGGAATCAGCAGGGACAGCGTCCAGGAGGGAATCTTAACCTGCCCCTGCCCCACTCAGACCTATCAAGTCAAGAAACAAGTCTTTATGTGTCTTCCAGTAACATTAATTGTTGGTCATAAAACTTCAAAGAAACAGATATTTATAGCTTGATTAAAGCCCCTTTTTTCCACACACACTCACCACAGCACTTTCCAACTCAGTTCCCATGAGCGTACTGAAAACAGCATATTCTGCCCACTTCCTGTTGAAGACAGTTCCTTAACCGCTTCAGTCCTGAAGCTCTTTCTTTCTTTTTTTTTCCAGTGTTCAGGTCTTTCGGTTTCTCTTGGGTTTTCACAGTTGGGTTTTTTACTCCTTTTCTCAGGCACCCAAGCCCCCAGTGAGCCGCCCCCACAGCCACCATGACAACAGGGGCAGCGAAGACACATTCACCCCAGCGGTGTGAAAACCCCCTTCCCAGGGAAAAATGAACAAAGGCTACAAAGTTTTGCAAGGTCCGGGCAACTGAAATGGTCATCTGGCTACCCAGGCCTGACAATTTGAGGGACTGGGGACTATTTACTTAAGTGCACCAATTCAAAGAAGAAATCCCTGTTCATATTTATAAATATTGGTCCTTGAATATTCGTGATAATGATCATTTACTATCCACCATTTGCCAGAAACTGTAAATATTTTTCTAGTCAGTACAGAAATCTTGTAAGATGGGTAACTAACATCTCTGTAGTAAACAGGAGTGGATAGATTCCAAGAAGGTTAAGAGATCTGTCACCCAGCTACAAAAGGACAGAGCGAGGCTCTGGACCCACCACACTCTGCCTTCCTGATGAAAAACCACATTTACAATCCCTGGTTCGGGATATTGGTAGCATGGGAATTGTACGAATTACACACAAGGAAGGACATGCAAGTGCCCTAATTCAGGCAAAATGGAATTGGCTCCATTCGTGATAAGAGCTATATTCAATGTACATGGAGTCAATCATACGCTCCCTTATTACATTAATATCAGGACAAAAAAAAATAAAAAGTATGTTCCAACAGGAAACATCCTTTGGGAAAGAATTGATCAATATATATGTTCAGCTTTAAAGGATGGAGGTCAGATTTCACCCTGGGCTTCTATTGACATTGCTGTTTGGTAGGCTATGAATTCCCTTTGAATATTTGGGGTATGTCTGAGGTAGTCCTAGCAGCCCACAATAAGTACTAATTGTGGTAATTAATAAGTACTATGTGGTTCTAAACATGGCCCACATGGCTGAGAAATGATGTACCCACAGTGAAAGGAGCCCCTCTGTAGATGTTATCATCTGAGAAAAATGGAAACTAAAGTGGTCTCCACAGGATCGAGTTAGAAAAGCCCTTTTATTGTCAAAAAGAAACCCCCAAAGAACCACTCTGCTTCTTCAGGTTGTCATTTTTCTGACTCTGCATAAGTGCAGTGGCCCCGATAATACTCGCTTATGACCAGGAGGTTGGCCTTTGCATTGTTCATCAATGGAAGACGCGGCAGCTCATCAACGCTGCCCACTCCTCCAGAGCCAGACCCACAGTGCTCTGCCCAGCTTGTCTTTATCAAATCTGGACCTGAAACAGGCTCACGGGGGAAATCCCTGCTGCAGAATTCCTGCCAGTTTTTGCATTGCTGTGCTGGAGAGATCCATTGCACTGTGATGACCTGCTTCCTCTCAACCTTCAGGTGTCCCATCCACAGGCTGTGCTGAGGATTGCAAGTCCAGCCTGCTTGGAGGCCACCACTTGGATTGTGCCCAGATAGTCTGCAGCCTAGCTGGGGACCAACGGCATGGCCTGGGAAGATGCGCTGATCCCAACAGATTTTTCTCTTTTAGGAATCTGGTGGAGTCAATAGCACCAGACGAAGTCATACCATAGAGAGGGATCAAAGAGGCCAAGAATGGGATGTATAAGTCACACTTAAGAGCAAGCAGAAGAATGATGAGTAAGCAAAAGAATCTAGAATGGAGGGGAGCCACAGGGAGCTGGGCTGCACTGTGGTGGAGCATTGGACTAAAGATCCAAGATGACCTCTTGCTGTGGGTCCCTATGTCTCCTCGGGTCCAGAACATCCTACCCCTTCCTATTCTTTCCAAGGCCTGGCTGTTCAACATCTCCTGGTCCCCAACATGCATACTCACAAAAGGCTGCATATTATGTGAGGTAATTGGAATGATACCCTTGCAAGCAAGAGAGCAGAGAAATTGCCAAGTTCCAGAGAAAGTGCTGGTAGAAATAATTTAAGTCTCCCCTTTCAGAGGGACCATAAACTCAAGGGCTGAAGGGCCTTGCCACAGGCCAACAGCCAGCTGTAGGTGACTCTTCTCCCCACCTAACATGAACTCAAACCCTCATCACTCAGAACTTCTTGTCCAGCAAGGAGTCCTATTCTGGCTTTCTGCCTCTTGGCCCACTTCCTCTAAGTTTCTTCTTCCCATACAGAGGCGAGATGAGGAATCCTAAACCAGTTATTCCAGGCTTGGCCCAACTGGCCCTGAATACTGAGAACTGCCTACAAACCACCCAATTTGACTGTTAAACACAGTGATGTTTGCTGAAATAATCTCTCTTTGATATGTGAGTGGCTTTCTTCTCCTCCACCCATTCTTGCTCCTTTCCGCCTATCTCCTCTGAACATAGAAAGAATCAAGCTTCTAAGAACATTCCTGATGTCTATGTGCTGCATATGTCTCTGGTTGAGAGAAAGAAGCACCAGCCCGTGTCACTCTTGAAGACTCAACTGAAGGGCTTAGAATCCTGGAAGCTCCCCAGGCTGTTCCACAAAGCTTATGAATTCACTCCTCACCAGGACACCTGCTCTCTCACCTCCAAAGTGAGGACACCTACCACCCTCCCTGCCCTTCCTACCCCATCTGGTGCCTAGTAGAGGGTCTTAGGGCCACCTGCACTGTCAGGAGGCCAGCGCTGTCTCAGGGATCTGCCTTCCCTGGGCTGTATCTCTTGCCATCCTCCTTTCAGACATAGGGCTTCGTGCTCTGAAAAGTCTGTAGTGAATCTTACAGGACACACACACTCCTCATCCACACCCGAAAATCAGGGCCTACACCCAGAGGAGAGATGAACTCATCAGTTTGGAATTTGCAGAGTACTGACAACATGTCCTGATTCTGCCACAATTTGCGATAAGTTAATTTTCTTTCAGGAAGCGAATTTAAGTAAATCTGAGCTCCGAATCCTCAGAAAGTTTCAAGAACCAGCAGAAGACCACTGCTTCCCATCTCTAAGCCTGCATGTGCTTGTACAAATTTGACCACTGTATACTAATCAAATTAAAATAAAAACAATATGATCTCACTGATACGAGGAATTCTTAATCTCAGGAAACAAAACTGAGGGTTGCTGGAGTGGTGGGGGGTGGGATGGATGGGGTGGCTGGGTGATAGACATTGGGGAGGGTATGTGCTATGGTGAGTGCTGTGAATTGTGTAAGACTGATGAATCACAGACCTGTACCTCTGAAACAAATAATACATTATATGTTAAAAAAAAAAAAAAAGAGAGAGAGAGAGAAGATAGTAGGAAGGGAAAAATGAAGGGGGTAGAAATCAGAGGGGGAGATGAACCATGAGAGACTATGGACTCTGAGAAACAAACTGAGGGTTCTAGAGGGGAGGAGGTGGGGGGATGGGTTAGCCTGGTGATGGGTATTAAAGAGGGCACGTATTGAATGGAGCACTGGGTGTTATATAACACTGGGTGTTATATAAGCACTGGGTGTTGCAAATAAAATTTGAAGGAAGTTGCCTTACCTTCTCAGACAAGAGCACGAATATTTATTAAGTATCTACTATGTGCTCGGAATTTTCACATTTACAAAGGAAAATAAAGTAGCAATGTGATCATTGTAAAGAATGTTGAGAATGGCCACGATACAGTATAATTAGTTTGTCTTCTTTCTTGCTGACAATATTTCTGCTGATACTCCTTGAATCCAACTGTGAACCATAAAGATGGTATAACCTTGTAATCAACATTTTAAAATTATCTTTGGATCATTTTCACTGACCAATCCTTGAGGAGAATCAGTTTGAGGAGAGAAAGCTAGATTTCCAATGGAATTTCCATTTTAGTGAGTTCAAGTTCTACGTGGTGAGGCAGCAAAGAAGAAAAACACACAACCTGAGTCTGTGCCCACCTGTGCCCAGGGAGCTGGGAAGCCGAGCGCTTTCCCAAAGATCAGCCGTGCAGACCGCCCAATGGGAACCTCCTAGACCAGTGAAAAGCACCGTTTGTATGTATACAAGGCGCTAAGGCTCGGCTCAACCTCACATCACTTATTTGGCCACTGTGGTCACTGTAATGACCCAGAGAGTGGCGTGTTGGTGCTGGTTGCTGGGAAAATCTGAGAGACCCGCAGAATGTGGTTTTGAATGAGAAGAGGACCAACGTAGCTCCCGAGAGCGCCCAGAAAGAGGGACAACACTTCAGTGCTTTTCTTCTTAAACACTGTACATCCAGACATATTTACGTATCAGTTTAGAAGCAAATAAATAGTTGAATGAGCAACTGAATCCATGTTTGATTTCCTATCACTTAAAATACACTTCTTTCTTCTTTGTATAAAATGCAGCAAACCCTAAGTCACAGAGTTACTGTGAGGACTAAAAGAGATAAAATTTATGAATCTCTTACTATAAGCGGGCAGTACTAGTCATTTTAGAAATTATTTTATGTGTATTATTTATTTGGGGTCTCATGTATTATTATTTTTATCATTTATTATTTTTATTACTTATTTTTGCTATTACCTTTTGATCTTTACTTATGATTATATTTAGATTTATACATCTATATGAAAAGCTCCTAACACATGGGGTCAGTGTCCCTCTCAGGCTGTTCACTAGGAATAAGAAAACCATCTGCAAATATGCACGGCTCTCTTCAGGCTGGCTTTCTGAATACCAAGAGCACCCCAGAGCTGTGGCCCAGCTTTCCTTGGGGCTCCTAAAACAGCGCCTTCCTGTTTCTCTCTGGCTTCTCAGACACTCTCCACCACAGTGTAAATCAAGAAGCTCACGATGGTCGGTTCTGCCCGTGGTGCCTTAAAACCGAAGCGAGTGGTTAACCAATCCAGGCCCCACAGAAACTACAGGGTGGGCTCCTGATGGGGAGTCAGAAATTCTTTCTATGAAAATGCAAAGTACGACCTCATAAAAGAAACCCACTGCAGGAAGATGAAGAAATGTCAGTTTGCATTAAAACAAAATAGGAGCATGAACATTTTAACCATCTGGTATAAGACCTTCCTATACAAATACATAGACGTTGCCAAGGAGTTAGACAAGAACTCCACACAGCTCCCTTGGTGCCTCTGTAAAAACTTTGAGCAAATTCAGGGCTGGGTGTTAGTGATTGGTTTACTGAAGCAGTATATTCCCTCTGTGCCACGTAATTGTCTTTGTTTTGCTTTGAACCTAATTGTCTTATCATGCTCCAGAGCCTGTAATACACTTGGAAGGAAGCTGAAGTCATAAGCATGGATAAGCAGATGAATAAAACAATACTGGTGTGAAGTTTTATGGGACAGGAAATGTTTGCACTGGGCAAGATAGGCTAGGTCCTGCTGCAGTAACAAACAAGTCCAAGATCTTAGTGATGTAACATAACAAAGGTCTGCTCCTCACTCACCCACACGTCCCAAGACGATGAGCAGGAAAGCTCTGTTGACTGTGGTCGCTCAGGGACCTAGGAGGACAGAAGCTCTTGGGGTATTTCTCCCTTGATTGCCAGAGCATGGGAAGGAGTCAGGGTGAATGCACTGGCTCTTAAAATTTCCTCCCGGAAGTGACACATGCAGGCTTTTACCTCCATTTCACTGGCCAAAGCAAATCACAGGGCAAGGCGTATTGTCAAGGGAAGCAAGGAAGTGCACCTCTCCCCTGTGCCCTCATGTCGGGGAACCACACTGTTTGAGACCAGCCATGATGACTCACATGAGGCTCCCGACTACTGAGGGCCTAATAGGTGCTCGGTGCTTCATTCATTACCTTGTCTAAACTCCTCCCAAAGACGAAAATGGCTGAAAGCAATGAGCTCTGAATTCTAGTGTTCTCCTTGGTAAGAGCTGACACAGCCACTCATATTAGTCTCTGAAACAGATTTCAAAATTTTAAGAGGTGTCTTCTGGTATCCCTGGTCTCCCCAAATGAGCCCCTCTTGAACTTATTATGCACACCTGCCACCTACTAGGTGCGCCATGCTGGGCCATTCACTGACCTCAATAAGCCTCAGTTGAAGGACAGGGTATAAAGGTGAAAGCACAAAGAAAAAGCTCAAGACATAGCAGTGCCCCATCCCCATCCCTATCCCTTCCTCCTCAAAAGTTGGTGTCATATGAACATTTCTGGACTTGGCTTATTGACTGCAGAGGTGCCATAGGCAGCGGCAGAACTCGGGAAGACCAGCCTCTGAATCTGAAACAGCTTGTGCCTATATTTAAGTGACAAAATCAGAAGTCTGGCGTCTTTCCACTTTGCTATGGTTCATGAAAACAAATGTATGGGCCAAACCTATAATGATGGGACAGGCCACAGTTCTTTTGGGCTACTTCTGACATGTCCATAGTACTACAAAATGGCCAGATAAGGGGGTGCCTGGGTGGCTCAGTCGGTTAAGCATCTGACTCCTGATTTTGGCATGGGTTGTGATCGCAGGGTCATGAGATTGAACCCTATGTTGGGCTCCATGCTGGGCGTGGAATCTGCGTGAGATTCTCTGTCTCCCTCTTCCTCTGCCCTCTGCCCCTACTCGTGCATACACACGCGTGCTCTCTCTCTCCAAAAACAAAACAAAACCAAAAACTCAAGGCCAGATAAGGAGCCATTTCTGAGTACCTGCTTCTCCCAGCCCTGTGCAGGGTGACCTTATGGTCCTTGCCTGATTTAATTTTCTTAGCAAATCCATGCAGTTGGTATTACCTGCATTTTACAATAAGGAGATGGAGGCTCTAGGACGCAACTGAGGTCTAGATAGTAAGAAGCAGAGTTCAGTCTGAGACAAAAGTCCATCTGACTCTCAAGTCTTGGCTTTTCTATTCCCACCTTCCTTTTCCTGAGATGACATACTTTAATATTGCTTATGATTGTGCTCAGTAGTATTTCAGATGATTGTCAGGGAACCAGACTGGTCACAACCTCCACAGAGCTTAACCCATTAGCTGGTGCTGAGTTAGAGGTTCCAAGGCCTGGAGATTCTAGTTGATGATGCTATATTTCCACCTGGCATCGAATAGCTTCATTCCAACAGACTGATTTTGACATAAACCACACTCCGGTGCTCACGGAATTTCTCACGAGTGGTCTTCTGGTTCTGGGGTATGAATCTGATATGAACCACCCCTTTGCAGTTAAGCCAAACCTTGAGGTTTTGCTAAGGTTTCACTCTGAGTGAACTTACCAATCAGAGTGAAACTAGGGTAGAGAAAGGGGTCCTAAGCCACAGAAGTGGGAGGAAGCAATCTGCTTTGTCACCCAAGCACACAAGGTTTCTGCCGTAGACCAGAGGCAGCCAGACAACGAGGGAGGCTAGCATGAGAGAAGCCCCCACTACTTATGGAAAGCTTTTACATAGCCTATACATGGCATGGTCTGAATTCCTGCAGCTGGGTCTATGGGCTATTCCTCATGTTGGGAATAGCCAGGAATCTCAATCCACTGATAAACGTCCCTTTCAAAAGTGAAGTGGTGAGAAGAGATTTGGCCAGTGAGAAAACTAAAGCTCAGAGAGATTGGGATTCTTGTCTAGGGCTCCACCAATACCAGATAGCAGAGTTGAGAAGGTCTGATGTCCAAGCACACGGTCTGTCTCACTATACCACACTGTCATGAAGATGACTGTCAGAAGCAGGTGACTCAATGACAATGACCAACTTAGAATTGGCAGAAGTAGCCTAGTCCCAACCAGCAACTTTCTTATTTTTATGCAAGGGATGGAAACATGACCCCTGGGATCATACCCTTAAAATTCTATGATAGGTGTGTTCAAATCTATGGGTGACAAATGAAGAAAAGACTGTCAGGGCTTGTGTATATTCGAGTGTGTGTGTGTGTGTGTGTGTGTGTATTTGGAGCTGGAAAGGTCTTTTTTTCATCAACATATAACTATACTGGAAGAGCTGACTATGGGATTCCACAGGACTCTCCTGTATCTTGATATACCATCATACTCTTTTCTCCTGCCCCTCCCCAACTATTTTTCTTAAGTCAGCTCAAAAGAGTTCTATTAGCTGCAACCAAGAGACGCAATGAAGACAATGAATTTTCTGTTTCGTGCCTTGCTGCATCCCCAAGTGCCTAGAATAGTGCTTGGTATATGGAGGAATAACTATTCAACAAATACATGAGAAATAAAATCAGGAATCTTAACCAGTATCCTTGGGTTGTGAAGGGAAGGGCTTGAGAATCTCTTTTAGCTCATTTTCAGCTTGCCAAATTTTCTGTATTTGTGCAATGGGGCAAAGCTATGCCCATAGAGGCATACGTGGTAATCATATTTGTGTCTACCCCCCATGTCCTCATCCCAAGGACATATGCTTGCAGAATTTGTTGTGTCTGCAAAACAATCATCTAGTTTCCTGTTGCAAAGACTGTGTTAGACATAAAGAAATATGTTGTAATCACGTTGCAATCATTAAATATACAAAATGCCACAAAATAAGGAAGCAAGATGAGTGAAGGATGGTGAAAGAGTAAGTGAACAAGAGGTCAAGGCTGAGTGTTTAAGGAAAATTTCATATGACTACAGGCCAAACTGAAGCACCAGGTGACAAGAGGAAGTTGGAATGATGGGAACCAGATGGTTCAAGAATGCAGCAGAGGAAAGGGCAAATAACCTGGAGGGAGAGATCCTGAATTGAAGAGTCACAGGGCTGAGACACCTGGCATGGATGGATATTGAATGGATGGGGGAATAGATGGATAGATGGATGAATGGATGGACGAATGGGTGGATGGATGGAAGGATAGTGAATAGATGGGTGGATGAACAGACGGACAGATAGGTGATAACTTTCATCAAATTTTCTTGGACAGCTCAAGAAAAAAAGAGGCAATGATTGGATTGGCATGAAACAATTACCTAGACTGACAGATTAAAGTACGTTGGGTTACGCTGCTGGAAGGAGGGTCTCATGATGTGGAGTCTAAGTGATGTGTGCTAGAGGGCAGTGACCCTATAGCACTTGTCTACTTATGGGTTCATAATCACAAAAAACTTTGCATAAAGGGTGTACCATGGAGGGGGAGTAATGTGTCAACAAGATTCATGGCTTTGTGACCACCAATATTCATGTGCAGAAAGAAAAGAACTAAACTTTGCTTAAAAACAAAATAAAACAAGTCATAATTGCTCCAATCTCAGAGGTGGCCAGTGGACTACCACGAGTCTAGGCCCATTTTTCATAAAGTAGAGGCGTTGCTGGGGCACTGCTTCCCAATCAAGATGTACATTTCTCAGTACCCCTGTGTCTAAATTGGGCCACACAATTACTTCTGGTTATAGTATGGTGTTCAGAAAGTGATGTGGGTCACTTCTGGGCTGAGGTACATTAAGCATCCACTGTCATTTCTCCATTCTTTCTTACTTTTCCTGAGACCACGGAAGCCAAAACTAAAGATGGCAGTGATAGAAGATGGAGGGAGCCTATGTCCCTAAATCTCTATTTGAAAGAGAGCCTCACAACTCGGTACATCTATATTGGATGGTGTACGAGCAAGAAAATATCTTGTTTTATATTAAGGCACGGAGTTTAAAGTTGTCTGTTTTAACAGTTAGCCTACCATGACCAATGCAAGACAAATGTGGTATATTTGCGCTTCTTCACTGCTTTCTCTGTCAAATTGTGGGGAAAAAAATAACTCTAGGGCCAACCTTCTTTGATCTGTGGTTAGCAGGGAAAAATAATTAAAGAATATTTACTGAGCGCCTACTATGTGCTGGCATTGGGATTAAACACTTTTGATGGACCATATAATTTAATATTGACCATAACCCTTAGGCGTAGGTCTCATCAGCAGCATTTGAAGAAATAAAGGCTAAGAGAGGTTAAGTTACTTGCTCAAGCTCTTCACAGCTTACGGACGGAGGTTTAGAAGGCGTGATTGCAACAGAAAGTAAGGCTTCCATGTTGGATGAAAGCGCTTATGCCCGTTTGATTCTAAGAGATGGGCCAGGAGTCATCACAATTGGATCCAGCTGGGCTATAAACTGTCCAACCCCCTCCATCCATCAAGTCCTTTAAATACTTTCAACTAATTCAGTTCAATCCAAAAAAAAAAAAGAAAAGAAAAGCTTATGAATTTTTTACTCATGCCAGAACTGTGCTAAAGGCTGGGGATTTACTTCTTGATTTTAATTCCTACCTTCTGAGTTACTCAGTCTCGTTTCAGTGAGATGGTCAATAGATAGACATGATACTGCACAATCAGGGTTAAAAATGGAGCTGTGGACAGTGTGCAGAGGGAGCCTAGAGGAAGAAATGTTGGTTTGCATCCATGGGAATCTCCTCCCAACTCCTGCCACCCTGAATCACCATGCCAGTGCACATTGCATGTGCACATTTTCTTTCCTGAGCCATGAGAATCCGAAAGTGATTCCAAAGCCATGCATGGCCAGGAGCAGACCTTCTTTTGACAGTTAGTTTGCAAGTGACAAAAGCCCAACCAAAATGAAGGGAAATTCGTTCATCTATGGAATGCAAGGAAGAGTTAAGTAACAGAACCATGGAGAGGTCAGGGAGGCAGCCAGACCTAGGGGAATATGGGAGCCAGGGACTCAGCTGTCTGAATGTCTGACGTGTCCTCTCTCCACATGGAGGGAAACCCAGATGCTGACAGCTGCCAGGTTTAATCCCATGGCTTCCGCCAATGGAAAGAGACTGAAACTTCCCAGTTCAAAAACCCTGGGTACGGCGGGGGGAAGTTCTTGGCCATTTGTGGGAAGGTTCTGATCAGCAGAGTTCAGGTGCGTGAAGCCAGATCAAAATGGCACCTCCCAAGGCGGCCACAGGACAGCCAGTGGGAATAGCTTGCAGGTCGGAGAGGTTCGGAAGCAGGTGCTGGGAGACAACCCCACACATGCCACAAGAACTCATGAGAGAGGTTAGTCAGGAGAAGGATCCAGAACATTTGGGAACACTCCTTATGCAAGGGCTTCCTTGCAGGAGTTCAGGAGACTGCAAACTTCAGTCTTCAAAAAAATTTTTTTAAGAACCCTACAAGGAATGATCATAAAACACAGGAATTGGGGAACGCCATTATTTATTATCCCTAATATGCTATCCGTGTTACTATTTCACTATATGCTCTGAGAGATACGAATCCTGTGGTTTAAAAAAAGAAATGGGACCATTCGAGGACACTGGGTGAGGCCCTTTCAACAACAATGGAACTTCAAGTACTTGACAATTTGTATGCTGTTGGTATGTAAGCACTGAGCCTCGCAAACCCCACAGCTGCATGTTTACAGTTTAGACCATCTCTGTGAATTGCATCCTTATGTTCTGTATTTTAAAAGGCCATTTTCGGCTCCTACTTAGCTTCCACTCAGAAATCCCATTCAAATCAGGTCTGCGTGTATGCGTGTGTTTTTCCAATCCACACGTTGTGAGGATCGGCCACGGAAATTTTCCCCATTGTGTTTGCTCTGGGTACCCTGCTCCACGATGAAGTTCAGAATTCTGATGTTTGTCAAAGTGCAGGGACCCAGGTTGATCTTCAACTTGGGTGCATTTTCATGGTGGACAAGGGTGGGCCAAAAGAAGACAAAAGAAATGGGCAGCTTTTAAGTCCCTGATGTCTGCAAGGCGTGCTGCCAAGTATTTCAGACTCCATTTGAACACTGGGAAGCATGGGCTTAGGTGCTAGATAGCAGTGGGTTAAAATCCTGGTCCTGCCACCTCTTCTCTAGGAGACCTGGGCACATTATTAAGTTGGACGGTACGAAATTGATTAACAGGTGACCATCCGTACCCACAAAAATGGCAGTTAGTTCAACCTAACTGTTCACCTCTTTAAAACCTCATCCACAAAATGGAAATGATAATACCATGGATGTCTTAGGATAACGAGAAGGATGACACCAGATAACAAGTGTAAGGTGATGAAGGTCAACCTTGGCACGTAAAAGTGTCTGATACATTTTGGCCATTGCCATTGTTGCTGTTATTATTTACATATGTTAAATAATGTCATCTTCCTAACAACCCTGTGTGATAGGTTTTACTATGCCCGTTGGGCACAAAGGGATATTGAGGCAAGAAGTTGGAAATAAGTTGACCGCAGTTACATAAAGAACAGGTAGTGAAGCTAAGCATTCGATCCCATTTGTCTGACTGTAAAGTCTCTGCTTTTCCCACGGCCCCTCACTTGTCACAGGTGCAGCGAGTCCATCACTGTGGTTGAGGGCCGTGAAGAGGGGTGCGCAGCCTTGGGTCCGGAGGCCAAAGCACGTGGGGGAGTGGGCTGACACAGCTCCAGACACAAGGGGCTGGCCTAGAGTGTGGGTTGGACAAAAAATGAGCCAGCAGCATCATTCTGATTCTCTGAAAAAGATGTTATCTTGAGTCTTCCATAGATTTACAATAGCTTCATGGAATTCGGCGATAGGAAAAGGGTGAGAATGAGGCCTTTGTGAAGGAAGATGAAAGGCTGCATTTCTGGGTTTCCAAGAAGGCCCAGCAGATTGTAAGAAATCAAGTCATCCAGCTACCAGGAAAAAGTGATTCTTTTACTTAGATGTCTGTAAGGAGTGCAAGCACAATACTGTGTGTGGTTATAAATAACTCACAACTTTTACTAACATGTGAGAGTTTGTTCCCTAATATGAAGTTGAGATGTGCTTCATTATATCCCTCTGAGAAAATTATACTCAATAAATAGTGGTGGTATTCTCTTAGAAATCTCAGCAATATATCAGTGGCTCAATTTTTTTTTGACCAAAGATTCAATTTTTAAGAAAGTTTCCCCCCAAATTCTATGTATAGAAAAATAAAACCCACTTCAACAAATATCTTATTTATGATATTAAAAATTGGGAACTCTGCACTTAATCCAACTTTAATTAAAGCTGAAGTTAACTAAAGTCTGCCAGTTACTGCCCAAAGCAACAAGAAAAATACGATTATGAAAAATAATACATCTTTTGCAGTAGTTGTAAGGGAAAGAGGCAGGCTGTCAAACTGTGTGTATACTATGTATGGAAGCCTCTTCTTGCCTCGATGTCCTTACTTGTGAAATGGGTATGATAACACTTATCACACAGAGTTGTTAAGAGGAAATTAATGAACACATGTAAATAATAATGGTAAGAAGAAGGCTCAACTCTTTTATAAATAAAAACTTACGGATAGAGGGGAGAAAAAGACTGACAGGAAATATTTTGCAGTCCTAAAAGTTTTAGGTTAGGTGCCGGGAGGGAGCAAAAGAGATTTCCCCCTCCCTGTTATTTGTTAATGTCTCGAATGTATATTATTTTTATAATGAACAAAAAACAGCTGTGGAATAAATAACCATATTGCCCAATGGTTCTCAAACTTCAAGGTTGAGAGGAATCACCTGGAATGTTTGATTCAAGTGAGGATTCCTGGGCTGTACGCCTCCAGATGCTAATTAAGCTGGTGGCAATCTCCTAAGTAACTCAGGAACTGTACTTTGAGAGACACTGATGACCACTCTCCCTGCATGGGTACTGGCTGAAACTTTAGCTGGAAATGTGGTCTAAATTCCTCATCATTTCAGGCCAAATGAACGTCAGAAAACAGCTACGTGCATTCTAGTTTTCAAGACGTGCATTTGAAAACAAGAAATCAAAGACTCAGCATGTACTAAATACTAAGATTCTGTTGTAAGATAAATATACATGCAGGCTCTAAGAATTGCTGGAAAATGTGAGAGAAAAGGAGAGACTGTTATTGTCCCCATGATGATGATGGTGATGATGATGAACAAAAAGCTTGGATAATTGGAGCTTCAATAAAAATAGTACCTAATATTTGTAAAGCACTTTTGTAAGTATAAACAGGTTCAACTTCGGAAAAGCACATCAAAATCATGGCAGATTAATGAGATCTGGAAAGCATGGCGTAGCTTTTTCTCTGCCCAGAAAGGACTCTTACTATACTCCCTGCACACACTCTAAAGTCTATACTGCAGGAGAGCAATGGCAAGGTGCACACACACCTAGAGAATGTCCTCTTTATGGAGGCCTTGTTTCTGCAGGAGGCAGAGTGGCTTTGCAGAAAATGTAACCCAGGACCTCCAACAGCGCTGGAAATGTATACGATAAATAATTTTATGTTGAGAAAAAAATGAATGAGTGAATGAACGAACAAGTGAATGAGCCCAAGCAAGGCAAGGCCTGGCCACCTTACCACCCAATGAGACCATGTGGAGTACCAGACACAGATTGGGTTGCAATACCACTGGCCACTGTCTCCAAAGAAGCAGACCCCCCACCAACACACTTGTCCCTGGGCAGAATCCGGTTTAACTCCTACCCCTGAAATGGAACCACTCATTTTTCGGCCAAAAGATCAATTACGTGAAGTAATCAAGGGACCAAGTTAAAGGGCTACGTTTATGAAGTGAAGGGGAATGCAGGGCTGGAGGCCAAGAAGGACCCAAGGGTGGTTTAGAAAAAACCATCAGAGTTACTGAACGCAAGCCCGAGCCTGCGGCAGGGCAGGAGGCCTGCAGCAAGCCAGTGAGGTCTTTCTTAGGACTTCAAGGACCTGAAACGGCTCCATTCCAACAAGTAAGGAGAGACAAAGCAATAAAAGTTCCAGGTTTCAAGCAAGACAGAAAACAGAATGAAACCAAGTTTGGGCAGCTGTTGAACCCCCTTGGGTCACAGGGGTCTGAGAGGTGGAAGAAATAACTATACATTCTCTTTCTCTACTGTACTCTGTCTCAAAGAATTGAGATGACTTTCTGGCTTCCTTTAACAAGTGCACCAACTTCAAAACCGAATTGTTTTTTTTCCAGATTAAGAAGAAAGCGTAGCTATCAGGCTGTCAACAATACATGCAGGGAGTAATAATAAAAACGCCAGCGGTTCTCAACCACATTCACATGTGGGATGCACCCCTCGGTAGTACACTCCCTGAGTTCTGGGGGTCTCAAGGTGGGCAGGGTCATGGGGAGAGTAAGGGGTTACTTGCCCTGGAGGTATCTTGTCAAAAATTTCTGTGCTGAGTGAGGATACTTTTTGAAAAAGTTCTCAAAGAGATGGTGATGACCACACTCACACGTCTCCTCCACTCCATACCAATATGGAATCATCAGTTTAACAACACGGCAAACACTTGATTTGTGCTGCTTTAAAGAAAGCAGTCAAACTGTAAAAAGCGTTTTTGAAGCTGATTCCTTTGAATTATCAGTTTGAATGTTGCACTACTGACTAAAATCATAAGCCAGATCCCTGGAGTTTTGCCATCTTTTGCTTTACCGGTCATGAGCCGAACTTTTGGGTCTCCTCCTCCCCGCCATACAGACAAATAGCCTTAGTACTGCACTAGTCCAAACCTATCCACCTGGCTGCAGCTCTCATGTGCCAAGGAGTTTTGCTCATTGGTTGTCCAAACTTGATTGAGGCCAAAAGTTCCACCCTTCCAGACTATGAGAATTTTCTAATGAGGATAAGTAAAAAATCCTGGCAGTCCATCAAGAGATTATACATTTAAAGCATCTGGAGTGATATGTCATTGCCACAGAGAGCCGAGAGACCCATTTTGCTGGAGGCCACTTTATAAGTACGGTTCACTTCTCAGAAGTTACCCTAATTCCTGGCCCTTGCCAGTTGGTTTCTGACGACGACAGTGACCACCACCACCACCACCACCAGCAGCAAATACACATTCCTAAGAACAGACTGGAGCACCATATTCCCTGGAAGCAGATGTTGGATTTGCAGTGCTGAGTTCTAGGCACTGTGGCTGGCCCCAAGCACCTCGGCATTAAGGAGAGAGCTTAATGTTTCTCTTTGGAGTCAGTTCGCTCAGTCTTGGAAAGATCATTCTTGAGCAGGCACAGACAAAAGACATCGGGAACATACTGTATTTATGTCGGGATAGGAACCAGATTCCTTTTTCGCAGATGCTTCGCGATGGTTCTAGATGCTGGCATACAAATTCTAGAATTAGTATGCCTTGAATAATGTGACATAAGGGTTTGGGGGTAACTTTCTGGTCATCTGGAGGGCAGGGTGAGAGCTGGAAACAAGAGGCTTTTCAATGAATCAGTCTGGTAATATGGACCCAAGCTGGTGGACATATAGCTCTTACCTAAGGCTAACTAATGAGCGCTGCTTAGCAAGACTCAGGTTAAGCCCAGACAGTTGCTCCTTCGTCCCAGTTTCCGTGCTTTCCCCCACAGCCCAGACATGGGCTATCTTTGCTGACCACACACTGTCTCGTTTAACTAACTGCTGTTTTCTATTTGCACACTGACATTTAGAAGTTTTATTTTTTTATCCAGTTCAGAAGCCCATTTGCTTCAATAATGGTTGATAACAGGGTCATTCCCATTAGCACTGTTAAATAGCTTTTAAAAATTTTTCAAATAAAGATTCTTTTTTATGTGACCCTCTTCCTGCCAATAGGTTGTGATAAATAAGCCGACTCCAAGTTCCTAGGTTTACATAAATATGAATGACTACAGTAACGTGTGAACGAGACAGAGATGTAAAAGGTTTTTAAACCACAGTTTAACAAAAAGGTCCTGTCTGTCAATGAAATAAAGCTGTTTTGAATTTGTTCCCAATCATTTGGCTCTTTTGCTGGAAGCCCGTGTTTGCTCGGTGGTGATTAATGCGAAGCGTGCGCGGCCTTCGCGGAGTGCGTAAAAAAACTGGCAACTCCAAACGGCATTCATCATACTCGCCATCAGGCAGGTGCTGCGCGCTTAAGTTCACTTTATTTTCCCGCACTCCATATCATGGGGCTGCCTAGGTGCAGTTCCCTTTGCCAAGCTCGGCATGGAAAGCCTCACTATCCTGGAGTGGCATGCCACACCAGGTGAGGGGTCAGGTCACCGTTTCTCTCTAGGTAGTTCATCTGCTCTGCGTGTCACTGATCAGATGACACGGAAACCCAACGAGTCAAGTTAGGAAGTGGATAAACAATGATGTTGTGGATGCACACCAAGGTAGAAAAAATGCAGGTCTTGGGAAGGCGAGTTAAGTGGGAAGTGGTTATAGGCGGGCATCTGCCCCAAAGAACCCTTTCTTCCACATCATCCGCCTAGCTCCCCTCTCTTGGGCTGTTTAGGCATGAAATGCTTTCCAAAGACCACGTGAAGCAGGGGAGGGAATGACTTCGCATGCAGGAGGAGGGAATGGGGTAAGGCAGGGGGAGAACTTCGCTCAGGATCACTACTAGGTTTGGTTCAGGTCCTGACTCATCGCTGAAGGGACTCCAGCAAGTCTTCACATAAAATATGCCTCAGTTTCCCCATCCACTTCATCGGGAGGCATGATCGTCCTGACCCCCAAGATGGTTACAGGTCTCAAGCGTGCTGGGCTATGAGAAGCTTAGCACAGTCCTGCCATTCCTAGGCAGTTTATAAATGTCAACAGTTACTGTTGCTACTATTTTTATAAGGATGACAGGGATGCTCACCCAGTGCTCTTTCCTCAGTCACCCTTATCAGATTCCATTAACGCTAACAGTGTGTCTGCACGGGGTTAAGGAATCGTCCACCGCCACCCTCCCCATCCCCTGGCGCTTGAACAGGCAGCTAATAGTGCTGAAGATTCACTGTGGCCAATGCAAAGGCAGGAAGATCAATTAGAAAATCTGTGGATTCTGCTCTTGTGTGGGTTCCTATTTCCAGGCTAATTATTTATTGGCTCACTGTAAAGCCCTTTGCCTGGACTGCAGGCCCTCCCAGGAGAGGCTATCTGAGGAGGCTGGCTTCCTTGGGAAGCAGCAGAAGGGAGGAGAAGGAAGGACTTCTCATTTGCAGATGACCTTACTTTAAGTCAGCAGCACACGTGCTCAGCTGAACCAACCATTTACCACGCACTTCTGTGTGTTCCCCAGGCACTGTCGTAGGCTCGCGGGACGGAGCTGCCAAGGAGTTGACCTTATAGTAGAGAATACCAGCCCTCAATAAACAGAAGTACACTATGTCTACAGAGGAAAAGAAAGGGTAGGGGGATAAAGAACATGAAGGTGAGGGAAGCATTATTTGAGCTGGTGGTGTTCGGGGAGATATTTGAGCACAGACCCACGGCAAGGTCACAGTGGCTGACGCGGAGGGTATGAGGGGACCAGTGACAGCAGATGAGGTCAAGGGGGCAGCAGGCTCTCAAGCCATGTAGGACCCTGTGAAGGGGTTTCGCTTTAACCTAGCCTTTAGAAAGCTTTTGTCTGGTCTCTGTCTTAGAACAGTGGTTCTCAGATTTAGGGGTCCATGCCCTGCAATGAACTCCAGAGGCGCAGACTTACTGACAGAGGATGGAGACTTAGTGGCTTCTGATCTCCACCCAAGTTTTAGAACCAGTTCTTAAAAGATCTATCCCGGCCGCTGGAGGGAGAACAGACTACTCTAGGTGGCTGAAGGCAGAGGTGCGGCCTCCGGACGGTGGCCGTTGCAACAATCCAGCCTCAGCACCAGGCCAGAACCTGGCCCTGAGTAGTAGCAGTGAAGGAGGTCATAAATGGTCACAGTTAGAGCACAGGGTCAACTGAGGTTGCTAACAAACTGGACAGGGAATGGAGAAGAAGAAAAGAAGAGTAGCAGGGATAAGTCCGAGCATCCTGGCCTGAGCAACTGGGGGATTCGGTATTCATTGTCTGAGATTGGAAAGACACAGACTGGAGAGAGTTTGGGGAGGGGGCGGGAGCTAGAAATCCAGTTTGGTTTCCAGGTTTGGGGAGCTTACTGGGCAAGTGAATGACGAGGTTAAGCGGATGGATGGATATATGTGTCTGGGGTTCAGGAGAGGTCTGGGATGGGAAACCCCGTTTGGAATTTACCAGCATATGGATGGCATTTCCAGCTGCATGGCTGGAGATAACCCAGGAAGTGATATGAGGGGAGGAAGAAAGTAGAGGTAGAGAAATGGGCACCCCAATGTACAGAGCTGGATGGGGACAGCCCACACAAAGGGTCACAGCAAAGTGACGTCCCAAGAAACAAATGGAGAGGGTGTTCTGGAATCAGCCAAATGCGGTGGTTGCTCTGAGGAGGATGAGGCCCCCAACTGACCATTGGATTGGACAGTGCAGGTCGGGGTGACCTGTGTGAGAGCAGATGGGGAAGAGGGACGGAAACGAAAGCCTGATGGAGTGAGTTCAAGAGAGCAGGAAGAGAAAGACCATTCATTCCAGGAGTCTGCTTCAGGAGGGCCCAGAGACAAGGTGCATTGGGGGGTAATGATATTTAAGAGAGAAACGCAGCAAATAAGGTGCTACCTGCCTGGTTATCCTGTATCCTCTAGTTAGGCTCACAGTATCTCCAAAAATAAGACCCCCCAGCTGCCTGCGGGCAGAGAGAACAAGGCATGATGGGGAAAGCTGAGAAGGAATAAAAGCTAAACAGGCGGCATACCTATCTGCTTGATTTGACTCAAGAGGGACTACTCAGTAGTCAGAAAGATAGGGGTATTCTTACGTCATTTGATTTTAACATGCTCTTTCTTTCATCACACACACACCTTTGTTTCTCCTGTTTTTTGTTATGGGGTGGTGACATCTGGTCAAATGTCTGGTCTCTCCCAGACTGGCTTGATAGAAACATCAATGTCTCTGACAGAATGTACATAACGGGGGAGAGAGGGACCCAGGGAGGGGAGCAGTGAAGGGCACTCGGTAATTCATCCATGTATGTATTTTAAAGAAACAGCGGAAGCACAGAGATTAGGAACACAGGTTCTGACGTTGGAATCAGGACTCTAGCATTTGCTAACTAAATGACCTAGAAATAAATTAATGCCCATATTACCCATCCTGTCGCTTCCTTTAAAGTACTTCTTGTGATAAATAGCTAGCATTTATACAGCACTTTTCTAAATGCTTTGTATTTTACAACTCATTTCATGTTGACAACAGTCCTGTGAGATTGGAACTAATACCCTATTTTATAGATAAGGACACTGAGGCACAGAGAGGTTAAGTGACTTGCTCAAGGTCACACAGCTAGTAAACTGGAAACAAATTTACTAGTGTATATATTCCCTCCCTTATTGTCTGTTCCCCTGTTAGACGGTAAGGCCCTTGAGGGCAGGGGACATGTCTTATTCACCTCTGTATAACAAGCTCCTAGCACAGGGCATAGCACAGAACTGATGCTCAATGAATATTTGTTGAAAGGATGAATCAATAAATTCAACAAAGATCAGTGTTTTTCAAGGGGTGTCCCTTTTATAATAGGTAGGCTTTGACTTCTTAAAAGGAAGAGGTAATCTCCATAATGAGTGTTTGCTTTTTAACTGTGCTAGGGAGATGTTGCCTAGAGAAAGGGGAAAAGCCATATCTGGGAAGTGTAAATAATGCAGAGGCAGGCCAACAAGGGTCATTTTCTGTCTCCTTTGCGGGGGGGGGGGGGGGGGGTCCGTGCAGATGATGGAGACTCACTTCCCTGGTGCATGAGCAACCCTTCTACCATTGCCTTCCACAAGAGGAACACTCAACCATGGCATGCGGAAGGAAATCTGGGTATTTTGCATGGATGCTGACCTGTCATCTTCCCCAAGGAGCCAGCCCCATCTGCCTGTGACATTTTTGGCCACAACGGTAGTCTGAAATGAAATTGAGGCAGAAAAGACTGGAGAAGTTAAGGTGGAAAATGCCAATAAAACATATTCATAAGGTAGTTTGAGTTGGATTGTCTCCAGGGGCAATTTTTCAAAGCACAAGTTCCTTCTGGTGGGGACAGGTGGTCCCTGGAGGGTGGCAGGCCCCTGTGGCACAGAGCCCAAGGAATCCAAATTCCCCTACTGAAATAAGAAGACACCTGTCCTAGCTAATCCATGTCTATTGTTCAGCTCTGCTGTCAGGGGCAGCTGCAGAGACGCTAGTCCTCAGGATTAAGGGGGAAATAAGTCCAGTGAGGTTTCCTAGAAGTCATTCATTCATTCGACAAATCCTGTCGGATGCAACCACCTGCCTGCACTTGACAATGATGTTAAAACAGGGACCGACCAGAGCAGATTCCTTCTAGGCCCTGTTCAGAAATACCAAATAAGTAAAATAATTACTACCTGTGATAAGTGATGGAGGAATGGGGTCCAGTGGTTGAGAACCGCCGAGGGAGCTAGGGAGGAAGGGGTGCCAGAGGCCTCTCTGAAAACCTATAGGAGTGGGGTGGGGGTGGGGATGGGGCACACTACCCCAGAGGACTCCTGAAGATCATTTACACAAACACCAGATGTGCTGTTGTAGTGCTTTGTTGAGCCCTAGAAAATTAAGTGGACTTCTGCAACTTCTAAGATACACAAACACATGGCAACTTGTCCTCCAAAGACGTGGCTCTGGTAACCTCCCGGAAAATCCAGCTTCTCATCCAACCAACATTCTGGCTAACTGAAAACTGTCACTTGTTTGCTTCTGTGCTAGTCTCGTTTTCTTTGAAAGCCCTACGTAAAAACTGATTTTGGGCTGAGAAGCACCAATGCCTTAGATCCCACAGAGATGGAAGCTTGCTCTATCGGAGAGCTATTTTTACTCAATTTTCTTCTGGCTCTTAGAGGCCTGTGGAATTTTCACAGAGGTTTTTTGAGGTGCTGGTATGCCAGTCAAGGAGGGAAGGAAAATCTTGCTCTTGTGGGCAAGATTCGATTTTTCTAGTGACGGCTTAAAGGCCAAAGTAGACCCAAGTTTGTTTCTAAATCAATTCTTGGAATTCACCGTTTGGTTTTGCAGTTGTTCCTGAGAGGGCACAGGCCCTTCGGGCTTTGGTTTTGTTTTGTTTTATTTCTTGCTTTTGTTTTACAGTTATTCTTCCTCCTATGTATATTTACATAACTCTGCCTAACATTCCATGACCAGATTGGCAACCTATGGACAGAATTCCGTCTGATGTGAAGTGCGGGGGCCAAGGTATGCACACTGGGAAATATCCAGATTTCAGAACTCAACACAAGAACGTTCTTTGAAAATACTATTAAAACGAGCAGAGGCAGCTCGGGCTGGGTAACTATATCTGAAAAGCAAATGTTGTTTCTTGTCCAAAATACCTTGAGGTCCGCTCCACATAATGCAAGCAATGTGAATATTTCCTACCCTGCTCCCTTTGCCAAAATGAATCCTTCTTCATCAGAAGTAGGGAAATCGCCCAGAAGTGCCTTATGGATTTGCTTGGGGCTTCGGCGCTGCACCACACTTAAAACATTATAATGGTTGATCAACCTCCCCCACCAACCCCTTCTTTATGCATTCAACAAGCAGCTTACCTGCCAAAATCCGTCTAAAAATATCCCCTGCATCTGTGGCCCATCAACCATCTCTGGCTGATTTGGGTGGGTAATTGACCCTTGGAGCAGGTGGAGAAGCCAGAAATTTATTTTTTCCTGGATTGAGTCTACGTTGACTTAAAACAGATGTTCCCCCCACGCCGATATGATGTTTATAATGGAAATACTATTGAGCACTGTTCAAGGGGCTGTTCAAACCCAAGCCAAACAATGGGGGAGCCTGAGTGCACCCTGGCACTGAACGAGTTAAGTCATGCCACCTTTTCCCTGGGGCTGAAAACCCGGGAGGTGCCTCTGGCAGGGGAAACAGGAAAGGAGACTGTCACTTCTTATTTTCAGGTTTGCAGAAAAGCCTTTTTTTTCAAATGTAAACATTCATTAAACTAATTTGAAGTTGTCATTACTCTCCACCCCTGCTGTTTTATATCAGATTATTCCTAAGTGCTTGGTGAAGAATCCCATAAAGCCACACTCGATTCCTCTGCAGGGGATAATCGCATAGTTTGAGCTGTGATTTACATCGTGTGGCACTGGGAAGTGTCCTCAACTTTGAAGGGCCGTGGCTCCCTGGCAAATAGTCTCTGCCTTCCCCAAGGAAATAAAATTCCAATAGTCCCTCCACGACTATTATGAGGTCCCCATTACCTTTTCTTCATCCAACTGAAGATAATTAAAAGCAGTTCAAAGCACACGCCAGAAGGTATTGGCATTTTATTAATAAATGGAGAACCAAGAAAAAGGTATGTTCCATTATGGTTTTAAACCATAAGACATGCTTAGGTTCCTTTTTGCTTTCTCTCTCCCTGCTCTCCACCCCCTCCCCCCGACCCCAATCTTCAGTTTGGGGCAGCCAGGCGTTTTGTGCTCTGAGATCACGTGCAGCAGGGAGGGCTGTCTCACCTTTGTGCCTTCCAGCTGAAGCCCTGGCTGTGAGGGCATCAGGGAGCCATACTCCTCCCTAGGAGAAACTGATTCTAAAGCAGGAGGTACCGTGCAAAGGACGTAGGCACTAGAGGTGGATGCCAGAGCCTGACTTCCAGCTTTGCCAACAGGACAGCCACCCTCCGTTACCATGAGTCCCACGCATGCAGTGGGAATAACAATCATGGCAGGGAGCTCTGAGATGGACAGGAGCTGGAGGACACACCCAGAGCACAGCACAGCGCCTGCCAGACAGGCGTATCGGCCGTGACCGATCCTGCTGCCAACGTGCGCAAAACCATAATGACAATCCTAAGAGAAGTCGCCCGAGCAAAATTAGGACATGAACAGTTTCTTTTCAGCGCAGCTAATCACCTTTGCTCCTTTCCTCCCATTAGAGGCTCCTCACCCCTAAGAACCAACAGTGCCATGGATCAGTGCCCACACAGCCCAAAACTTACTTGTCCTCTGCCCCAGCCTCTCCGGGTAGTGCTTTCTAAGTAAACGAACTCTTGTCTAAGTGTCCACAGCCGCTAGTCATCGAATGCATGTCCCACAGGTAAAATCTGCATTTTTTTTTTTTTCCAGAGAGTCAAATGCTTTAACCAGGGATGGCAAACGCTTGGTACACAGACCCCTCCCATGCTCAGTGTGGGCATTCCAATTTGACCATGGGACTCAGTCCTTTGGAAGCCAGACAAAACTCCAGAGTTCTTCCTAGCATTTCTGGCAGTCAAGGCAGGCTTTAGGTCTGGCGCACAAATAAAACCTAGGTAGCATTCTGCCTTAACCTAAAGGAAGAAGGAGAGATTCTGAACACCATGGCAACTGAACATACTGCCCTTGCATCCAACAGACATATTTCTAGAGCAGCTGTGTGGTATAAGACTTTGTCAGTCTGGATACCAGTCTGAGCACTGTGCCATGCACTGGCTGTGTGACCTTCAGCACACTCCTTAGCTTCTCTGTGCTGTGCTTCTTGGTAAACAGTACTTATTTCATGGTGTTTTTACGCAGGTGGAAGTTCTCAGAATGGTCCTTGGCACGCCCTGGGCTCTGATCAACCAATGTTAGTTGTAAGAACTGGCCACTACCCCTCAAATCACAGCACACACCTAGCTCCCTGAAGGTGCCTACAGAGACACTAGGAATCTTAATGAGCAGAAAGAACACAAGAGCGCCCATGTCTTCATCGGTTACATTAAACAAAGATGAGACTGTAGCTGGGTCTGCAATGGAGATTACAAAATGAGACTAGGAAATACTCCTCAAGTGCCCAGTTACTTTTGAAGAGGTAAGAGATTTTTTCACCACATTCTTTTTGGTTTGCCAAGCCCTTAGAAAGAAGGGAGTACTCCTGCTATTCATTACCAGCCAGTGCCGGTCGGAGGGCACGAGTGTCCACTAAAGCGCGGACTAAAATAACCCAGGCTGCACCAGCCATAGCTTGAGCCTTCCATCCCGTTGCAGGGGCCACCAAAAGCACCCAGACGGGCACTTCAGCTTTTAAGATTCTCACCGATCGACGAGCAGTGCCTGAAAGTCTCAGCAGAGAGGGGAAGCGCGCTGTGAAATTCAGCCCAGAGCGTGCTCACAATGCAGCCGGCAGAAGCAGCTCTGCAGTTTTCTGCGTTTTCCAAAACTATTTTTGGAAATTACTGCGGCTAAAATCTCACCAAGTTCAAGGAAATGAACTAGAACCAGCAGAGAAATCAGGCTTGGTTTGTTTTTTTGTTTGTTTGTTCTTCCAAGTATAGGTATGAAGCGGGGTAGCTGACACAGGAACAATGATGGATTAACTGCACATCTGGTTTGTATCCAGAAATATAATCAGTTTTGAGGCTGTTAGGTTTCAGTTATTTATCAGCTTTGTATAAAAAAAATAAAAATGGAATCTGTTCAATAAGGAATTACCAAGGACAAACTTTAAATGAATGAACTCTCAGTGTACCAAAAGCAACATTTCTGGGGTTTGGTGGGGGGAGAGTAACTGAACATGATAACTTACAAAGTGGTTAATAAAGCTATTTTTGTGTGTGTGAACCACCCAAAGTATTCTTTTTTTTTTTTTTTTTTTTAAGATTTTATCCATTTATTTGAGACAGAGAGAATGAGAGACAAAGAGCATGAGAGGGAGGAGGGTCAGAGGGAGAAGCAGACTCCCTGCCGAGCAGGGAGCCCGATGCGGGACTCGATCCCGGGACTCCAGGATCATGACCTGAGCCGAAGGCAGTCGCTTAACCAACTGAGCCACCCAGGTGCCCCCAAAGTATTCTTTAAGTAGCGAAAAGGTAATGTCTTCAGTAAATGTGGCCAGATTATTACAATAACAACTTTTTAAATTGTTCCAAGCTTACTCATTTGTCAAGGTCTCCATATCTTTGCTCGATGCGAAGAAGATTGGGATGGAACAGCAAGTTCTCAAATACCCTTGAGTGTCTACTTCCTAGAGTGCTGATGTCAGGCTCAAAGCCATCTTGGTGAGCTGGTGGTTCAGGTATAGTGAGAACAGGTAGTTGACAATATAGTTAATGTTCTTACTTAAGCAATTACACACTAGATTAAGGACTGCAACATGAGGGTGTCTTTTACGCTGTATTTTATGGTTAAATGGTGCATTTCAGGATGACAACAAACTGTAATAGTGTATTCATGTAATTTTAGGATGAAATCAATTTCTTGCAAACACAATTATTGTTACATAATTCTCCCACCTGTTTATGACTCCCTGTGAATTAAATTAAAATGCAATTTCACATTAATTTAAAACGTCAATTTCAAAAGAAGACATTTTCTATAAAGCAAAACACTGGTACCAATCTCCAGAAATCGGAGTATTATTGACAAGAGACGTATAAATCTGTTCAATAGTTACTGTTTTACTTTAAAGTCAGATTTAAGGTGCTATGTGCCACCTTTGGCTTCCAGTGTTTCCAGATTTTGACAAATCCAAAGTGCGTGGAGAAGAATAAACCCTTCTCCAGCTGTTCTGTAAATACGATTGCCAGAGCTGGCAACTAAAACTACAGGATCCCCAGCTAAATTTGAATGAAATAATTTTTAGTATAAGCATGTCCCAAACATTACATGGGATGTAGACTAAAAAAAGGAACACCTTTCATTATTATTATTTAGTATAGAATAAAATAAAATTTCAGTATAAGCATGCCTCATGCAATATTTGAGACAAACTTAAACTAAAAAGTGATCCACTGGGTATCTGAAATTCAAATTTCCCTAAGTGTCTTATATTTTCATTTGCAAAATCTGGCAACCCTCTTTGTGAACTTTTACCAGGATGCTGTAGCAAAGGCAGGGCTGCTGTCATTATTCTTTGGGATCTGTTTATCTGGCCCTAAATCCACTTGTCTCTTAGTACATCCACAGACTCAGAGACAGAAGTTAAGCTCAGGCAAAATAAGACCTAGTTGATTGATTACATAAATCTTATGCCTATGGACAATTTTCCTTCCAGGGATGAAGCCAAATTTGTAAAGGTCAAGGTAATTTATTCACCATGAAGACTTGCGAATTTCTTTCCAATTCTACTTATCAAGCCTGATAAACTTCCTCCTGCCCTCCCTTCCCCTACTCTCTCTTTCCTCCCTCTCCCCCTTCCCTCCTCCCCTACTTCCTTCCTTTCTTCCTTCCTCCCTCCCCCTCCCTCCTTCCTCCCTTTCCTCCTCCTTTCCTCTCTTCCTCACTACACTCATCTCTCATTTTCAATGAATAGTAAACATAACAACAATCACACAATTCCGAAGAGTCTACATTTATTGAGCCAAACATGATGCTACAGGCAAATTGTTTTATCCTCACAGCAACACTGGGAACTAGGAATTATTTTTTTTCTCCCATTTTATGGCAAAAACAGGCCTAGAGATGGAAAGTAAATTGGCCATCATCACAGAGCTTGTAAGGGGGGGCAGCACCCATGTCTGCCTAGCTCTCTATAACCATGTACTCACTCTATCCTGGAACAGCACCAAGTGAAAAAGAAGGAACAAACAAATTAATAAGATATATTTCCCACCCTGGCTAAGCTCACAGATGAGCGTGGGAAAGAGAGATGCTTTAAAAAATCACTTTTTTTTGCGGTGTGAGACTCGTGATCACTATTCGAATGGCATCATGAAAATGAGTAAGAGCCAGGGAAGAGGCAGACGCAAAAAGCAATTTGAATGATCTGGCCATTTATAAAGATGATGTATCTGCATTTCTAATAACATGGAGAGATATCCATGCCACTAAGGACATGGGAAGAATTCAGATGATAAAACAGGTGAGGGAACAAGGCTTCGTAGCACTTGGCAAGACCACAGAGCTGCGACAGGGCAGGGCAGGATTACAAGTCTTCCTGACTCTGACTCCAAGTTCCTGACCACGCGTCCCCTGCTTCACCTAGTCAGAGCTCCCTGGGAATGGTACCCGTGTGTTAGCCTGTGATACCTCAGCAAGCTGGGTCCTCTGGTTCCCACTGAGCAGCAACTTGGGGGAAAGCCAACTTGTCTTTCAAGGACCACAGCACTTGCACTTGTGTACCCCAAAGAGTCACCGACTCCCTGAAGGAGATGAGGGAGTTAATGTGGATCAAATCTCCAAATTCAGTTCAGCTCAGCCACAGAAAACACAACAGCAGTAATAATGGTATTTACAGAAAAATTCTGACAAGAAGGGGCCCAGGAATTGAACATTCACACTAAACTAATGCTTAGCAAAGGCAGTTGATAAAAATGTGGTGGCTGGTGAATTACAGTGGTCCTCTTTTCTCTCTGATAATTTGGGGCAATTGCATCCAAATGTGAGTCCATTGATTTCCACTCCAATTCATGCCCCCATGCTGGGGTGAGCCCACTGGCTGGCATAAACATAAGTTTGCCGTTGGAAGACTGGTGATGTACTCTGAAAAAGATCCAGGCAATTCGTGCCTCCACCATTAAAAGCAGAACTATAATGCCACTTCACCCGACCCACTAAAGGACTCTCGGCGTGCTAGAGAACCTGCTCCAGCACTCCCTGAGTGGTCATAACAGATTAGTGGGTTAAGCTCTTCAATTCAGCCCCATGGCTGCAAAAATCACTTCTGGCGGTTCTAGAATCCGTCATATTTCTCCTTCATACTTGCAGTGTTGAACGATGATATTGACAATGATATCTTCAACAGTGGTGGATAATCAACATCCGCTCCCTATAAGCACACTACTATACTCTTCTGAATGTTAGCACCGCTTTTTATAGTCTGGACGTGCCCAGCCCATCTGAAAGGTAGTGGTTGGCTTTGTATTGTTCCTATGGCATTTGGGAGGAAGTAGACATTTTTCCTTTGAAGAAAATCAAGTTCAGTTTCCTCATATATGTTCAAGGTCATATCAACTTAGCAAGAGAGATCTGTTGAGTCAACCAGGCGGGGGGTAGGGAAGAGTTACCACAGACAAGAAAGTCAAGGGGGAGGAATCTGGCAATGTCTGGAGACACTTGGGTTGTCGCAACTGGAGGAGGGGATGCTACTGGCATCTAGTGGATAAAGGCCAAGGATGTTGCTTAATATTCTATAGCACACAGGGCAGCTCTTGCCACAAAAAATTATCCAGTCCCAAATGTCAAGGGTGCCTAGGCTGAGAAACACTGAAGTCAAGTGAATAAGCTTATACCTTTTCCCCATGTAACCCTAAGCCCCAAATGAAATGTGTCTACCCTTAAGTTGTGGGACGGAGCGTAGACTGCAGTCATGACATGACTCCGCACAGGTCCAAGGTGGCTCCCACCTGCCTTACAGACATTCTTCAATCCTATTCTTCAGGGATCCTAATTCCCACTCCCCAAGTTCTGGGGTAACCTCCTGTGGAAAGAAAGCTTGCTCTTCTTGGTCTGGTGAGAGTCCCATTATTCAACAGTGAGAGATTGAAGAGGGGAAAACTTTAGTAAAATGATGGGTACACGTTGATAGGTGGTTTTACATGATGGGAATTTAATGGGGATAGTGGCTTTTTACAAATTGAGCTGTGCTAAGCTATGCTATTAAAATTAGTACTTCTACAATTAAAGCCTTCTATTTCATGGGAAATACTTGCTAAATAGAAGATTAGGCAACAGATCCGAGAATAGAAGAATTACCAAAATGGAGCTCAAATATTTATGAGAAATTTACATTTGGGAGACTCTTCTCTTTTAATCCCTGCTTCCAAGGGAAATCCACAAAGAGAATGTAAAGAATATAAAGAGCACAGTCTAGCCCTCAACATCTACAAGCCCCTTAAGCTTGAATCACTTTGAGGTTTAGGAAAGGAGAGATCTTTGGGTTGCTCCAGATACTCTGTATTATCATAAAATAAAGAAACTGACTGCACAGACCACTTTGAAAAATTAAGTTCACCATTCACAGTTACTTGGCCTGGGGCGTTTACTCTGATTATCTGTACTTCTGTAAGAAACAACCCAAAACACAATGTCTTAAAGCAAGAGCAATTATTTTGCCCCTGAATCAGCAGTTTGGACACAGCCTAGGGGTGGGGGATGGAAAATGACTCATCCCTGCTCCCCAAAATCTGGGGCCTTAACTGGAATGATTCCCAGTGGATGGCGGCTGGCCAAGCATCTGCTTCTCCACAAGGCATCTCCACATGCTTAGTTTGGGCTTCCTTCAACATGGCAGCCTAGAGGAGTCCGGTTCTTACAGGATGGCTCGCAAGTATTCCAAGATACCTGGGCAGAAGCTATAAGGCTCTTCACGACACAGCCATGGAAGTGACAGAGCATCATTTCTGCCGTTGGTCTATTAGTCAAGCAAGCTGCTACTGCCCAGCCTAGATCCAAGGGCAGAGGAATTCAACTCCACCTCTCAGTGGGGAAAGAAGCAAAAAACTTGCATTCATCTTTAACCTGTCACAACATTAACTCAGCTAAGTGTACAGTGTTAACCAGCAAGGCTGGCTAAAAGAATAGTATAAACCAAAGTAACACCACCACTACCAACAAAAACCGAACAGTCAGTACCCTGGTAATCTTTGTTATTGTTTGCTTGATTCAATTAAATGATGCATGTCCAAGAAGGGATTGTTTTCCTTCTATCTGATGTTTCTTATGCTGATTATTTAGCTTCATATTCACTGGTTAATGTTGGGCATTTATGTCATTTTACATCTTTGATGAATATATGTACTCCACGGGAAAGCTGTTTACAGGGCATGTCCCCAGCTTCTAGGTAAGTGGAAACATCTTACACATAAACTCTCAAAAAATGGAAAAATTCCCTTGGTATTTGTCGGAATTGTTTCTAATTCCAGAACTTACTACTGCATTTTATGACATAAATTCTTTGGTTAATTTTCCATCATGCTTTTAAAATTTGCGATTTGTTCCAGAAAATAATGTATTTTGCTTCTCAAGTTGGAATTCCAGTGACTGCCCTTTGCAAAGTCTTCTCTTCATTGTCATCTTGAAATGGAAATCATACCAAAAGGATTTCCCCCCTTCTTTAGGAAGCAACTGAATACTCGGTACAAAAGCCTGAAATTCCTGAAATGCCAAGGAGGAAAGACGAGGAGCTGGGATAGCCAGGGGATATGTTTTGCACTCCTAACTAAAACAATAGCGATTTAAGTAGCAATCATATAGACACTTGATGAATCCTTTTATTATCGCTAAAAGATTCCCCCCACCCCCGTTGCAGCATGCTTTTGTGGGTAAAGAGCTCTATATTGGTACACGCAGCTCGTAATTATGTCAGCCTAACCACAGCTAACACTGACAGCCTAAAACACTGAAGATTTTATACAGCTTGTGCTGAATACAGCTTCTTTTATTGGCTCAGAGAACAGGTATCAATTATAATGAGGTAACAGAATTTGCAGGCACTGCTCTGATTTCTTTCTCCTCCTTAAGATAGTAAGAGCCGAAAAAGGAGAAAAATCCTCTTAGCACTAACTTATCACCGATTCTTCAAAAGCTCTCACTTTGTATGGCTGGAGTGCCATAAAGCTGTTTGCTTACTTGGGTCTTCATGCTGGCAAACTCTTCCTTCCTAAGTGGAAGCTGGAAATTCCTGAAGCATACCTTCCCACTCAGACAGTGGAGGCTCCAGGATTAATGGTTTCCATTTGCATAACTGTAAACTGAAGGTGGCCTCCCCCAAGCCCACATCCTCTAAATTGCACTTACTGATGAGATGCAAAATCCTCTAAAAGGGTTCCCCAACCTAAACCAATTTGTAAAGTTGTTTTGTTATTTAAAACATTCAAGAAATTAAAGTGATCGGAATATAATTAGATTAATATTCATATCTTCCAAGCTGCTTTAATTCTAATATTAAAAAGATTAAATATCCACTCAGAGGATTAAGGGAAAAGTCAAGCGGTAGCAACACATTTACATTACCTTACTGTGCAAATTATAAACCTAATTAATCTAAAGTTTCCTACAAAATGAATTGGATATTCATTCACAGTCTAACACAACTTTAGGTACTTAAAATTCACTTTGATATTGTTTCCTTATGTGTGCACTGAGGAGTAGGGCCACGTTTCTGTGATGTATGAATCACATTAGAATGGCTTCATTTGGGTTCTAATTGGTGGAAATTAAATCTCAACATAAATTTACGCAGGAAAAAAACGAAAGACTTTGTAATCATGTATGTATGTGTGCAATGATAAAACACACTCTGGCCTCCCAATCTAGTTGCCGTAGATAAAATAGAAAAAGCAATCCAGTTGCTTCTTCATAAAACCTCTAAGTTCATGTTTTTCCCCTTACATTGCGGAGAACATCATCATCCAGAGGTTTCATCCTTTCTCTACAGTCTGCAACTAAGGGCATCTAGTGACTCTGGTCTGCAACTGTGTCCCCACCAACTTCTACCACCTCCCTCACCCCTGAAAATATCAAACATGATCCCAGGGTCTCCCGAATTAGTCTGATCAGTTGTGGATTTCCGGTAATTCCAGATAGATTAGTAATTCTCTTCTTACCTTCCAGTATTCAGGCAATCGAATACAAGTGATAACACTTAGGCAATTCCTGTATTCCCAGCCCCATGCTAAATTACTGGGAGGAACTGGTTGCCATTAGAATGTGTTCCAGAATGCAGGCTTACTGGGATGAACTGGTTGCCATGAGAATGTGTTCCAGAATGCAGGCTTTCTCTTTCCAGGCACATGATAGGTATTCATCTCCCCATGACTTGAAATGAGGTGTGGCCATCCAGCTCCCTTTGACCAATGTGATCATGCTTTCTTTCAGGCAGGCTCTTTTAGGACCAGCTTTGGCTTTGTCCTATTCTGTCTTTCCTCTGCCATGCAAACCATCAACACTCCAGAAAGTAACTTTTCCATCAACCTAAGTCCTGGAGTAAAAAGAATGACTCACAATGGACACAGGCCATGAGCAAGATATGAAACTTGGTGGTTAAGTCCTGAGATTTGGGGTGTTATTTGTCACCTCTGCACACATAGCCTGTCCTGACAGATGTAGCTTCTTAGGACACACCCGTGGGACAGGCACTGATGTTTTCCCCGTTTCACGGCTGATAAAAGGAACTCAATTTCTCTACGCCTTTCTGCCCTCATCTGTAAAATGGGAATAACCCAGTACCGTTTCCACAGCTGCTTTGCAGGTTTGATTAAGGTCATGCACGTGCAGCATGCAGCTCATGAAAAGCACTGGATAAATAGTAACTCTTGCTGTGAGTATCCGCTTGTAGAGAAGTGAAACTTAGAGCAAATCATTCAACTACTGAAACGAGAGGATGGCATTAAAGGAATTTCCCGTGGGGACTGGCCAGCTGTTCACTGACCCGGTTTCCTCCCTTCCCGCCTTCCCCCACACACAGCGAACTACAATTCCCAGCCTCCCTGGCAGTTAGGCACAGTCACGTGACTGAGGTGTAGCCACTGTAGCCGGCAAGCATGATATTTCATGACCTTGCTCCTTCTGGACCGAATAATGTGGCAACCTTCCAAAGGTCTTTGTTGACCACAGTTAAGCCACAGGACGGAAGGAGCCTGGGTCCCTGGATCACTACTTGGCAGAGAGTAGTTTGTTGATGAGAACACCTGTTCTGCATTTCATGTTAATGAAAAACAAATTTGTACTGCATTTGAGACATTATGCACTTAGGTTGTATTACAGTCTTCCACACACAATACAGAAAGTCCTGGTGAATCCATTTCCCAAGAAAATCATCCTTTCCCATCGAAAACCAACACTTCTTCTGAAGACAAGATTTCCTCCCAACAGGTTCCAACTTCCAGCCACATATATATTAACTGATTGGCATGAAGCAAGTCAATGAGCAGGGATGGAATACACAGCTATTTATGTTATTGTTGGGGTGATAATAAATATAATAGCCACAGCTTCCTTGGGAATACTCCTGCTATTAGTGCTAATGGGTGAAAGGCTGTGACGTGTGATTTGGGTGAGTGTCCTGTGTTCATGGGGAACATTCAAGGCTGCTAATCTGGGCTGTAATTTCTCATTTCTCCTCAACTGCTTTGCTTTTTATGGAACTTATATTGATGAATGCAGGTGATAACTGTCAGCTCACCTGGTAAAGCCCAGCCTGAGAAGTTTAACAATTTATCTCATGTATCTGAAGGCAGTAGGAGAGAGAGAGCCTTGAACAGGTTCAGCCCACCCTCATCTCCCCACGTCCCCTCTTAGCCCTCGGCCCCCACCCCAATCTATTCTCCTCCACGTGTTTTGCCAGATTAATAGTTTTCTCATGGTAAATCAAGTCATATCACTCCTGTTCTTAAAATGCCTCAACGGCTTCTTATCTAATTCAAATACAAGCAAAAAAGTCTTCCCAGGATTCCCATTCGTCATCCTCCCGGGAGCCATGCCTTTCGCTGTGTCACTCTGCAGTGTCCTCCTCTCTGAGTTCAGCCATGTGATATGTTCTGGGCAATGGGATGCAGTGGAAAAGTTGGATACACCGGTTCTGAGTCTGGACTTCAAGAGGCTTTATGTATTTTGAGTTGCTTTTTTGTGCTTTGACATTGCCATGAGAAACTCGCACCTGGTCTAGCCCTGCTGGTCCCGGGAGGATGAGACACACTCGGAAGAGAATCAGCCTAACTAAAGCACCCCAGCCATGTCGAGCATAGGGCAGAAGCTCCAGCTGATGCTTTAGCAAACCAGCCGGCCCACAGACACGGGAGAAAGCCCCTCCAAGGGGACCAGCGAGACCAGCAAAACAGCACAGCCAAGCCCACCCTGGTTCTGCTTAGCCGCAAACACACGAGAGAAATAAACCTCTTTTGCCTGAAGCCATCATTTGGGGCATGCGTTGTTACACAGCCATAACAACCAAAACACTGGCCTGTGCTTCATTTCCTGAGCTCAAAGGACCTGTTTCATCTCATCTCATTCCAAAGTTCCAATATGCTCTCTGTTCTTTCCAACCACAGCGGCCTCCCTTTGGTTCCAAACATGACAGGCTTTCTCTCGTCCTGGAGTCTCTGCGCATATCATTGCCCCTTAATGGAGCAAGGCTACGGCTCTACACTCTCCCCCGTGGTAGGCCACTGCTCAGCATTCACACTTCAACTCAAATGTAGTCCAAGAGAAACCCCTATAACTATGCCATCTGAACTGGGCCCCATGGTCACTCTCTCTGGAGCATCCTGGTATGCTGCAAAAGGGTTACAGATATGGCATGCTATGGATCCGCCTCAGGGTGTTGGCTCCTCCAGGTGCCAGGCAGAGCCATCTCATCCACCTACCTCAGTTGTGCTGAACGCATTTTCTGTGTATACCCTGGGGGCGAAAAATGGGCAATTGCTGCTTACATCACTATGCTTACTTCTTCCAAATCACTTGCCACAGCCTAAAATGATCCCTTTGCTTTAAAAAAGTAAATTTTTTGTATAGATTCTCTGCCTCAATCCATTAGACTAAGGGCTGGCAAAATCTGACCTGCTGCCTGTTCTTATAAATAAAGTCTTATTGGCACACAGCCACACCCATTCATTTATGTATGGCTCATGGCCGCTTTCAGGCTACAATGGTGGAGTTGCATAGTTGTTACTGAGACTGTATGACTGTATGATCCACAAAGCTCCAAATATTTATTATTTAGTCTTTTACTGAAACAGTTTGCTGACCCCTGCAGAGGACAGAAATCTTGTTCATTTTGGTCACTTTTGTATCTCCTGCTGCTAGAACAGCACCTACCATCTAATAGGCGCTCAATGCCTATTTGTCCAGGGAGTGGATGGATTAGGACTCCAGCAGACTCCTGTGCTGAACTCCCATCTCTGCACCCAGGCCAGGGGCCCGCTGGTTTGGAGGCAGTGACAGCAGGTGCCCAACTGCAGATCAGCCCAAAACATCAGGACAGCTATGATGCCGGGGACCCCTAAGTGGATCTTGGATTTCTCAGAAGGAAAATACCAAGGCTACGTCCACTGGCAGCAAAAGGAGTGCTTGGTCTGCATCCGTGGCAGGCACAACAATGTGAAAGTTTGAAGAAATGAGAAAAAACTCAAAGTTTAATTTACTCGAATAAGCAACTGATGCTTTAGAGTATAATTATCAGGAAAAAAAGAAGGGAAAAACCCAACACATTGTTTAGCATACGTTATGTTAATGGCACGTTAGGATGGCCCACTGTGCATAATTTAGCCAAACAATTGATACCAAATTTTAATATATATATATGATTACAGCTACAGAAATGAAGCACCAAGACAAAACACAGGAGAGCTCATAATAGGTACACGTGAACTCTGAAGGCCTAATTACATCACGGGGGAGGGTAAACAGTTGCTGCTGAACCAAGCAGAAAATGGGGGTAATTTGTAAACAGGTAGAGTGGCAGTCCAGGTGTGCGGCATGTGCGTGGGGCTGGAGGGGCTGGGGGCCTAGGGCTTCCATCTGGCTTTGCAAGGATGGAGAGGTTCAAGATCACTTTCCTCAGCTGAAAAAGTGACCTCCAAGCCCTAGACAGGTCAGCTCCCTCCTGGTCTGCCCTCTGGTTCAAAAATAGAAAGTTGAAGACCAGCTTTTCCAGGCAAGCTTCTCCATGCTCTGTGAAATAAAAAATGATCTCCATGTCTGCAATCTGAGGCAGTTTACTGTGTGTCTTTGTCTGACGCCCTTGAAGACATGAGCTCCTGGAACCTTAAGGAACAGAGAAAGGCCAGTCTATACCAACCCTGACCACGAGACTGATATTGTCAGGAGCATTCCCTAGTCAGATGCTCTATATGGGACTGTTTCTTCTATCTGACACCCCTCTGTAGATAGCACATATCTAATTAGGTGATTGTTCAGGTACGCTCTGGCTCTGAATGCAGAGTCTATGAATCTGAATCGATGAGCTATAAGATTGTTTTCCCTTCATTTATGCAGACTTGCGAATCTGCTTATGTCCTGGTCACACTGTGTTCTGGCATCATATGCAGGCAGCATGACCCAGCCCGCAGCTTGGGACCAAACATCACCAAGGACCTGGAGCACAGCTGCTCTGTGATATGCTACTTGGCATCTGTGTCCACAAACACAGACAAATAACCAAAAAAGGAAGCAAGGCAGGTTTAGGAGAAAGTCACCAAATTCTGTTTCTCCTTTCTGAGTCCTCGCATTCTCTTCATTGTGGAGGGAGTTCTTATCTGTGGGAGTCTGGGTTGTACTGGGTTGAATAGCATCCCACCCCCCACACCCCCCAAATCCAAGTCCTTCTTAGAATCTCAGAATATGAACTTCTTTGAAAACAGCGTTTTTGTAGCTGTGTAATTATTTGAGATGAGGGTGAGTCCTAAATCCAATAGGACTGGTGTCCTTATAAGAAGAGAAGAGGCACAGAAACAAAGATGCAAGGGAGAATGCCAAGTGATGACAGAGGCAGAGATTGTAGAGACGTCTGCAGGCAAAGGGATGTCAAGAATTGCTGGCAGCCCGTAGAACCTAGGAAGAAGCAAGGGAAGACTCTCCCCTCGATCCTTCAGAGGGAGCATGGCCTTGCAGATCCTTGACTTTGGACTTGTAGCCTTCAGAACTATGAAAGAGTATTTGAACTATGAAAGAATATGTTTCAGTTATTTTAAGCTACTTAGTTTGGGGCACTTTGTTGCCATTGCCCTAGGAAACTAATACAGAGCCATTTCGAGAATAAAACACTAGAATTTTAGGCTTAACGCAGCATCTTAGATATCATCCACAAACACTTTCACTTTATGGGTGAAGAAGCTGAAATACAAGTTCGATGCCAAGTTTTAGGTGACCAAGTTAGAGGTGGAGGCAGGGCCATGCCTCACAAAAGCCAGGTCTCCAGTGGCAGACACCTTCCACACCATCACATGCCCTTTGTAATGGAGATTCACACCCCGGACCAAAGAACGATGCAATATTTCTACATATAAGGACGGTATGGTACCTAGGACAATGCCTCCCAAAGATGTCCCTCCCCTATTCCCAGGGACCTGTGAATATATTCCATTTCATGGGGAAAAAAAACCCACTTTGCAGATGCGATTAAGTGAAGGACCTTGAGATGGGGAGATGATCCTGGATTGTCTAGGTGGGCCCAATGTCATCACAAGGGTTCGTGTAAGAGAGAAGAAGGAGGGTCAGAGTCGGAGAAGGCAGTGTGATAACAGAAGTAGACCGAAGAAAGAGAAGGCATGGTCCCGGAAGCAGAGGTGGGACAGATATGCTGTGAAGACACAAGAAGGGGTCGCAAGCCTGGGACACTGAGACTAACAATGGAACATTTTCCCATGCAAGTGAGGGAAACTGATAACACGGTCTCTCTTTCTAGAGAGATCAGCTGGCAAATTGGCCCATTTCCCGAGACATCATAAAGGACGTCTCTCTGGAGTGAGCCCAGTAACACTCCAGACTACAAGCCAGACAGTTGGGCTGGTGTTTGCCAATTGAAATGGAGCTCCCACCTACTCATCATTTAGCTCGAATGTCCAGTGAGCTTCCAATGAGCCTCAGAGGATGTATATCTGATTCTGTAAACCTTGGAGAACTCCTTCTGAAATGAAGCACATACATCACCCAAGCACTTCATTCTAATGCATGACTACAGGTAAACATATTAATCCCACCAAATGTTAGAATTTGAGGCAAAAATCACATTGATAGGAGCAGGTAACCTTTTCACAGAGCTTGGTATCTTCCAGAGCCCACTGATGCTAATTTTAACACCTACCCTTTATTGGTGCACAAAGAACAAGTCACACTCCTTAGAGGAAGACTTTGCCTACACCAAAAGCCATTAAAAAAAATTTCTAATTTCCGCTACCAAGCCACCACCTCTATTCATCCGGTAGCTTTAATTCACAGAGTTCATTGTCAAGTTTCCTGGCACCATCACAGGAAACAAGTTATACATAGATTTTTTTTTTCCTTTTTGTTTTAACTTACGCTGCCATTCAAAGCTACATCTCTCTTATGTTGAGATACAAGTAGCCAGAGTCAGCTCCTCTCACCTGCCCACGTGTCTAGGAAGCACCTGCCACAGAGGAAATGGCCAGGCTCAGGTGTGATGGGAACTGTCTTTATAACAACAGAGGCTGTCCCGTTACATCACTGAGCAGAAAGGCTCAAAAGAAAAGAACAAAGAGTGAATCGTGGCAGATAGGCAAGATGGAAGAGAAAATGAGGGGGTTTGGGTATTTGCTCACCATGGAATTCTGATTCATCATTAGAAACCCCTTGGGCACATGAATGGAAGTATTAAAAGATATTTTAATTTGAGCGATAATTTTGTTTTTTGATACATATATATTTAGTGATTGCATGTTTCAACACCGTTATCAGATAAATGAGCATTTGAGAAATCCGGATTAAGGGGGAACAGGAGGTGAAAAATCAAATCTGGGTATTCAGTTCCCCTCCCACAAATTCTTCCTGAAACAATTCTTGCAAACCCTTCTGCCCACTGGAACTGTGTGCATATGATTAACTGCACATGAGCCCAACAGCTTGCATATGTAGTTAATTTGCTCCAAATTTCCATGCTGCATTATAACCCTAATGATCACTAATAATAGACAAACCCACATTTTATTGAGTAAGTAATTTGAGACATTATGATTTTTATCATGCGAATAGGATCAGGCTGACCAATTTACACTGGGCAGAGGAAGATAAATAACCAGAGAATCGATTTCTCCAGCAGCAGACTCTGTCTCTTGGCAAAATGATATGCATTGATTGGGCAAGATCTAGATCCTTATAGGCAATTGAGTCAATGAACTTCTGTGTTCCAAGCCAGAAGGTTGGGCAGGGAGTGAATTTCTACCCATGACATGAGGCAAAAGACAGTGGGAAGGCCCAATTTTGGGGACAGTATAGAAGACCAAGGGCTCTGCAGTCGACACACAGAGGTTCCAAGCCAGCTCTCCCTACCAGTGACTATGTGACCTTGGGTAAGTCACTGAACGAGCCTGAGGCTCTACTTATGAATACACCTGAAAGCATGTGCATACAGGTTAATCAAGAGGATGCAGGTGAAGTCACCTGGCACATCGTAGGCAGGCAATGAATTAATTCTTCCCACACATTCTGGAACACAAAAGCCAGGATGGGAGAAGTACATATTATATATCCATATTGCAGAAAGAACCAGGAAGAATTTCTCATTCATTTCCATAAAAGACACCACAGAGGTCCTTAAGAGAGGGGAAAATAATCACTGGGCTCCTCTAGGTTCTCTAAACAGGTATAAGCAAGTGGAGGGAAGCAGAGCTTGGAAGTACGGTCTTTATCACTTTCAGAATATTTGCCTGAATCCTGTCTGGAAACTAAAGCAAAGCTATCTGAAATGGAAGAACAAAAGAGAAAACTCAAGCCCTGGGTTCAGATCTAAGGTCTAGTCCTGAATGGCTCATCCTTTTGACTTCTGTGGTGACGGGGTCTGTCTTTCTGAGTTGGGAGTGCTCTTGGTGGCCTGTTTCTGACCGCTGTCACTTGAAATTCCCATCCTGTGCTCGTGGGATCCTGTGCTCCTTCAGTCTGGCAGGCCTCGGCACCCCTGGCCTCTCTAACCAGCCGACGATCTCTGTGGACTTAATGAACTCATCCCTGCTCCGTCATCAGGTCCCTAAGGAGGCTTGGGTCTGATAGGACAGGACCGTCTTAGGGGACTGCAGAATCCTTCCATCGGGAAGTAGGCATCTCACCCCGGGGTGGTGGGGGAGATTTGATAGGAGGTGACAAACAGAGGCTATAGGACAAGGAGGGAATTAGGGGTGGGGAGGTGACAGACCCTGCAAGGGAAGGAAGCCAAGAATGAAGAGACATCACACCTGAATGTGAGAGGGTCTCTACCTTTGTGTTGGTTTTTATTTAAGTTGAAGCAAGACCATGAGGCCAATATTTATATTGTGTCAGATACCGCCTGATAGGTGACATTATTTTACAATCTATGTGACGTATTATGTGTATCATGGCATTGCATTCTTGCCCTGGTTCTGTTCCAGATAAAAGATCAAGGTCCAGAAAAGTGAAATATACTTCGCTGATAATCTGCTAGTAACTAGAGGTGTCCAGATCCACACCACTGTCCCTCAGACGCCAAAGTCCATGCTCCATCCATGGATGCAGCCTGGCCCCTTCCCTAGGCACAGCCGCTGGGCAACCACCGGCTCAGTTACTTTCTATAATCAGAAAAAAATCCCCAATATAACCCAGGATGGTGTGAAGCACAGCCTATGAGTGTATCAAGGGTGGCTGCCTGGAGGAAGTAGCTCCTGAGCTACGTTTGGAAAGACTGGTAGAAGTGAGTCAGATGACGAATGGAGGATGGGTCATTTCAGACAGACAGAACAGCATGGACAGAGGGCCAGGGATGGGGGAGAACAGCTGAAGAATCAGACCAGTGTCACTGGAACTAGGACCCTAGCTCACCTGGTTCTTACAGGGTATCTCCCCACTTCCAGGCATTCTTCTCAGAAAGATGGTGCATGGAACAATGGTACTTGGTAACCTGTTTACAAGAGGCCTATGTTAGGATGGCAAAACCAGTGTCCGTCCCAGCAGAGAAACTGACGCTTTCTGGACATAGCCATGAGCAGAGGGATCGTGCCTGAGGCCCCCCCCTTCTCTGACCTGCCTCTCCTGTGGGCAAATGTATCTCTTCTAGGTCTGCGTGGCCACACCCAGGAGGAAGTCACCCCTCTCGCTCCTGGGCTCCGGCTGCCCTGTGGCTTCCTGTGGGACCAGCGGGCTCCTTTCAAGCCTCTCTCACTTGGTCCTCAGTGAACCCCCCTTTCCCTGGGAGGTGAACTGGCTTCTGCAGGCAGGAGATGAGGAAGCTGGAGGGCCCGGGGAGGTTAATGGCTTGTCCCCAAAGACCAAGCAGTGCCTGCAAAGCCAGATCTGAATTCGGCAACCCATGAGCGAAACTGCAGCACAGAAACCAGGGTTCCAGATGGTAACAGGAGTGTCACCTGGAAAAAGAAATCCCCAGCGGAACCAAAGCAGCCAGAATTTTCATTTTGAGCTTTGTTTTTGTGTAGCAAATGTAGTTCAGTTTCTTCGCGTTAAAATAAAAAACCCCAACATAGAGGCTCAACACCAAGTCCTACTAGTAATGAGCCACCAAACATGCCCCTTGCAGTCAGCATTAGCTTTGTAAAAAACCGTCCTAGAAGTAGCTCGGTAGCAATATGTGCACGTGAGATGCGGATCTGTAAATTCTCCTCTCCACCTGTTTCACGTCTTTTTAAAACACTTATTTTTCTGACCTGAGTGTTATCAATACTTCAGAAAACTCTGATCCTAAAAAATATTTTTAAAATCATAATTAGGCCACCTAGAGACCAGTAACACCTCTGTAAATTTCTTTCCAATCTTTTTTTTCTGTACGTGTATGTTAATACATGTTTTAGCAATTTTTTCTATAATTAAAACCTTCAGATTTTCCTTACTTCATTTCCTGCCTCATATTAAATCATGAGCATTTCTCTCCTTTTTCATCTTAAGGTATATCTGCACTTTGAAATGTCCTTTCATGGATTTTATCTTAAGGAGACAATCAGTGGCATCTTTATGGGAATAGCCGCATACATGAGTAAAGACAAATATTTACAAAGGGCCAACAGGGTGCTAGGTGACAAAAAAATAGTAATAATAAATTTTAAAAAAAGTGCAGGTGGCATCTCACCCTGCCCCGAGGCTCACTGGGGGGACGGATCCTTTTGAACTGGATCCTGCTCTCTCGCAATCACACATCTGAATTCATTGCTGAGGAGGGAAGCTGAGAGAATGCTAAAGAGGGTCTGCACAAGGGGACTGGCAGAACTGCAGCCTGGCTGCCACCATGCGTTAATTAGCTGTTTCTCGTTATGGAGGGGAGAAACCACACTAGAAAAGAAATGTGAGTCCTCCTGCTTTTCTCGAATGGAGAGCCTGTCCTTTTCGCTGCAGCTGGTATTCCTGTTGGTGCAGCCAGCCACCCAGCGGGCAGGCAGAAGCCAGGCAGAATCCTGATCTCTGGCAGAGGGACCAGGAGGAGAAAATGACCTCGGGGAGAAAATGTCCTAGGTGACCTTGAAGGGGATAAAGCAACTGACCAGGATAAAGCAGCCTGACCAGAAATGCAAACCTGACCAGTATGCAACCTCTCCAAGCACATTTTTACTGTCCTGGGATGGTGGGGTCTGTTTAATAAGCCGTCATTAGAAAGTGAGGCAGCAAGAAACTGGGAGGATTTGGCAAGGTGTCCATCCTGCCTCAGCTGCTGGGGTTGGGGGGGCCGCAGGGCAAGGTTTCTACTGCTGGGACCTCGTAAACACACAGACTTGAACTTGGTTTCTGCCACCGACTAGCAGTGTGATGTGGGGCAGGTGACAACTCCCCGGGCCCCTATACCAACCCCTATTCCACAGGCTTGTGAGGCCTTACCTACAGAACCCCCAGTCCACTACCCGAATGCAGTGCCTACAGTGAGGACCAGCCCCTATCCAGTCACCTGGCCCTGGAAAGGTTCGTCCTTTCCCTCCACACTAGACTTGCAAATCATAATGTAGAGAATTAGTGAAATCACTATGATGTACACCTGTAACTAACATACCATTGTTTCTCAACTATACAACAACAACAACAACCAGTCTGGTGTCACCCATGCCCCGGCGCTTGCCAGGCAAGGAAGAGTAGAGAAAGGAATACCCCCTAGGGCTGAGGACAGAACCAGACAAAGAGCTGGAAATTCCAGAGCAGAGATTACTGGTGCTTTTCTGACTGTCCTGACTTTCCAGGCAGCCCTGTGTGCCCCTCTGCTCCTTGAGGGATATAATAAACTGGACATCACTGATGTAAAGCCCCGGGCCCTGCCCTGGGTCTAAAAGGGGAGCCCTGCATTTTCAACAGTGTGCAGAAAAGCAGTGACAGCAGGCACAGCCACCACATGAGGCATGAGGCACAAGTCTCCATGCGCATATTCCCGTTGTGTGGCTGAATGGAGCCAAGATGACGAATTGAGAAAAGGTGATTTCAAAACCACTCAATGCCCATGTGAAACAATTCCTTTGGCACCTCCATTGAACCTGGAACCTGTCTTCTGGTGTCTAAAATCACCTGACACTAATATCTTCAAGGTCATCTCTTCTGAGATGGGATAAACTCATAGCCCAGGGAAGACTGGCAGCATTCACATCCAGTCTTTTTAATCCTCCACCTGCTGCAGACATTGCTAATCAATCCCAGCACTCTTTCAGTCAAATGTACATAGTCTCACGATTCTTCCCAGAACAGAGCCCTGGGTGGCCACTGCCAATACAATGGAGGTGGTAAGCTGCTCATAGAGGGGGAGATCAAGGTGTATCATTTGTCTGTTTTTCCCCATTAAGCCAAAGTCTCCAATAATTCAGACAGGGAGCCCGTGACTCTGGCACTTCCACAGTCACTGCTCCGAGCAAGCTGCACCAAAGCAAGGCTGGTCAAAAGCCTAGCACGTCATTAATAATGCAGAAAACCTAGACATTTATACGGAGATCAATTGGCAATAATTCTGTGGGACAAGACTAGGACTTAAATTGCAAAGTTGAACATGAAGGGCATTGTCTCATTAATGCAGGAAGACTGATGATTTTGGATTTTTCAGCAAAAAGAGGTGCCATCTGATGGGCACTATCTGGTGGGAGTCTGGGTCAAGAGTGAGCTCCGTGATGTGCTTGTCAAGGCGGGTGGGGGGACAGCTGCAGGGGATGTGGTGTTTGAGAGACCACTGGAGGAGGGAGAACCTTGAGCCAAGGAAATGCCCAATTTTTAAATCCAGGGAATCTTATGGAGAGTGAAGGATAGCCCGGGAGCTGGCAAAGGGAAACTGGAAAGTGGGAAGACAGGAAAAAAGCATGGAGCAGTCTCAACAGCGAGAAGGAGCCCTTCGTAACTGTGGGGCATGCTCTAAGCAACCACAGGAGAAGAAAGATTCTTACCCACGTACTTCTCCAAGCAAAAAGCTAAGGGACACTGGTGGGAATGTATGCATGACCTTCGGGCTCCTGGAACAGTCCCAGGAGACTTCTTTAAGAAGCTGTGACCTCTTGCTCCCAGACACTCCTTCACTCCCAAGCATAAGATATTTAAGGAACAGCCTGGTGCATATCCTCCACTTATGGATGAATCACAAACCAAGAGACCTGTCCCCACTCCCGCTCTTTAGCTTGGCTCTCTTGGCCACCTTCTGATAGGGTCAGCCTTTTGATTCTGGCTATACACTCTAGACAGTCTGGAATTCTCCTGGATCTCCCCACTACTAGAAACCAAAGGAAGGGCTAAGAAAAAACTGGGATTTTAGCTGTATAGCCAGGGCCCATGATTCTAGAAAAGTAAACTGGTTTTGGTTTTGAAGACATACTGTGCCCCTAGTCAGATTACTTAGGGCACGTGCAAAAATGGAATGATGTTGGGATGAGAGGATTATAGGGTGTTCTTTTTTTTAAGTTTGTTTGTTTTATTTTTCTGAATATTAGGGTAAATGTTTAATTCACCAAATGTTGGCTAGTTACAATAATCAGTTAAAATAATCAGGTCTGCATGGGCTGGGGGTAATGGGGTATGGACCTGAATGGAATGCCTTTTATTATGCACTCTTGACATTTTTATATTAATCTTTTTTCTCTCCCATCTATAATACTTCCCACACACCACACTAAAGGGATATTTTCAGCATTAATTCTCCTAAAAATACAATGAACCACTGATGAGTTATAGGTGATTCTCCTTCTGATTATATTCTTGTCTTTTCTATCTCTCAATAAGCCCACTAGCGGCCTATTTACAAAGTATATTTAATGCTATAGTTCCATTCTCTTTTATCTTTAAAATAATAATTTAAAAGGCCATGCCTAGCCTAATAGACTGCCCAGGAAAATGGGAGGTATGTTTAGTGATACAATGAATAATTCCTTCACGTAATTTATGGCATTCCAGGAAGCAACTGCTGTGAGTACTGCAGGTATGCTCTGATAGAGAAGCATTTTTGTTTTTAAATAATTAAGTGTCTCTCTTTTTTTTTTTTTTTAAAGAAAATGACACAAAATCATTCAATACGCTTGATATTGAAAAGATAAACGCCTTTGGGAGAATCCAGGAAAGGATAATCATGCCACACCAGAATAAATATCTGGGAATGAAGCCCTGGGCATTGGGGAAGCCAGTCTTACGATCATTGGGTGAAGTCAGGGGCCGGGATATTAAAGAAAGCAGCATGTCTGAACAGAGCCCAGAGAACATGCCGCTGCTCAAGACAAAGGAGGGCGGCAGTGCTCACCTCGGAGAAAATGGCTTTTGCATTCTGACAGTTTGCATACAATTTCATTATTTACGTAATCCTATCAAAACATATAGAATGCCCAAATGGATGTCAGAAAAATTATTGTCATTACTAATAATGGTGCTTTTCATTTATATAGAGTGCCTTTTTCTGAGACAGGGAAATATTTTTACATTGGGCATGAGGCTTTTTAGGAGAATTAATGCTGAAAATATTCCTTTAGTGTGGTGTGTGGGAAGTATTATAGATGGGAGAGAAAAAAGATTAATATAAAAAATGTCAAGAGTGCATAATAAAAGGCATTCCATTCAGGTCCATACCCCATTACCCCCAGCCCATGCAGACCACCTGGGCTTGGCCACAGTTACGAGGTGGCAGCTGGCTCTTCCTACCTTGTCTGCCTTCGGCAAGACTGAATCAGAGGTCCCCAAATAGCCCCTGGGCCAGGCCTGTCAATGCCACCAAGTTCTCGTGTCCCCGTGACCCGGGCCAGCCACACCTGCCTGATGGTGGAACAGAGTCCTCAATTTCAAGGTTCTGGTTTAAAAGGTAAAAATCTACAACATGGATGAACCCTGACGACATTACGTTCAGTAAAATAAGCCAGTCACAAAAGGTCAAATATTTTATGATTCTGCTTATATGCGGTACCTAGAGTAGTCAAATTCATGGCGACAGAAAGTAGAAGGGCCACTGGCAGGGGCTGGGGGGAGGGAGACACGAGGACTTCGTGTTTATAATGGACGTAGACTTCCAGCTGGGGAAGATGAAGCGTTCTGTTGCAGAGACGAAGGGGGTGACGGGGCACACCGATGTGAATGTACTTTACGTCACTGCCACAGACACTTAGAGACGGTTAAGATGGCAAGTTTTGCTTGTAGATTTCATCACAGTTAAAACAAAGACAACAAAAAAAAGAGGTCAAACTCATTTCTGTCCAGATAAATGGGGTCTAGGACTCAAATCCATAGGGTGTTTGTAGCTTCTATTTCTCTCTGAACTGGTAACAGTGGATTTATCTCAATCTTTGAGATTCACTGGGATATGGAATTCCAAGGAAATTAGAAGAATCACTTTCTCCAGCCCACTTGGATACATCGAATGCCTTTAATTTTGTGGACAAACTCAGAAGGTCCAAAGCAAAAGAAGGTCCCTAGAGGCTTTGAAAGACTGTAAGAGGACAGCATTGTCAGGATGGAGACAGCCATACAGGGTGCTGGTGTCCCCCAGGAAGCCACCCACAACGCATAACCCCTCGTGTGGGCCTTCCGGAGATGGCAAATCGAGCTGAGAAGGTCCTGCAAGCCGAGATGCCCCCTGAAGAGAGGACGAAGTCTACTGCCTAACTTGAGAGCTGCTCTTCACAATTTAAAGAAACCCTAGTGCTGATAAACCTTCCTGCTAGAATCTTCAGAATATCAGGGTCTGCACTGAAATCTAGCTGGCATGGTGTCTGTTAACGACACAAATGTCCAGGCAGCAAAAGGTACTGGAGCAAGCATCTCCTGGCCCAAAGCGTACAGACCCCAATGCGCGATCCTTCCAAGCCATCCACGCGTTCGTAGCAGGACAGGTGTTCAGTCTTGGGAGGAGGAAATCCTAAAAGCCGATGTGTAGAGCCAGCTGTTCTCAGTGAGCTGCTGGGACCCGCTGCACGGGGTCATGCTCTGCCCTGAGTCACAGCCCTTGTGGCAGAGTTTGTGCGAGGACCTGAAGCCATTGCAGCTAATGGGATTTGCCCATGAACATCAAAAGGCCGGCTGGTGAATGCTTTGGGGGAGAAACGACATGAAAAGTATCTGAAGTGCTGGGTCGTCTTGGGGACAGTTTAGAGATACACAAGAACTACATCTGTCAGCTTGCTTTGCAGAAGGTCTGGGCCTGCACCAGAGGAGAGAGACCACGAGGAAGAAGTAATAAAGTCATCATTAGAAAAACAAAAAGGAGAACCATAAAGGTTTTCCTAAGTCGTACAAAGTCATTCCAGGGGCCTGGCAGACATGTGCTTCTAAGCAATGGCTATAATAACAGAAGATTAGACTTCATTACTTATTCATAAAGTTTTGGTTAACACTAAGCTCCATTTGTAACAGTTTACTTTTATAAATAGCATCTTTTGGGCAGATGCTAGTTTTCGGTCATATAACATGACAAACAATTGTGTTGTTGGATTATGGGGCAGACTCCTGCTTATCCTGGTTCTTAGCAGTTGCTTACCCACCACTGGGATTACAAAGAAGTTGTAAAACATTCAAGTTCTTGGCCCAACGACACCACTAAAATGACTGTGTGCATTTATACTTCATTTTGGACTTCCTGTTTGGTTTAAAGCACTCCTGAAATCTGAGGATAGCAAACAATGTTTGATGAATCTACAATCTTTACACTAAAGAGAGAGTCAAAAGACCAGTAAATCCACAGCGGAATTAATAATTGAGATTCCTGGAAGCGCTAAACGGAAATACTAAATATGCAAAATCTTGTTGAAAAGCATAATTAAGTCCATCAATGCCTACAGTTTAAAGGACAAGCGATGTCTCACTAATGTTAGAAATATCAATTTCATATAAAAATATATTGCCCTAACAAGTGGGAAAACAGCTACCAACAAAGGAACACATTTTTTCTTGACTTTGCTTTAACCTAAGTTTACATAGTACCCTGTTCCATTTTCAACGTCCTTCACTTGCCCAAGATTCCCAAAACAGTCCGACTTCAGATGAGTTATAGCTAAATAAAGTTATTCACCCGAACCCTCTAAGAGTTCATGGCTGTTTCAGGAACGGTGCCACTGGCCATTCTGGGTTGCCTGTGTTGTACTGAGGAAATTAAGAGGGCATTTGGACCGGATGCCTTTTTCTCAGGGGCTAATGTGCTTCTTTTTTTTCCATCTCACAGCTGAGGATGTGAGAAATATCCAGTTCTCGCAGGAAAAGTCAAAGATGTGGAACGGAGCTGGGCCAGCTGTGATGGGGTGGGGCAGAGTTCTCCAGCGCATCTGTGCCCAGAGCCCCAGCCTGGGGCCTCCACATGTGGGCTCCATTCTTCTTAGACCAAATCTGTTTATCTTCCTGCCATCCTGAGATACCTTGGCTGGCTTATCTGTCCAGCTGAATCCTTTAAAATATGCTTCCAGGCTAATCAATCCCTTGGCAGGTCATCCTCAAATATAACTTTTATTGCGCCTGTTTTTCGAGGACATGGTGAATGTTCTTCATATCGTAAGGTTCAAACACATGGGCATATGTGCTCCGTATGGTCACCTCCCTCACTTCCCTGCTGGAGGCTATAAACTTACATGGGGGCATTTTCCCCAGCAGCTTAGGAAACTGTGACGTGATCTCTCACAAGTTCTCACAGTACGTACGTACGTTGGTTTTAAGATCGGAAAACCATTTGCCTGCATCTATGCAAAAAGGGAATGTAATTATCCAGATAACATAAGAAAGAATTAAATTGTGAACCTAATCTTGGGGAAAAGAAGTTGAGAATGTGGATTTATTCAGTTTGTTTTCCATTAGGGGCATATGCGTAATGTCAGAGGAAACACACAATGAAGCACATTAAAAAAAAAAAAAATCCCATTAATTCAGTACAAAAATATCAGGAAAAAATCGGTGAGCTGAGGAGGGAGGGCCAGAGAAAGGAAGGAAGAAAGGAAGAAAGGAACAATGGAGTGAGGGAGAGAGGAAGAGAAGCTGGGAAGGCAGAAGGAACTGGTAGTAGATTGTCAGCCTACATTCTGGACTTTTCCATTAGCTCTTCAGGACAGGAGTAACAGGAGTTCATTGGTGGGCTAAGCAAACACCACGGACAAACACTTTCTATTTGCCAGACACTGTGACAAGTATCGAGGACACAAAGGAGAGTCAAGTGAACTTCCTACCTTTACTCCAACACTGAGATGCTACCTTGTCCTAACTCTAAGACATTCAGGGTCTTATGTGTCTTACCCCCATCATATGTTCTGGGGTCTTTAGAAGATAACAGACAACCACAGCACCATTTGGAGAAATACTGCTTCTTCCGCCATCAGGGCATGAATCATGACTTATCTTTGGCGAAGCGATGAGAACATAAATACCTTCCCGGTGGTATTCTTTTTGAAAGCCTGGCTTGAAGCAATGATCAAATCCACATGATTCAAAAGGAAAGGATGTGCAGATTGTAATAAATCAGGCCACAGGTCCCTATGACAGACAGCTGCCGAATGGAACTGAATGTTCTCCAGGATGGGGGATCGGGTTTTCCAAAATGATAAACAGACAGCAATTATCTGTCTTTGCTCAGTGGAAGGCTCTTCCTACCATCAATAGACTAGGTGTAAAATGGGAAGGAGGGCGGTCTCCAAAATGGGCTTGCTTCTTGCCATTCACTTAATGCAAAGAGAGAAACAATTATAATACTATGGAGAAAGCTGGGATTTTCACTTTGCATAGAAGTCATACTAAATACCACCACCATATTTATTACCATGACCCATATTTATTCACTCAGTGGTCATCAAACATTAATTGAGAGCCTACTATGTGCCCAGGTTGTACTCCTCCTGGAGGTAGGATGGTGTGTGAAAGCATGCACCATTCTTTCTAGATGGAGACTGCTGTCTGAAGCAGAAGATGGATATTGATCAAGGATCGCATGAACAAGTGTATAACTGCAAATGAGAATAAATGGTAGAAGTGAAAGGAACATGGTTATAAGAGAGCCCACAGCAACGGAAGCTGCCCTGGCCAGGTGAGTCTGGGAGGGCATCTCAGAAGACATAACATTCTGGTTGAGATCTGAAGGATCAGTAGGATGGGTGAGGGGAAAGACTGTCCCAGGCAAGGGATGTGCAAAGGCCCTGTGGTAGGTAGGAATTGATGAATGGCAGGTAACTGAAGCACAGAAAAGGAAAAGGGCTGAAAAGAAAGATTTGGATTACTATCTTAAAGGGAATGCAAAAATGTAAAGAGGGTTGGATGGTTAACAAGATCAGGTTGGTGTTCTGAAAAGGGCAACAAGGTAGATGAGGGTAAGAGGGTCACCAGAATGGATGTGGGGAAGGCCATTAGGGTGTCTGATTTCCTGGGGCTGTGTGGTGGCTTAAAACAATAGATATGGATTCTCTCAGAGTCTGGAGGCCACGAGTCTAAAGTCAAGGTGTGGGAAAGGTTGGTTCCCTCCGGAGGCTCTGAGGGAGAACCTGTTCCATTCCTCTCTCTTGGCTTCTAGCAATTAGCCCTCTGTGGCCTGTAGACACATCACTTCAGTTCCTGCCTCTGTCTTCGCAGGTCTTTCTCTGTTTCCTCCCCTTCTGTCTCTACAGTGACATGTGCGATTGGATTTGGGACCCACCCAGTTAATGCAAGATGATCTCATTGTGATCCTTAGCTTAGTTACATCTAAAAAGACCCTTTTTCTAAACAAGGTCCCAACCACAGTTTTGAGTAGACATATCTTCTGGGAGCCACCACTCAGCCTGCTCTAAGGCGCTACTTAGTTCAGGCCTTCACAGACAACTGGAAGACTTCCCAACTCATCTCCCTGTCCCCACAGCATGTGGCATCATCTTTGTGGGGAAAAAAACAATCCAATCATATCATTCCTCTGCTCAAAAAAACCTCTGTGGCTCCTCATTGCCCCTTGGGAAGGGGAAGGAAGTAGAGAGACCCTCTCTCCTCCTTCGCCAGCAGGAAGACAAGATCCTCCCCGTCGTGGGCTCTGCTCTATTCACCTGCTAGCAATTCCCCTAGAAGTCTACACAAGGCTGAGCTCATAACCACTTGGGGCCCTCGCCTTTCCGCCGGCTCTCCTCAGCCTCCTGTCATGCCTTGTGTCTGTTCAAAAGGTGACTCGGTTCATCTTTAAAGACTTACTGCCAGGGGCATCTCCCTCAGGAAGACACAGGGCTAACGAAATGGGGGGTTTCACCGCCCTTGAAAACGGAGGCACTGCCTTGGGAAGTTCCCAGATGGAGGGTTCTGGGGCCTCGCCCCGATGGTGGCTTCATGTTCACTGGGCACGTGTGCCGCGCTCAGGGTCTTCCCATGGCTGGGGGGAGGGGGCTCAACAACCAGTTAGCTGCCCAGAGCACAGGTATACAAACACATACGCACATCCATACTTAGTCAGTTTCCCCAGGACCTGCAGCCTGTCTGGAGGGGCCCTTTCAGCGTTTACAATTTGGGGGCATTTCTCATGATTAGGAGGGCCAGCACTCACAGCCTCCCCCATGCATGCCCTCAAAAAAAAAAAACCACAAAACCAAAAACACAAAACTGAGATATAATTCACATGCCATAAAACTCATTCTTTTAAAGTGTACAATTCAGGAGTTTTTAATGTATTCATAAGGTTCTACAACCAACACAACTACCTCATTCCAGAACATCTTCATCACTCTCCAAAGAAATCCCACATCCATTAGCAGTTGCTCCCTATCTCCCCCTTGCCCCAGCCCCTGGCAACCAGTAGTCGGCTTTCTGTTCATGGATTTGCCTACTCTGGACATTTCACACACGCGGAATCACGTAACATGTGGCCTTTTGCGTCTGGCTTGTTTCATCCAGCATAATGTTTTCGAGGTTCATCCATGTTGTAGCGTGGATCAGCAATTCGTCCCTTCTTATTGCCATTCCTGTTTAAGGCACACCTTTTTACAGGCGCCGCATGGTGGCTGGCCTTCTCAGGCCACGCAGGAGGCTCCGCTCCGAGCGTTCGGTGTTGCAGCCAGCAGCCACGCTGGACCCAGCCTGAGCCCTCTGGGACGCGTGGTCCACTCCTCTGGCCTCTGCAACCCCAAGGCACCACTGAGCAACTTACGCACGGAAATCCCGCACATGCCTCATCTCGCCCGGCGTTTATACAGAGAGAATGCTGGAGTCTGATCGGTGCCCAATAAAGCACTCCAAATCCAAGAGAGAAATGCAGTGCATAAATGCAAAGAGAGAACAGTCACTCTTGCACCACACGGCTCGGGAGGCCTCAAGATGACGGACGGTTGCGGTCCCCTCCAACTGCTTTCAAGCTTTCCATTAGGTCAAGTGTGTGCCATATACCTAATGCAAAAGCCCCCGGGCCACATGCCCTCTCCTGAAACTGAATGCATACTTGAACATGATTGTTGTCGCTATGATTACTGTGCTTATTGCAGGGGTTATTATTACTTTTTCAGTAAGTCAACAGCAGCAAGCGCTTGCTATCTATCTACTGGGCCCGGTGCTAAACTTTTTATCTAGATTATCCTAGTTAATCCTCCAAAACCCCCCTAAGCCACAGGTATTATGATCAGATGCATTTTTTCAGATGAGGAAATTGATGCTCAGGAGGGGAAATACCTCGCCGAAAGGTCACAAAGCGAGCAAATGCAGAGCAGGGACTGTTTCTCCAGAGCCAGCCCTGCGGTGTCGCTTCTACCCCGGCCCCTGCAGGCTTCTGAGAAAAGCCGCTGACATGTGCCGCCCCAGTTCCGGGCTTGGTGGGGGGAGCTGCTGCCTTGGCTTGCCGCTCCCCTCCTCCTTGGGCTCCAGCCCCTCACATCAGTGCTTATTATTTGGCATAAATCAGCCCCCCAATTACATGAATGCCACAGCCACGAACACTTGTAATTAAAACTGGGACTGACATCCTGAAAGTGTGTTCCCTTCCCCATCCCTCTTTGTCCTGCAAAGATATTATTGGAAAGAGAAGGAACAATCGTCGGGAACATATGCTTTCGGAATATAATGGGACTCAGCTCCTAGGAGGAAAGGCTGTAAAAGGACGCTGGGACAAAATTTAAAGTAGACAGCTTTATTTACTAGCTACGGGGGCATGTCCAAGAAATTATAGATAAGCCAACAGGCCCGATCCTGATTGCCAGAAGGCTCTCCCCCCCACTTTGGCCTCCCTCACAGGCAGCAGTGTCCCAGACACTTGCCATCTGAGTGCACCAGAAGCTGAGGCCAGCCTGAAGCTACAACCGTCACACTTGTGACCGTCCCCTCCCTCTCCTCCCCTACTTCATCCTCTGGCAAAAGCTGAGTGCTCCATGCTCCTCGGCACTTGAGGTTCACTTTGCCTGGAGGACACCTGTCACCTGCAACCCTCTCTGTCTCTGCCTCTCCCCCTCCCGCTCATCTGCTCATCTGTCACAGCTGGTCAGCAACCATGGCTACTGTGGACGAAGCACCTACTGCGTGCCTGGGGTGAGACCCTGACAGGCGCGTTTGTTCTCGGAGAACCAGGGATGCAGGTGCTGCCTTGGTCCCCAGGTGCTTCTGGCCCAGGTGACTCTGGCTCCTGCCTCTTTGTACTGCCTTCCTTGCCAGGTCCTTGCACCGCTCTGTCAGCATGAAACCAGCTCACACGAGAGCAGCGTCCTTCATCTGAGCATCCGTGGGTGCAATTCTAGGGGGAGAGGGTGTCCTAAGCTGGACAAAATATCACATCTTTATTTCATTAACCCCTAATGGAATGGACCGTTTCCTCCATGTGGGCAACAAGCTGCTATAATATGAGAGGCATCCATGAGTTTGTCCCTGCAGAAATCACGGATATTTTCATATGACACGGGGGTTGCAGCTGATATCTCAAAGTATCATTTTCAACCACTACTTTGATAATTAGCAGTTAATGGACCCACCACTAGATGAGTTATTTAACGGGTTAATTAGGAAGAACATTTATTACCAGATCACATGTTTTAATATTTGGATGACTACATTTCAGTAGGTTTTCTTTGTGATCCTATGTATTTTATTTTTTTGAAAGATTTTATTTATTCATTTGAGAGAGGGTGGGGGAAAGGCAGAGGGAGAGGGAGAAGCAGGTTCCCCGCTGAGCAGGGAGCCCAATGCGGGGCTCGAACCCAGCACCAGGAGATCATGACCTGAGCTGAAGGCAGCCACTTAACCATCTGAGCCCCCCAGGCGCCCATGATTCTATGTATTTTATATTATGCATTTAAAAACATTATTCTGAAAAACAAAAAACAAAAAACATTATTCTGAGAAGCAGTCTACAGGTCCCACTAGGGGCCCAAGGTTGTCTGTGGCACAAAGAAGTGAAGAGCCCTGAATAGAGTGTGAGCTTCTCCAGAGCAGGGACCGTGTGCCCCTGGTCTTTGCAGCCAGCAATGGTTACCCAGTGTGGCACTCAGAGACTCACAAATGTGCCAACTGAAGGAAGTCAAAGTGCCTGAAAGCCAATTCTACCGCACACAGATGTGTAGGATGCCTTTTCATTGTCCGTACAGACATGGCATTCACACCCTCACCCCTTCCTTCCTTCCTTCGACAAGTGTACAATAAACACCGTCTATGTGCCAAGCACTGGACCAACATTAGAGACACAACTTTGAATGAAACAACAAGAAAACCCAAACACCACATCTTCTGCCCTCCCTGAGAACAAATTTCTGAAGCTTCTGTATCCCCTTGGTCTTCTATCCTTGCTAAACAACTTGGGGTGACCTATTTAGTTACCCACCATTTGATGTCAAGAATCCCCCTAGCTCCTTGTCAAGCTAAGCTCATTAACATATTCCTTCACTTAAAAAAAAATCTATAAACAGCAGGCTACCTGCTTTCTATACTTTTGTGGTAGAATTAAATACACCAAACCCAAAGTTAGCCACTTATTTTCAGAGATTCCAAAATGGCAGGCACAAAGAAGAATCTACTTAGCGTGTGGGAAGATGCATGAATTTAGGCACTGACACCCTCCCTCATATCTGCATAGAGTTTCCCATTACAGCACTTCCCCCCACCTTTTTTTTTTTGTCTATTGATCTTATTATCTCATTTGCCTAGAGTGTCCCATCCCTCTCTCTCTACCAAGCAAACCAGAACAATGATTTACTAACAGAGGATGATAACAATAAGTAGCATTTATAGATCAGTTTCCATGTGCCTGGCCGGTCTTTTAATGCTATACCTGTATTACTGATGCATTTAATCCTCCTCATTACCCTACGGTGGGATTATCGTCCCCACTTTACAGATGAAGAAACTGAGGCACAAAAATTAAGTTATTGCTCACTGTGACACACCTGGCAGGTGTTCATCGGCTGTCTAGTGACTACTGACTGCCACAGCATATAAGCTATGAACGGCAGGTCTATGGTCATGTTTCAGATGAGGAATGTGAACAAGTTCCTTTGTTCACTGGGGGTCAGTAGAGAAGAGTCAGGCTAACCAACCTTGACTGTGTGCTTGGTATAGACACAGCTGCCCAAAGAGTTAAGTATGTTTACCCTCATTAGATAGATGAGAGAACACTAAGGATCAGAGAGGTTGCCTAACTTGCCTAAAATCACCAGCTAGTGGTGAGACTGGGTTTCAAATCTGATAAGGAAATTAAAGTCAAACCTACTTTTTTTTTCCTTTTCCCTTTCTATTTGACCACTAACCAGGAGCTAAAGTCTGCCCTTCAGTGTACCTGCAATACCAGAGTCTGCCCTGCTTATCCAATATACTCACACAGCTCACAGATATGGAGAACACCAGCTTGCCTACCTTTTTGGGTTCTTTTCCTCCCCCCCCTTAAAAGGGACTATTTGGAGTCTTGTGTCATTCCAACTTTTGATTTGAATATTTCCATCCCCCCTTATTTGCATAATGAATCACTGCCCTTGGGTCTATGAGGAACAAAAAATTCAAAGCACTGTATTTAGCACATAACTGTTTGCTGAAAATAGGAAAGACCCTGGTTTATAGCTCTACAGAATCAATCACTTTCTGTTTGATTTCATGTGCAGGAGGCAGCCACCATTGATTGGGTGAGCTTTATATATTTGAAACAATCTCTTTGGTTTTGAAATGGTGGTGTCTTATAGACATGACCTCAATTCTGACAATTATCTATTTAATTGGATCAATACAGACAGTCCACTCCCCCAAACCACTGATTCAATTAATCAGACCATTGTCAAATCTCTTCTTCTCTTGGGTCTGTGTAGGCACAGACCAAGTGGCAATTTCTCCCAAGATAGCCATGGACGTCAATAATCTGCTTTTGGATAAAGTATCTGATCACTCACAAATTATACAAATCACATTGATTACCGACAAATCATAATGTTTGCAGAGCACTATTTGGCTTTAGCTCCAGAGCATGACTAGGTATTTAATTAACAACCGTCAGATATAATTTACACCATTACAATGACCAGAAAATGGTTGATTGTTGATTTTACATAGTAGAGCAAATACTCTGAGACTAGCGTTGGTGTGGGCAAGGATAAATGGGGGCTCAATGACAGACAAGGAAATCAAATTTCTTTACTGCGTTTAACCCAGAAGGCCATGGCGCCTCCACCTCCCATGAAGAAGTGACTTCTTTTTGCCCTAATGGCCAGTAAACGATGTAAGTGATTTTGTTTCCCTTTTGGCTTTGACTACCAGGATACTCAAGAGTCAAACCTTCAGTTCAAATACATAATCTTTTTGGGTACTGTGGCCTGCAAATATGCGTTTGACTGTATTTTTGCCTGGTTTTTATTTTTACGTATATTCTACTACTTCTTTCCTTATTCGCCCCCTTGGCCTGGCTTCAGCACACTATGTCTCACAGGACAAATCCAGCTCACCAACTTGTTTATGTATAACCTACTAATAATTTACTCTGCAGATAAGGGGGGTGGAAATATCCAAATTAAAACTTGCTATCATGGAAAGACTCGAAGGCTTTTGCAGAATGGCTTTACCAAAAAAACAAACAAAAAAAAGAAGAACATAATTTCTTGACACACGAAAATCAAATTTCAGTGCCCATAAATAAAGTTTTATTGGGACACAGCCTTGGTCACTAATTTATGTGTTGTATATAGCTGTTTTTGTACTTCAAGGCTGAGTAGTTTCAACAAATACCATATGGCCTGCCAAGCCTGAAACATTTACTATCTAGCCCTTTATAGAAACAGTTTGCTGATTCCAGCTCTAGGCCACCTCCAGTTTTTGTGGACTAAAGCACAGGATGCATGGATGGATAGCTAACATAGCTAGATAACATAGAAGCAAATGATCTACACAGCCTACGGTGAATGCTGGTGTCTATAGCATTCTTTCTAATGAAGCTCTGGGAGTAACACCCACCAGGGACTGATCCAAACTCCATGTTTCTGAGACAAAGTGCCACTTTAGAAGAAATATACAACCCACCGTATCCATTTTCAAGGTACTGAGGGTAGCTGTTTTGGTTACTCCAATCTCAAAAGGAAGGTGACAGACCCACTACTCCAGAAGGCACATGGGTCGACCAGGGATTGGGATAGAGGCAGGTTGGGCATGAGGTGGGATGGAGACAAGCTCAGAGGTGGAAGTGCCTATTTTGGAACAAAATAATGAGATGATGAGAAAAGATACAAAGATGAGAACTGGGGATGAAAGTCCAGGTCACAAGACCTGAATCTTTTTTAAGAAGCAGGAGGTGAGGCCATCTTCTAAGAGGGACTGGTTGGGCCAAGATGGGCCTGGGGACTTGAGAAGAGGGAAAGTTCGCAAAGGGGAGCTCTTGCTCATGGGAAAGAGTGACCACGAGATGCACCTACGCTTCTCTCCAGGGGGAGGGAGGCTAAACAGCAGTTTCAATCAAAACGGAGGAGATAATCTCTAATGATATTTCATTACCCCCCATCAGGTAGGAGGTGTTATAGAAACCCTCAGTCTCTGCCAGCACAACCTTCCCCTCTCAACCATTCAGGGCCTGTTGGTTGTAACTGTTAGCTTAATCAGAAGATTAAAAAGACAGCCTGGGAGAGAGAAAAATCTAGTTGTGTGCTGTATTTCCAGCTCTTGCTAGAGATGACAGAACCGAACCCAATCGGCAGCCCCCGAGCTGAGACAGGCTTTTTCCCGGAGGCACCTTCCCAATCCATCTGCTGTGCCATTTCTCTCGGAAAAGCGACTGCTCATTGGAAGGAAAAGAAATCAAGACTTTAATGTTTATTGAGGAACTATTATGCAGCAGGCGCTCAGGTTAACTCTTGAACCTGCAAAGCCACTTGAAAGGAGAATACTGTTACTATTTTTACAAAAAAAAAAATTTTTTTTTTCTCAAGGAAAACCAGATAAATTGCTGAAGATCACAGAGCTGAGAAAAAATGATAAAACTGGAATTTTGCAGCCAAAGTTTGTCTGACTCCAAAGTTTTGCTCTTCCCCCTTAGCTGGAAGGTCCATGAAGTCAGGCACCTTATGTGATTCATTCCCTGTTCCATCTCCAGGGCCTAAGCCTATGTCCAGAATACAACAGAAACCCAGGGGAAGTACTCCATACTGTAACAATCCAATGGCAAATTGTAGACAAATGGACAGAAGCATCCAAAGACCTCTTACACATCAACATTTGGGGGACGGGGGTGCTGGATGACAGTAGGAGGCAGAAGAAGCCTCTTGCATGTCACGCTTGGTCATCAGTTCTCTGCCTTTCTGTCTTTGATCACTCCAAGGTGACTGTGGTGCATACATCTCTCTCCTGGCTTATTGTGGAGCATTACAACCTCCTTCTCGGTACAACCACGGCTATTCACTATTTTGAATAAATGCTTGCTGGAACAGTTGGTACAAATAAGTACTTGTAAAAGAGAATTGGATAAATGTACACTGAACAAAAGTAGGAAACAAAAAGGAATGAGAGCATAATCTGGAGCCTTGGAATCAGCCAAAACTGGATTGGAACCCACTTCCTAGATGTACATTCATGGGAAAGTGACTTAATTTTGGTGCTTTACTTTTCCCAGCTCTAGAATTAGGACAGTAATGTCTCCTTTGAAGGAATGCTATAAAGCGTGATCAATAATGTATGCAAAGCCGCAGGAATTCAGTAGTTGCTCAAAAAAGCAGAGACTGGGAATCGGGTTGTTTTTGCCAAGTCAGGGATTCTCCAGGTGAAAGCATCTGCGGGACTGCAAATCTTTTTTTTTTTAAATGTTTTTATTTTTATTTATTTATTCATGAGAGTCAGAGAGAGAGAGAGAGAGGCAGAGGCAGAGGGAGAAGCAGAATCCCCGCCTAGCAGGGAGCCTGATGCGGGACTCGATCCCAGGACCCTGGGATCATGACCTGAGCCGAAGGCATATACTTAACCATCTGAGCCACCCAGGCGCCCTGGGACCGCAAATCTTTTTTTTTTTTTTTTTAAGATTTTATTTATTTGCGAGAGAGAGAATGAGAGACAGAGAGCATGAGAGGGAGGAGGGTCAGAGGGAGAAGCAGACTCCCTGCCGAGCAGGGAGCCCGATGCGGGACTCGATCCCGGGACTCCAGGATCATGACCTGAGCCGAAGGCAGTCGCTCAACCAACTGAGCCACCCAGGCGCCCTGGGACCGCAAATCTTAAAAGGATTTGCAGCAACTGCCAGATTCCCTGAACCAAATGTAGCAACATTTACATTTTTCATACCATGGAAAATTGAGGGATGATCCAGGAAAACACAGACATCTTGAGAAAATTTAAGGGCTCCGAAGTGTTTTTCCATTCAGGGACAAGAGGAAAACAGGAAAGCATTAATAATGTCTCAGTGCCCGGCTGCTAGCGGAACCCTCCCCAGGAAAGGATCTTTTGGGATAAATCATGACTCGGGCACAGCGTTCTCCAGACCGATGTGTCATAACAAGCCCTCCCACGACCACCATCTCGGGAAGATGTCAAAAACCTTTCAAGCTTGACAAAACCCAGGGCCTTCCTTCAATAGGACACCCCTTCCCAGAAGGAGACCTCGCTGCATGCCAGGTCCAAGGCCCAACCCAGCTGAAGCGAGGCGATGCAAGCTATGGCTTGGCCCCCCAGCCGCTCTCAGAAACGGACAGTCTCTAAACTACTGCCCGAGAAGCACATCGCAGGCCAGCTGACGAAGGGAAGAGAGGAAAATCCTTACAGACTGCGGAGCGTCCTCTTCTCCTCCCTGGGGAGGAAGTGTCTCTGGTGCTCATGTCAGCGGACCCAGAAACCGAATGAGAAATATGTGACTGCAAACACCTGGGAGGGAGGCAGCATGAGAATGAGAAGGAAAACAGAGAGGACCCCAACCTTTCCCAGGTGGTAGGCAATTTGGATAAAAGAAAAATAGGCAGAAATGAGCTAATAAAAGTAACAAATGAACCTGCAATTGCTTCTGGGAGCTCCCATCTGATCTCAGATCGGTTCTCCAAGTAAACTTGGGTAGACAAATGCACCCTGTGATGCAAACCCAGCTCCATGGGTAGATGGGACCCAGTCACTGCAAGATTTAACCCTTTGTGGTTGGGCTGAGAGTGGTGGGTCCGGGTGGAAACCCAGATAATCAGCAGTGTCCCTGGTCATCAGTGTGTACACATATATGATGCCCTGGTCACAGATGCCTGGGCTTTGAGTTACTTCATGGAGGACTTGTGTTTGACTCAAGAAAAGCACATAGAAAAAGAGGAAAGAAAAAAAAAGACACATAAAAGGTATTAGAAGGAGGAGGGACAGGTTGGGGGTGAGAGTCTGGCGTCCGATAGATCAGAGCTCCACTCCCCACTCCCCAGCAGAGCCTGCAGGTATAACAGACCGCTCCGAGGACAGACAGGCATGCATGGACTCTTGCTCCTAAGGAGGATGCAGAGAGGGACCGTTCTGGGGCCGGAACTTGGGGTGGGTGGACAGGTCACCAGATGCAGAGCCCCTGAAGGGAGGGTCAGGAGAAGAGGGTCAGGGTGGAGATGGGAACTGTCAGGGCCTTGATGGTCAGCCACCAAGTTACTGCTGGACGGAGCAGACTTTCTTTATGCCCTCCTTCGGCCAGGCTTACAGAGAGTGGCCCATTCCTCCATGGGCCATGTTGAGAGAGGATGCGACTCGCAGGAAAGAGGGCGCAGATGTGTTTCCTACTTCGTGGAACATCTAGCCCTTTGTATCTACTGTTCCTTCTGCCTCATTTTCCCCACCCTCTGCCTTCAATTCCTTAGTCTCAGCTTGCAGCTGCACTGCCCAGTACAGTGGCCACTAGCCACAAGAGACACTTTAAGTTAGTTACAAATAAGTAAAATGCCAGTCAGATGCCCAGTTGCACCAGTCCCATGCCCAGGGCTCGGCGGTGCCGCGTGGCTACCGCATCGGGCAGTGTGGAGAAGGGAGATGCCCACCAGGCAGCAAGTCCCACTGGACAGTGCTGGCCAGGAGCAACCCGCTGCCAGCCCAGGTTTCTTCTCAAACGGTACCAGAAGGATCCCTGAACTCCTCCGAAAGGCCAAGGTCACGAGGCCAGGACGACAGCAAAGAAATAGTTCTGGGTAAAGGGTGAATGGAGGGGTATGAAAACCCAAAGCAGTGTGCTTCTCAGCTGGATTCTGAATCAAACCGCAACAGAAGCTACAGAGGACGGATGGGGGACAATGCAGAAAGTCGAATACAGACTGCGCGTTCGATATTATTGGGATAGGGCTGGTGTTCTGGGAGTGATAATGGTATTGCGGTGTGGGACAGCTCTGTGGACGGATGTGTCCGCTCTTAGGAGATGCCTGCTGGGGAACGTCGAGGTGAATTGCTACGGAATCTGCAACTTTTAGATGGTTTGAAGAAAAGCGTGTATATACACAAAGTATATAACCGTACATATTATATATAAAGATGCAGCATCCTATGTATAGAGATGTATGAAGACATATTTACGTTTTGAGAGAAGAGATGATACATGTTGGAAGTAACCATCATCAGAAGCTGATCCAGTTGCCCTTCTATCTAGAGCTTTCACACGTCTCCATCCGTTTCCCCCAGGGCAGAAGCCCAGTCACTCTGCCTCCATCTCCCCCACTCCAGCCAGAAGACCGTCCTCCAACCCTGCAGTCTTGCTCCGTCTGGAGAACCTGGGCATCCATGTCCCCTCTGCCGGGAAGCCTCCTCCCAGGCACCTGCAGGGTCCCCGCCCACCTGCTGCCGCCACACAAACCTCCCTTTCTGGAGACTGGCCCGACCAGCTGGTGAACAAATGCAATGCCTACTCCTCCTGCTTAATTGTTCTTCATGACACTCATCACCTTCTCATACACTGTCTGCTGTTTGTGACCGGTCTGCTTCTTTGTCCCGCCCCAAAGAGGCGGGTGCTTTAACCTCCTTTGTTCTCTGGAGGATCCCCTAGCTGGGAGCATTCCCTGCTGTCACTCACAGACCCACCCCAGGCCCTTCTCTGGGGCCAGGCCCTGCTTCCAGATTAACAAATGCAGTCTTTGGGTCTCTGGGTGAAGACTGTGTCCTCCCAGGTGCCTCGCTGAGTTAAGAGCCCTGGCCGCTGCCTGCACCCTAATGCTGGGGGGATCCCCTCCCTCATCACAAGCTGCTCCCTGATGCCATAGTCCCTTTCTTCCTGGGCATTCTTCTCATCTCTGAGTGCCCAGTTCCTCACACAATAAAGCCTCGTAGGGAAGCCAGACTCATAAACAAACATGTGCTTCCTGGATTGATTGATTGATTGATTTAATGCAGGCATGAGTAAGGTAGAGAGAAAACATAAAGAGGATTTTGAGGGCAAAAACAAGAATGGACAGCTGGGTCAGCCTTTTTAGGGAAAGCAGCTTAATACTCAGCATGCTCAAGATCCATTATTCTGCCATTCCATTTTCTTTCTGAAGAGAAAACTGAGGTTCAGAGAGGCTCAATGCCTTGCCCAAGGTCACATGTTAACAGACAAATGATCAAATTCCTCTCTTAACCTGAGCAATGCCAGATCTCAATCCGCTCATGCCTCATTTTCTCCAACAACCTTCCCAGATGAGGTCACAACTTCCCTGTTGGGTATGGTCTCCTGTGTATCTCTCCTTCCTAACTGTGCCCTAGTTGTAACAGTATGTGTCTTTGCATGGATATCTGATGGATGTCCAGCAAGAAAGTCCCCCGAGGGCAGGCCCCGTGTTTCCTTACAGCTCCTGATGCTCTTACGGTTCTTAGCACTCAGAGATTAATGCATGTTTGCATGTTCGGGCACAAGAGCCAGAACACGGAGCAGCGGCCCCAGCCACGTGGATTCCAGAAGCTCCCACGCATCTGCAAAGAGCAGGACAAACTTCCAGGCTTTGAGCTCGAATCCCTGCCAGCATTCAAGCACACTGGCCCTCACACTGCACCCCTGCTTCCCTGATGCAGCTCCAAATAGTCCACATAGTGAGTGGGCCTTTTTAGCAGGTAAGGTGACCATCTCTTCAGTCTGGGAGAGCAAGGTGGCTCCTGATACCAACCACCCTCTGGGCCAGCTCCGTTGATTCCTCTAAATAATACGAGATTTGTTTGTGATCAAGTTCGAATGTGTTTAATGAGGACTAAATCTGACCCTGAATCAGGATGATTGCACTAGCATCACGGGGCTGACTCAATACCTGGCCACGGCATTCCATTTTTAGAAGGTCGTGGACATTTTTAGCTTGCCTTTTTGTGCACGTGCTGCTCATTGTACAAATATGGCTCCATTTAAAGACACTGGCGCCTGTTCAGTTCCCTTCTGCTCTGCGGACGCAGGTGGAAGCTGAAGAAGCTGGAGGACAAAGCCCAGGGCAGCTGCAGCTAGCTGCACTTCTGTGGAGGCAGCAAACAGCAAGGTCAGCACCTTCAGGTGAAGGCCGGGGGATGAGTGTGACGGTGGTACAGCCTGGGATCGGAAGCCTGGGCTCCTGAGTCGATGGGCCCAGACCTGAATCCCAGCTCTGCCCTTCCGTGTCCTTGCGCAAGTCGCATCATACATCTAAATCTCAGTTTCAACATCTGTGAAATGGGGATTTCAGGCTATGGTTGGCAGGATTCCAAGATGGCCCCCAAGAATCCCACCTCCTAAGATATACACCCTCATAGTCTTCTTGAGTGTGGACAGGATCTATGAATATGATGGGATGGCTTGCTCCCACAATTGGATTACTCTGTCCAACAAGGAAGAGACTCTGTACACGTAATTAAGGTCCCAAAGCGGCTGGCTTTGAGTCGATCAAAAGAGAGATGATCCTGGGTGGGCCTGACCTAATCAGGTGAAGCCTTAAAGGACATGGGCCCTCCCTGAGGAGAGAAATTCAGATTCTCCTGTGGTGTGGAAGGTGCAAAGGCTGTGAGAGCATCTATGGAAAAGGCCACATGGATGGAACCTGAGGACAGCCCCTAGGAGCTGACAGCAGCCCTCAGCCAACAGCTGGCATGAAAATGCAGACCACAACCCTACCATCACAAAGAAATGACTTCTGTCAACAACCACAACCTCTGAAAAGACCCCAGTCCTGACTGACACTTTGATTTCAGCCTCCCGAGACCGTGCAAGGAAGACTCAGCTAGGCTGGGCCTGTATTTCTGGCCTGCAGGACCACTGGATAATATATACATGTTTTAACCTTGTGCCCACTTGCTGTGAGGCAATAGGTAGATAATACACTGAAAGTGACCAGCTCCTAGTGGAGCTGTTAACATGTGGGAGGAGTCGTCTGCATGCAGAGTGCTTGGGAAAGAGCCTGGAATACTGAGGCACTAAGAAGGGGCAGTTGTTATTATGATTTACCTTCTCTACTGTTATTAGTAAGATGATAAATATTAACTAGCTTCTGTATCCTGGAAAGAGCTGTCAATTCACATCCTGGTTTTGTCGCTGGGCAGCGATGAGATCCTGGGCAAGTGAGCTGACTACATCTGTTTCCTCATCTGATAACAGGACCACCCAGGATCGTCTCCCTTTCCATTAACTCTGCAGTGAGGTTTAAGCATATAATCATTTCTAAAGGCTTATTAGCTTATTTACTAAGGTTACTACGTGTTGATGATTGCAGTGGCTTCTCTTAGCATCGTCTGGCCTGGAAACTGCCAGTGACCAAAGGTGGCATCCCATCGGTTGGGGGATGGGAGGTAGTAAGATGGGTCCCCAGAGGACAAAACTCACAGGGGCATGCAGGTAGGGTAAGGCCAAAGTGAAATTTCCTTTAAATAAGACAAGGATTCAGGGATATATTTTTAAGCAGAAACACGAACCGAAACATTAGGCCTCTGAGTATTCTTATCCAATCTGATGGTGTCAGCTCCCACCATTCACAGAAGATTCCCATATTAATATCAATTGTTCATTCATTCATCGATTCATTCAGTGAATCATTCATTCATTCATTCAGTGAGTGCCTAAAGTTTCCGGGCCCTGGGCTTGATGTCGGATCTTCAGCCCAGACCCACTGAGCTCCAGGCTCACCGGTCCAAGTCTGCTGGGCCTCAACGGTTCTCTCAACTGCCACACACCTGAAACTAAGCTCTCTTTCCTCCCTCTGCTTCTCTTTCTCTAACACCATATTCTCCATCCAGTTACCCAAGTAGGGACCACAGGCTCATCTCGAGTCCTCTGTCCCTCGACTCTCCCCACACCCCAGTGGGACCAAGTTCTGCCTCTGGTCAAGGACTCCTCCTCTCTGTCCAAAAGCACATCCTTAGCAGGATGGATGAGTTTCCTAGGGCCACCCTACCAAATTACCACATACTTGGCTGCTAAAACAACACAAGAACTCTTCGAGTGCTGGAGGCCAGGAGGCTGAAATCAGTTTCACTGGGCTAGAGTCAAGGCGCTGGCTGGGCCACTTCCTTCTCGAGGCCCTAGGGGACAATCAATCCCCTCGCCTTTTCCAGCTGACAGAGGCCACCTGTCTTCTTGGGCCCATGACTCCTTCCTCAGTCGTTCCATCCTCCTGCCTCTGTCATCACATTTGCTAATTCTCGGGTCAAACCTTCCTCTGTCTCTATTATGAGGACCTTGTGAGTACATTTAGGGTTCACCCAGACCACCTCCTCATCTCAAGATCCTGAACCGAATCACATCTAAAAATGCCCTTTTGGGCGCCTGGGTGTCTCAGTCGGTTAAGCGTCTGCCTTCAGCTCAGGTCATGATCCCGGGGTCCTGGGATTGAGTCCCACCTCGGAGTCCCTGTTCCGCAGGGAGCCTGCTTCTCCCTCTGCCTCTCTCTCTGTCTCTCATGAATAAATAAATAAAATCTTTAAAAAAAAAATGCCCTTTTGCTATAGAATGGGGATTAGGGCCTGACTATCCTTGGGTACTATGATTAAACCTGCTATACAAGGCCTTTGTCATCTCCTGGATCACTGCAACAGCTAAGAACAATCATCCTCACTCACCTTCTCCCATGTATTTTATAGAAGGAAGCCGGGATGATTTTTCTAAGGGCCTCAGGGCCACTGTGTTTGCTGTTCCTTCTGCCTGGAACATCTTTCCCCAGTTCTTCACATAATGGGCCCTTTTCATGCTTTAGGGTTCATCAGTAGGCTTTTCCTGATTATTTATGTGAGTCCTTCCCATCATTATTCTCCATCACGGCACTTTTTTTTTTTTCTTTCACCCACACCACTCACACTTCTGTAATTACAGTGTTTGCCTGCTGACTTCTTCAATGCCCTTCACCCTCACTAGAACATAAGCACAAGGGTCTTGCCGGCATCATTTACTGTTGTATCGTCTCTGCTTAGCATAGTGCCTGGCAGGTGCCGAGGTGCCTGTGGAAGGCAGAATCATGGCCCCCCAAAAGACCCCTGCAACCTAACTCCAAAGACGTGTGGATATGTTAGGTTACCAGGTAAAGGGAAATTAAGATCGCAGATGGAATTACGGTGCTGATCAGCTGATTTTAAAATAGGAAGATTATCCTGGATTATCCATTGGGCCAGATGTAATCACAAAGGTCCTTAAAAGTGAAAGAGGGAATCTGAAGAGAGAGCCAGAAAGATGTCAGCATGAAAAGGGCTCAGCCCCACATTCTTGGCTTTGAGGATGGAAGAAGGGGGCCCTGAGCCACGTGGGAGACCCCTGGGAGACGGGAAAGGTAAGAGAAGAGATTCCCTCCAGGGCCTCTAGAAGGAACACAGCCTTGACCACACCCTGATCTCTGCCTTGGGACTTACGTTGGACCTCTGCCATGTGGAACTGCAGGATAATAAATCTGGGTTGTTTGAGGTACTAAGCTTGTGATAATTTGTTACAGCAGCAACAGAAAACTAAGTGCCTCACAAACATTTGGAATGATGTATATACAAGCCACAAAAGACCAAGGATTGCTGGGAAACACCCTAATCTAGGAAGAATTCTCCCCTAGAATTTTCCAAGAGAGAGCGTGGCCCTGCCAACACCTTGATTTGGCATTTCCAGCCTCCCAAACTGAAGGACACTAAATCTCCATTGTTTTAAGCCGGCTACAGTGTGGCACTTTGTGAAAACAGCCCTAAGGAAACTCACACACTGTGCCTCATCCTTGGCTACAGGCTACCCTGTTCCCGTGACTTTGCCCTTCAGCGTGGGTACTAAGTGATACTGGGGAATCACGTGTTCCTTCTCCTCCGTGGGTCAGCAAGCAGCCTAGGACTTTGGCCTGGAACAGGCTCTTGGGGACCTTCGCTGGAGGTGGGAGTAGGTGGTGTCAGGAAGCACAAGGTCGGGTCTGCAGGCCGACAGCAAGATGGCACTCAGCCCAAAGTGGACAACAGCGAGAGGCTCGGAGCTCCTGGGTCTTGCTGGGACCCAGTCTCCATCTTCAAAAGGGTGTGCTGAAGGATAGCTGCACCATGTGCCCAGCACAGGGGTTGGTACGGAAAGGTGCAAATATTCCTTCTTCCCCTCCCAGCTCCCTTTGCTTTTATTAAATTCAAGTGACAGGAAAAACAACAGTAAGTACTTTCTGAAACACAAGAGGGGACCTCTAAAAGCATAAAGGCCAGAATTAAGCTGTGGAATTAAACAACCGATCCAAAAAAAAAAAAATTACAAATAAAATCTCACCTAGGTGCACGGCCCCAGCAAACATAAGGGAAACGCAAGTCCCTGCTGTGCCTTTTGATTACTTGAGGTATATGGAGTCTCTAATTTAAGGCTAAATATAAAACTAAAACATACACAGCTGGACTTTCAAGTATTTGCAAAACACATTTAATACCTTCCCGTGAAACTCCCAGAATCTGAGCAGCCCTCACTCCGCACCAGTATAAACAGAAGTTGGGGCGGACTGAACATCTGGGCCTCAAAAGGATATTTAAGAGGGAAGAGGAGCGCGCAAGTGCGGGGGATCCGGAGGGATGGGAACGCTGACGCGTGCCCGCAGTCACACCATGTCCTTCGCCGCACCAGGGCTATGATGAAAACCAGCAGACCCCGGCTGATGGGGCCAACGCGAACAGGGTCTGCCTCTGACCGCAGCTTTTCCTGCCCCCGTGTACTTTTTGGCTCCGCTCCTACACTCCTTTAGAAAGATTCAAGTCTGCCCGGCAGACATGAATAGATTCTCTGTTATCCCAGGAATTCTCCTTGGAGGAGGTAGCATCCACGGTACTGGTCACTGTTTGGTATTGCCCCAGGCACTTTTATTCGTTCGACAGTTACACACGAAGCGTAGTCTGCGTGCTAGACGCAGCTCCGTGTATGTACTGGGAGACCACAGCGAGTGAGCTAAACAAAACCAGGGGCCGTGTCTCCAGGAATTGTCTGACGTGGGTAGAGAGACAGTAAAGATAATGCCGGTGGTGTGCAAACAATCACGGAGGGGCCTGGGAAGCCAGAGCATGTTGAGGATGGGGCACACCTAGTGTGGATGCACTCTTTGAGGAGCTAACAGAGTGCCTATGGAAGGCAGAAGAATGTCTCCCCCCAGAGATGTCTATATCCTCATCCCCAGAACCTACGGATATGTTAGGTCACTAGGCAAAGGGAGATGAAGATCACAGATGGAATTATGGTTGCTGATCAGCTGACTTTAAAATAGGAACATATAAAAGACCTTTAGAGGCGAGGAGCACCCAGCAATGCAGAGATATATGAGAGCATTTTTTTTTTTTAACAAAGGAAAGAACAAAGGGTGGGGACCCCAAGACAGTTCTAAAATCCTGCCACAGATTCTTCAATACTCCTCTTATCCAGAAGTGGAGTCTGTGTCCCTCCCTTTGAATCTGGTGGGTTTAGGACTGCTTCCCCCACGAAGTACAGAAGTGACAGCGTCCCCCAATGGCATGCACTAGGAGTGACCCCCTATGACTTCTGAGGCTAGGTCAGAAACGTCATACAACTTCTGCTGTGTGGCTGGGACAGCTGCCTTCCAGGAATCCAAGCACGCTAAGCCCACCACCGTGCTGGAGCCCCGCTGAGCCCACCCCTCCCTGCCAGTCTGACAAGGCACTGGGCTTGTGAGAAGAACCATCTTAGACCCTCGAGACACCTGAGCACCACTCCAGTCCCCTGAGCACCACTAAGTGACCCCCATTGATGGCACGTGGAGCAGGAGATTCAACTGGCCCGGGCTTATCCAAAGTCCTGAGCCAGAAAATCATGATATGTAGTAAAACAGCCATTGTTCTAAGCCAGGGAATTGTGGGGTACTTTGTTTCTCAGCCATAGATAAAGGAGAGAGGCCCCACACGGATAACGGAGAGATGAAATGAGCCCGTGGATGTAAGGTTCCCGGTACGGAGCGGGCCGTCAGCAAATGTCAGATCACGTCCCTGTTCTTCCCGTTCCTGGTGACAATAGAGTGTGATTGCCTTTCAGTACCACTGCCTATTTTTACACTATGCTGCATTAAATCATAAATTACAAGCAGCCTATCCATGCCTGATTCTTACTAAGCACTCGGTTTTATTGGGCTCTCAAAGTTAGAGAATGACAAACATGTAAATTGGGGTGGCTTCTCTCTGCTCTCCGCAGAGGAGGATCCTGGAAGGCGGCTCTTCGGTGGGAGGGAGTGGGGTCTGCACGGTGCTCCGCGGCCGCGTGGCACGCTCTCCGTGGCGATCCAGGCGTGTGCGCCGGGAAGTTTTTAAATGATTTTCTGAACGATATCATTTTTCTTCCCTAAACAGCATGGATCTCTGAGCTCCACTGTGTTTCTGCATTAAGGAGAACAGTCTCCCTTGGCATGTTTCATCGTAGTTCTTTTTCTTTTTCTTTTTTTTTTTAAAAAGATTTATTTGAGAGAGAGCGAGAGAGAGAGAGAGAGCAGGAGCAAAGGTGCAGAGGGAGAGGGAGAAGCAGGCTTCCCACCGAGCAGGGAGCCCGACGCGGGGCTCGATCCCAGAACCCCGGGATCATGACCTGAGCCGAAGGCAGATGCTTAACCGACCAAGCCACCCAGGCGCCCCGTAAAGTTATTTTTCCAATCAGCACCTAGAAGAGGTCGTATAACTTCGTGATTATGGACACACATTTTGGAGCCAGATGGCCTCAGTGTGAAGCCTAGATCTTCCCCCTTACAGATGGAGAGATACTGGGCATGTGTTTGAACCTCTACAAACCTCAGTTTACTCCTCTGTGAAATGGGTATAAACACGGCACCACCCTCCTAGTTTGCTTGTGAAGAGTAAACTAGATCAAGCATGTGAAGCACTTAACAGAGTGCCCTACATAGTGTAAGAGCTCAAAATAATCTCTCCACTGTAATAATGTCATCATTGTTAGTTCTGCTAGGGTAAGAGTTGTTAGATTTCACAAAGAGAAATACAAATGCCCAGGGATATCTGAATTCCAGATCAATAATGAATAATTTGTTAGTACCGTACGTCCCCAATATGCCATGGGATACACTTATACTAAAAGTCATTCATTGTTCATCTGAGGTTCAAATTTTATTGGATGTCTTGTATTAGTTCCTAGATTATCCCTATAATCTGGTGGGTGGTGATTACCCCAGGCCCCTTATCAGAACCTCTCCCCACTTTCTCCTTGTTAATAAAATCCTACATCTTTCTTGTTCCCTCCAGACTCACTGTGGACGGCTCGTAATTAAGATAGGCCAAGAGGCTGCTCTAGAAAGACAAGCTCTGTAACTTCTCCTAAAGCAACACCTCTGCAGTTATTACATAAGCGACTCCCTACAGCAGTGTCCTGAGCATGTGGAGAGACTGCCACTGGTGCCCTTTCCAGCCTCCCACTGCAGAACGCCCCCTCCCTCCACGCTTCCCCTCCCTCCCACCCTTCCTGCCTGAGGTCTGGCTCCATGTGAAGACTCTCCCCCTACCACTGGCTCATATATTTTTTTTTTTTTTTCCACATAACATAGTGTAGTTTATTACATAAGTGATTTATTGCATGCAGCTTAATGTATAAGGGGCAAAACTTGTTTAAAATAAATCCAACTGAGAGGATAATCTCTATGGGCAAAATGTACTTCGGCTTAATTTCTCTACTGGGTATTACACACTATATAATTGCCTTAAACAGAAGCTGCACATACAAATTTAGCTTGGCACCGATATCTGGCTTCACAGAACACTCAAGTTACATGCTGGGTTTTGCTACAAATCCTTCACTCCACCAGAAGAAACTCAACAGCATCCCTTAAAGAAATATTCAGCTTTACTCCCCTGCTGAGACTGGGTGGGGGTAAGGGAGGGGGGCAGCTGATCGTGTGCTCGATGTGTGTGTGCGTGTGTGTTGGGTAGGAGGCAGAGATGCTAGCCTGGGGCTAACCAGACCGGGTTAGGGATGGCATCTCTTTCCCTCCATATTCAGAAGTGTGCTCAGCAGCAAACCAGATCGCTGCCCCCTCGCTGACACCGGATGTGGGGTACGCGTGCTTCATTAGAGCTGGTAGCGGCTTGCCCTCCTTTCTCCTGGGGATTAAGTAATGAATGTCTTCACGGACTCCACCATGCATGCATGCATTCATTCATTCCTTCATTCATTCTACAAATGCTGAGATCCTCCTAGGCTCTGGGGATATCATAATAAAGCATAAACTATGCCTGCCCTCACGGGGTGGACGGTCCGGCGACAGAGATAGGCATTAATAGTCACACAAGTAAGTGGGGTGGAGGAGAGGCTCGGGGTGCTCCAAGAGCCCCTGGGGGAGGCTGGAGAAGAACACCCCGAGCAAGGGGCTTTCGGAGGGCCCATCAGTTTCCTATGGCTGCCCTGATGAATTACCCCAAACTTAGTGGCTTAAAACAACACAAATTTATTTTCCTACAGTGCCAGAGGTCAGGAGTCTAAAATGGATCTCGCTGGCCTACAACCCAGGTGTCAGCAGAGCTGTGTTCCCTTCTGGAGGCTCCAGGGAGGGAATCCATTTTCTGCCTTTTGCAGCTTCTAGAGGTCACCTGCATCCCGTGGCTTGTGGCCCCTTCCTTCCCCTTCAAAGATGGCAACCTCAGGCCATGTCTTTTGCACCCTGCCATCTTTCTGGTTAGGACTCCTCTGCCTCCCTCTTCCCTATTTAAGGAAACATGTGATTAAAGTGGACTTGGCTGGATAATCCAGGGCAATCTCCCAATTTTAAGCTCAGCTGACCAGCACTTTAATTCCATTCTGCAACCTAAATTCGCCATTTGCCCCAGGATCTCACAGAGTCACAGGTTGTGGGGATTAGGATGTCAACATCTTTGGAGTTGTTATCCTGTTTGCCCCAGATGGGATCTAAGGAGAGAGAAGGAAGAATATTCCAGGCAGAGGCGGAACCTTGTGAGGTGAGATTTCCATGGTGTGCCGATGTGGATGCAGCATGGAAACCCAGGACTGCGGTGTGGGGAGCTGATGCTGAAGAGTCTAGAGAGGTGAGCAGGGGCCAAATCCTGGAAAGCCTAGCTAGTCACACAAGGGATTCTGGTTCTTACCCCAAAAGCCAAAGAAACTCTTTATTTCCATCAGGGGATAAGATACTGTATTTTACTGAATCTGAGATTGTAGATGGCATTATTTATTTTCCACTTAGGAAAAAAAATGCTGCCAATTAAAATATGGCACAACGTTGTTTTCTTATCACTTAGACTTCTTTTTTTCTTATTGCAAGAACTTTTTTAGACATATTTAGACCCCCATTTTTGTCAGAGATTAACTCTTCTGTATACAATAAAAATATAAGTAAGGAACAAATGATAAGGCATTCCTAAAATTTCTTTACATTAAGGTCTCTCTCCCTTGAATAACGTTTCAACTCGGAATCACTGATGCCATATTTCCCTATGTGCTGTCACCTTCTGTGCAAAAGCATGAGTGATACAACCTTTCCTGGAAGAATCCTGTAACAAGGGAAAAGCCAGTGGTGCTGGGCTCTTGAGTTCGCTCTTCAGCCACGCTAAGTAGTAGAACCTACTTTTGCTTCCCACTTCTGGAATGTTGCCAGACTCACCTGCCCTTCCACCCCAACAACCCTTTGGTTCCTGGAAGGGTAGGTGCTCTGGCGATACCTCTGGGATGTTCTTCAAGGCCGCTGATACCCGCCCTTCAGGTTCTAGTGCTGGTGCTTTGGGTGTTTACGTATGCAAAGGTGAGGACAAATTTCACATCACTGCTGCCTGCCTAATGGGGACTTGGAGACGCGCTGGGATTTCCGAGATGCTAACGTGAGAGAATTTCAGAGACATGCCCTAAGGTCAAGATCAGATTGGTGCTTTCAAAAGGTACTTCAATTGAAGCAAGACCTGCTTCCACATTTCAAGGTGGAGGATGTTATCTATTGAGCACAATTAAAGAGCCCTTTGTTTATGCTGAGCACGGTGCTGGGCAATTTCCTATCTCACTGAATCATCTCACTCTCCCCACGGGTTCTGGATGAAGGAGGTATTATTATAGCCATCATATACACTAAGAAACTGAGGCTTAACTACATTAGCTGGCCTGATAGCGCCCGGATCATATGTTGTAAAGCCAAGATTTGAACTCAGAAGGACTCCGGAATTAACCACTGTGCTTAACCACCTCTATCTCTATGTTCCTGTCCGAGTCCCTCCTTGCCACAGTCTTTAAAATCGTGAGCTTCGGCAAGCTCATTCCACAAACACATGAGGGGGACCTTCTGTGCGGGCAGCAGGCTCTGCTCTGGGCCCAAGGAGAAAGCATAAAAACTTGCGACGCTTCACGCAAGGAGCCCGGAGAAGGCAGAGGGGGCCAGCACTTTGGATTACAGAGGGTGAACGGACGTGCGTTGCAACACATTGTGGGGCACAGGCACGAGGGAAAGACGTCCCCATTTTACGCACACTGTGCAATTTTTCTTAAAGAATTTTGGAGGCTAAGCATCAGGCTGCAAAACATCCAGAAATTCCCAGGAAGGCAGCGTGAAATGTGCATAGAAAATCTATTCCCGTCTTCATCCCATGCCCAGCTGACCTTACCAGTGCTACCCTTCCGCAAGCCAGCCTGAATATTTCCTTCTAGGGGAATAATAAAAAGAAAGGGGGTATAGGTGGGATGGGTAGGAAAGGGAAGGGAAGGGGACAGGACGGGAGGGGACAGGAGGGAAAGGAAGAAATAAATATGCGTACAAATCCACCACCCATTAGGCTTCTTGGTGTGATCAGTAACACAAGAGTCAATTTTCTAGACACCATTGTATATACACACTGTTCTTCAGGTGAAAGCCAGAAAGAACAAAGAACCATGAAAGTTAAAAATAAAATAAAAATCTGAAATGGCAAGGTCAGGGTCCTTATGGATATACAGAGATATTGGCGAAACTATTTTTTTTTTAAACTCTGTGGAATGTTACCAGGATAAGAATGACAACAAATTCAAGCCATGCATCTCCCTGGTTACTATAAACACAAAAGGTACATTGCCTCCAAAGCTCTCATTGGCATGCTTTTCAGGAGACGACCCCATAAGGTAAAATTTCTTGCTGGGAGCACTCGCTTTGGAATCCCTTAAAATTTTATTTCAGTTTCATGTGGGGTTTCTTGGAGAAGTGGGCAGGGACGGGTGTCCTCCTCCTCCTCTTCCCCTGGAAAAAAGTGCTCCCCATCATACCCACAACCCCCTCGAACATATGTCTACACTGAAGAGCAGAAGACTGGAAAAACAGATGGTCTAATGACTTTGGAATCTGACAGCCCGCGCTGTGGCAAAGCCATCCTTAGACAGGACTTGCCAGAGATGCACATTTGCGCGAGGGGCTGCCAAGGCGAACAGATCCGCTCCTCGCCCTCCGATCCGCGTGAGACACTTGTGTTTGGAAACAAGCAAAATGCTTTTTGCGGGAGCAGCAAGTGAGGATACAGCTCTGCAGCATTTACGCACATGTGGTGGGGACTGGAGAAATGTTTCACAAGCGACGGCTCTATAAACAGTGCCTACTTTGGGTGTTTTCCATACGAGGCAGGTGGGAAGCGGGAAGGGAACAGTCGGGAGAACTGCACAGCAACCTGTGTTCATGGGCTGTTGACTTTCTTTCACTGCACCTGTGCGTATTTGCCTGATTCACATTTGGGGGATGTGACACACACCAGGACCTGCATGAACAGATGTCACCTTAATTCTCTCCCACGTCTCGATGTAAACTGATCACCGTCTCTTCATTTCCTCCTCTCCCTCCACATTAGGTAGGGGAATGGAAGGCGGTGGGGAGTCAGGGGGAAGGGGGAAAACGGAGCTGTTAAGGGTCCCGGCCCATTGGTCCGGCCCCTGTGCCGAGCGATTTCCACATGTGTCAGCTCATTGCAAACTCAGAGCAAACAGTTTTACAGATGGGGAAAGCTGGGGGTCAAGTATAAAGAAAGATTTGGCCAAGGTAACATGACTCGGAGGAGGTGACCCTAGCCTTGGAATAGTACTCTGTCACACTCTCTACTCCTCCCTTCTGCCCAGCGCTCTCTATGAAGGTGGAAAAATATCCCCAGGGTGACCAAACTGTAAAGCAAGATCTGCCTTTTAGGGAGCACTCAGCTGGGAAGGAGTGGTGGGGGTCTCTTCTGCTGTTTAGGATGACTAAATTCTCAGGGTTACCGCTATGAGTCTTCAAATTTCCGAAGAGAGATTTCATTAAAAAAAAAACAAAAACAAAAACAAAAATAAAAAAAAAAAGGTCTGTGCATGAGCTGACTTCACTGAAGGGACCACATTCTAATTTCATTTTGCCCAAACAACTTTTGGGATCTGGATTCTGAATCACCAGTTTCCCTCTTCCTTCAGTGAAATGAAAATGTCATTCATTCAAAGCCACTGTTTAAGGCTATGCCAACCTCCACCTCCCTACAATTCACAGCAATCTCGTTAATAAATTAACCCAACTGTCACAGACGTATAAATGCAAAATCATTTGGAAATGGTCCCATTTGAGATCACACAATCTCCAAAACCTCTTGCAACATTTTATAATTCCTGCAGGCCACCCCAGGTCTCCTTTACACTTGCAATGGTGCCCCTTTCAATTTGCATTTAAAAGACAGTAAATTGCAGGGTTCATAAACATTTTTATAGTGATTTATTGAAGACTAGAATGTCACTGCTGTTCTTCACACTTTAGCAGTCCTGAGAATCAAATGCTGGCTGTCTATGTAATCTGGCTGTCCCCGATAACCACAGAGGAACAAGCCAGTTTGGAGCTTTATCTTTTTTTTTCTGTGCGTTCTTTCTCTCTCTCTCCTTTTAGGATGGTGGTAGCCATATTTATTGTTCAGTTAGTTAGAAAGAAGCTCATTTTAATCAGCCTCCAAGTCTCAACTTGGGTTCCATAATTTACAAAAGAATTTGGCTTGCCCATCAGCACCGTGAGGAGGTCATTTTTAGTACAGCTGAGGACCAAAAAAGAAAGGCTTTCTTTTCATCTTCCCCTTCTGTGCCCTGCCCCACGGAAAGCAGCCCACGAGGACCCTTCTCAGTGGTGGGTTACAGACAGAACCAAGGCTGGCCACCGTGCTTCTGGATACCCCTGTCCCTGCGGCAAACTTAGAGCAAGGATGGGGCTTGGGCTTTGAAATTTCTTATTTGAAAACAATGTGAGCAGAGAGGAGCTGAGGTCAGAACATACTTGTGCTATTTTTCAGCCAGCAAAGTCACAAAAGGAGGTGTGCAGAGCCAAGACAAACTGTTTATCTAAGGGCACAGCGAACGCCTTGGCATCCTTCAACCTTTTTACCAGGGGGACTCGAACCCTTTCTGAGCACATTGTGCATACAGGCAAAGAAGAGAGACTGAGAGGGAAAAAAAAGAGAGAGAAGAAGAAGAAAAGAAAAGAAAAGAAAAAAAGGCTTGCACCTCATTTGCCCTTCCAGTGTCCAGAAGGGAGTATTTCTTTACACCTTTTTGACATTATAATAATGGCTTCACAGCTCCTGAAAAGAGCCCCAGTGCAAAGGCAAATGGTGCATGACACGGCGAAACCCCGGTCTTTGTCGCACCAGCTCCGCTCCGAAGAAAGTCCTTCTCTGCCTTCGTTTCCCTGCCATTAACTGAGATGAAATGAGTTTTTCCCCCTTTTGATTCCGCCCCCCACTGTCTATTACAGGGTGACGCGATGGGGCTTCCTGGCCCATTATTTCATAGAGGATTCTTTTATTCTGATTTGGGAGTTCGAGCCTGCAAGGTTATCTGTGCACAAAGCAACGCCTTGGTCTTGCATTCATTTTTGAAATCTGATCTCATTGATAAGAACAAGACCGTTCGCATTGCATTTGTCAGATAAGGAGCTTGGGTGCCAGAGTCATAATTTCTGTGACTTCATTCAGGGCTCCCTGTTAAAATACGTCAACTGATAAAAATGCAAGTATTATAAAAATAACCTTTGTATCAAAAGTGTCGTACTATCTCTCTCTCTTTTTAAACACATACGTCCTTTTTCACATCAGGCACCTCCTCATCCTCAGATGCCTATTTCCTGATGTACATTTTTTTACAATTATTTCTTAAATGGTCTCACTACTTCCATGTCATCCTTCAGCATCCTGGGAGAAAGAAAGAAACAAACAGACAAAGGATTTAGGAGCAAAGAATTGATGTAGTGCGGTTTGTCTGAGAGGGGTTTTGATTAATATCCGTCCAGGTTGATAGGTAACATTTCCCGATCATAAAGAGTAAATGAATCAAATCCAAAGGTGCTCGGATCCTGAGCAGAGCAGAAGAGCATTTAGGACAAGGGTCTAGCATGCCCCTGTGGTAGGCATCTGGGGTTCCCAGGGACAGGACTGAGCTGTCAGCTGGCCCCGGGGAACAATTCGGCATTGTTCCTGCATGGGAAGCGGTCAGATATGCTAGGAATAACGCTCACACCCAACACACGTGTAAGGGACAGGAGAGGCCCACTGACTCCATGGTGGAGAACGGGCTTCTGGCAGGGTCTTATGCCATCAAAGCCACCCCCCCACCCCGGGCTTGGGCCACGGGAGGCTGGCGAGCGTGTTATATAAATATTAGCACGAGGCAGATTGCTCCAGCCCCTGTGTGTGTTTCCTCCCCCCTCAGTGGCAGCTACACAAAGACGCCAGTGACAAAACTAAGCGACAGCCACGGGCTCACGAGAGGCATGCCAAGCCGCACGGCGCAAGGTCCTGTCCCCGTCCCTGTTTGGGGCCCCGTACACCCGGGCCTGCGGCTGATAACACTGTAATAGTCCTCCTTTGAGGACAGAGGCTCCTGCGTGCTGATTAGTCATTTATCACACCTGGCAGCCCTGCTGAACCATAATTACTCTTCTCTTATCCTGCTGCACTGTCATGTCCGAGAGGAGAGGCGAGGCAGAGTCCCCAGTTAATGACACATTACCCTCTTGACAAGCACTTAAAGGTTTTATTGTAAATATTCAAGATATAAAACATCTGAGATTCCCCTTTTTAATTATAAAAAGCAATTTCAGGGCCTCCCTTCCCCAACCTCCCCCCACTCCCAAATAGTAAAGTTTCGGGAGCCTTATCCTCTGCTTACCGTAAACAAACTGATTTCCCTTTGTCACGTAAACTCATTGCTACAAGTTAACTCAGTATCTCTCCGCAATTATCAGACATACTGCCTATGAAATTGGTAATTTAAACACACATCACATTTCCACAAAAGTTAAATTTCCGCCCCGAAAGAAGGGGAAAATGTGCATTTATATGAAAAATTATATATGAAAAAAAGTCTAAAATGCAGCATAAATAGTCCGGTTTTCCTCATCGGAAAGAGAGGGAGGAAATCACTGAATCATTTTTTTTTTTTTAAAGATGAGCCTCTGAGGTTAAAAAGAATATGTATATATTTTTTCATAAACTAAAAAAGTGGAAATTTGTGGGTCGTTAAATCCTGATCGCCTACTTATAAGGTTTGGGGAGAAAGCCAACTTAGCATTCAGTCAGTCCTGAGGCTATTTTTATACCTCAAGGAGTATGCAGAGGACACTTCCCTCGTGGCAAGGGGGACCCTGGCAGGCCTGCTTCACCTTCCCACCTTCCTGCTGATTTTTATGAGGTGATCTTTCTGCTCTGTGAGCCTCGTTGGCTAGGTTTGAGGCTACCGCGGGCCCACGTTGATAACAGTCATTAGGATGGAATAATGGGAAGGGGTGGGGAGCTGGCGTTAATAAAACCTTTCATTCTGACAGAGGAAAAGCACACCCCACACAGATACACATAACCACACTCACACATATGGGCACATGTATGTGTAATGAGCTCATCTGAGCCCTGGTGGTTTTTTATTTATTTATTTATTTATTTATTTATTTATTTATTAATATTTTATTTATTTATTTGACAGAGAGACAGCGAGAGGGAACACAAACAGGGGGAGTGGGAGAGGGAGAAGCAGGCTTCCTGCCGAGCAGGGAGTCCGATGCGGGACTCGATCCCAGGACCCTGGGATCAGGACCTGAGCCGAAGGCAGATGCTTAACGACTGAGCCACCCAGGCACCCCAGCCCTGGTGGTTTTAACTGCCCTCCCACACACAAGTGTACGTATTTTCAGATCCATGTGGACAGAGATGGATGTTCCAATGTGTTGAGTTCGTTGGGTTTGAGACCATCTTGTTCCAACTGGTTGAATGCCATGGCAAGTAAACACGACTGCAGCATGGGCCTTTGGGTTTAGAATCCAGGGTGCAAATGACAAATAGCAGGAGAAGGCGCACTTGGGCTCCTTTGCTCCACAGATCATTTGAGTTGATCTTTAGGTGGGTGTCTTCTTCTTCCAGCACCCCTCATCGGCTGGGTTTCCAAACACTTTCATTAAAGAGCACCCCCTTCCCAGAGAAAGGAAGGCCTTCCACTGGGGAAGTTGAAGTATGGCCAAGGGTTAAGAAAGGAGCTGATGAGCATTTGGAAATCGTGAATAGCAAGACCCAGGAAGGCATATGGTGGTCAAACCAAGGATATGAACATAGAAACAGCTGACTACCCGGAGAGTCAGTGAGAGATGGTGACAACTCTCCATTTGGCTTCTGAGGAGACTGGCAGAAGTCCGTGGGGAAGGGAGGGTGGGAATAACAGGGGGAGGAGAAGGGAGCCAGCAAAATGCAAAAGGAAAGATTCATCCTTGCTTTGAGAAACCTAAAAATGGAAGCACCTCATACAGCCATGGTGCCCCACCGTCCCCACACAGAACACATCCCAAGCTGTCGAGGCAGCTGGTTGTGCAGAAGAGGGAGACAAAGGCACACAAAGCCAAGAAGTACACTGGTATCCTTGGAATTCATGGCCCAGAGCCCCAGGCAGGCTTCTTTAACTATAAATGCTTCTCATTCACGGCTGAATCTTCAGTGACTAGCACATTGTAGGCACATAAGTTTCATGAATGGATGAGAGCACATATGCCAATGGAGAGCCCAGGGAGCAGATGAAGATGCACAGAGGTGAGTTTCTTGATCACCTTATTTTCACTTCTTCCCCTGCATCCACTAAGGAATACATGCTGAGGACTATTTCACTGCAGGTATTAGGAAAACAAAGGGACCTTTTGAGGTGGTTGATCTCAAGGCTCTGGAGCTGCGCATGGACAGGAGCCTGAAGTGGGGGATGAAGGCAATGAGACAGTGGTTGTAGCTAAGGTCTGCTGGATGGGCGAGGCGATGTGTTAAACTCTTCGGGAGGCTAACTTTTCACCTTCCTGTTGGATCTTCATATCAAGCCCTGGAGGTGTTCTTCTGTGCCTTACATGTGACAGAAGAGGACATGGAGGTTCTGAGTGGTGAAAGAACCTGCCCGAGGCCCCAGTGTTGGTTAAGTGCAGGGACCTGAACTGGGCTCCATAATCCAGGTCTTGCTGCCTCTCATCCCCTGATGAGGGATGATGGGAAAAACCTTCCGAGAAATAGATCAGGGTGACTCCCAAAGCACAGTGGCGAGATTTTCTCCAACTTTCTTCTTTGACTTTGATTTCAAGGGCTGAATCTGCTGTCACTGACTCAGTAAAGTCTATTCCTTCAATTTTCCATCTCGACTTCTCCTCTTTGGGAAGCTGAGGGCTGCCATGTTCTGACTTGTCCCCAGAGCACCCTGTTCTTTTCAAAGGCACTTTATAAATCTAATGAAATAACTAGGATCCAAACAAGCTGTCCTTCCCAGGTTTTTGGTCTCGAGACAAGCTCCCCTTGAGATTTGCTCCCTTTTCTCAGCATGACACTTCCTGTTCATCACCTGTTTGGTCTCCTTCTAAAAAATGCCAAGTGAATGTGGAAAAGAAGGACCAGAAAGACAGTGACAGAGGCTCAGTTAAGAGCAGAGAGGTCCTGGCAGGTCTGAAACCAGATGTTACACTCCCTTCCTTCCTTTCCCTCCTTCCTTCCTGCCTCCCTTCTTTTTTTCTTTCTTTCATTTTGTTTTACTGCACCCTGGACTTTTCACTAAGCCATCCAACAACTTGGGTGGTGATGGAATTACCCTGGGGCTCTGGGGGCTCCCCAGTGTTAACAAAGGGCTGTTGTCAGTGTGATGTGCATTTTGGCATTGATAAAACACAGTCCACAGCATTTGCAATAACACAGCTGTTGACCTTTAGTAGCTCAGGGTTCTGAAAATCCACGGAAGCTGGACAGTCACCTACCCCAGAACTAAGTTGGCCAGATTAGTTGGAGTGCTTTATGCTGAGGAGAGGGCCCTTCCCAGGTAGGCCTCATGGAAAACAAAGGCAAAGATTAGAAATCTGGAGGCAGAATGGAGGTCCTTAGTCTGAGAAACAGGTTAGGGTCCCAATATCTCAATCTCTCTGTCAAACACAGACACACAAACATACACACACACACCCCCAATCCCTCTGTCCTACTTTGCTTCCTTTGGCTCCCTCCTTCTCAGCATCAGGTTAGGGTCCCAATATCTCAATCTCTCTGTCAAACACAGACACACACACATACGCACACACACACACCCAACCCCTCTGTCCTACTTTGCTTCCTTTGGCTCCCTCCTTCTCAGCATCGCACCTTCCTCTCTACACACCTGTTCCATTATCCTCTCTATTGACCAGCTTCCTGTTTCCTCATTGGTTCCACTCTCCCACTCCTCTTCCCTGCAGAGGGTCCCAACTAGATGTCCGATCCCTGAATCTATAACACTTCTCGGCTTTGGAATTTATCGCCAACTGGCAGGTCTTTTTTTGTGTTTGTCTGTTCAAATCCTTGAGAACTGAACACCACAGCAGTGCACTGCTGGCCCCGAAACTCGACTGGGCGGGGAACCATTTATGCTGTGGACAAGGATCCTCAGCCTAAGGGCAGGTGTGGGCTGATCAGCGGGATGAAATATCCGTGGTGCTGCTAAGATTGTGCAGTGTGGTCTGATTCTACATTAAGGTCATTCTATCTCAGGAATCTGAGCAAAGAGAGTGGAGTTCATTAGACATATGTGTAAGTTAAAGCATTTAGTTCATGATATTAAACTGATCAGGCTAAAAAGAAGCACTACCAATTGAACTGGAATTCTTAAAACCATTCGAAGAGGAAAGACAGGTTAGTTGCTGGGGCTGCCCAAGATGGAACACTATTCCCAATTAATTATAAACTCAAGAAATATATGGGGAGGGTCCAGTATTGGCAAAACTCTCAATATACTGAGAATTTTGTTAATTAAGGCACACACACACAAAACGAAGGTCACTGTTAATCCCAAAGCTCTATATGTTAAATGACTTAAATTTTGTGAGTCATTAAACTCAGCACTGATAACTTCATTCTTGCTCTTACAGAGAATTTAGGTAACCCCCTGACTAGCTCCTGATAGAAAATAAAACCCATCACATGAAGTTGAAGAGAACCACACGCATCTGCTTTGCCTAACTGCCCAGTGGGCCCATTTTTCCAGCCACAGCAGTGATAAAATGGTAGCCATGTATCAACTTCCTGGCCATGGCGATGGACACAAGACAGAACTGAGCAATGACAGACTGGAGTAGGACACAGACTATAGTCAGTGGTCTTTCTCTCTGAGCAGAAGCTAATACGACAGCTAGACTGGAGTCTTCCATTTCCGTGTCCAGATTACTATCCTCCACTCCTTTGTACTCATGCCTGGGGAAATTGACCAGTATAAGCTACATCAATGAGTTCCTCTCACCATCTGGTCTCTAGATGGGCTTGAATAATGGCGGAGAATGTTTATGACCCTGGGACCTTTCCTGGGGAGAAAAGGTTATCACTAAAGGTAAGCTGAATTCCTTAGCAGAAGGTTACAGCTTCTGCCAGGTAGTCCTCTTCATCCAGATACCCTCCTCACCTGGCTCTAGCACTTTCTCTTTCTCCTTGCATTCTCCAGGCTTCTTCGGGCATGGTCATAGCCAACCTCATCACAATCCCCGGGGCAGTCCCTATCTCTTAAGGTTGCCCTACACCCTGACCCCCACCTTTATAAACAGTCTAGTCTGCCACTAATACAGAAGCCACAGCTGAGGCCCCTGGCTTCCTGTGGGCCATGCTCTAAGGAGCAGAGCCTACCATGTTGGACTCACTATTTAAATGTTGGGGAAAGTCCTGCTGGAAATTTTTGGAGAGTACATTTTTAGAGAGTTGCAGAGTTCAGCCGCCCAAGAAGGAAAGGACGCAGGGCGTTTGAGCCAATACACGGCAGCTCTCTCTCGTTAGTGCAAAATGAATTCACTTTTTGTGGCTTCTGAACATGGAGGGCCCCATACAGAAATAAAGACATATGTGCCGTCATACAAGAAGCATCTTGAAACATGAGGGAGCACAAGGAGAAGTCCTTGAAGAGATCTTTTCCAATTTTTCTCAACCTACATGTTTCATGGGAAAGCTCTAAACTCTGACTGAAACAATGGATTAAAAAATGAGATACCTTCCAGTTTCACAATCCATTTGTTTCCTGCCTTCAAGATTTGCTTGAAACAGGGATAAAATAAGTTGAAAGCGCTCAGTGTGAACAAACTTGAAAAATCTTGCCTTTGCGGGGAAAATATTTTTAATTTTCAAATGCATTCCAACCTAGCCCTGCTACCAGGTAGAAAAATAGCACTGTCCAAAAAAGAGGGGAAACCACTCACATGTCAACGATCACGGTGCCTAGAACAACAAAGCCAGAACTGGAGTAATAAGTACAGCCCACTTATAAATTTATTCATCTTTGGGTTTGTGATGCAAGGAGATGTCAAATCACAAAGACCTTCTGTGTGCTTTAGGAAAACAGGCAGGGGAACTAAGGGAGCCCCACAATGCTATCCAGTCGGGAAGCTGGTTCTCTCTGGGAGGTGCACTTGAATAATCACAGTGGGTGTGTCCTTCGAGAAAGCCCCAGGATCACTTCCCCAGGAAGCCTTCTCTCTCTCTCCACTCACTTTTGGATAAATATGCCTTCACTACACTCCCGGACCATCCTTTCTGTAGAACCTTGTGGCGTGACCTTGAAAAACTGTTTTCCTGAGTCCCTGAGGCCAGAGGGAATCTCTTGTTCACCCTGAAATCCTGACGCTTAACACAATGCATGCTATCAAAGAGGGGTCCAGTAAATCCCTGTGCAATTAATCTTTAATTCACAAAAATAGCTACATCAAAATAGCAGTACTTTAGAATCTCCTTGGAGTTATCACGGGATAGCAAAAAAGCTTCAGTGTGTACACCAAGCCTGGTCAACTGATAACTTCCTGGAGCACTGAATTAGTCAGGGTTTGGGAGTCCGGTATCCACGTTTGGGAGGAAAAGAGCACATTGATGAACTGATGGCTTCCATGGACCCAGAACTGGGGAATGATGTCAAGTATACTGTGGCTTTGCCCTCCCTGTTCTTATTCATCCTCAATTTCTGCAGATCACTTAGCGAAACAACAAGAAAACTCGATAAAATGCAAAGAATGGTGAAATCAGCACAGCCCCAACCTATTTAGGGTATTGTGGGCCTGGAGTCTAAAAACAGAAACCAGTTCATGTCCAAACCAATTGTTTTTTCATGGAACACAGAGACCATATTAGGAAAGTGCCTTCATAAAGCTCTGAGTCAGACTGGTATCTTCCAGGTGACTTTCAAAACTGTCTAGGTCTGAAAGCGCCTCCACCTATGGCGTCTTTGTAAAATTGATTAACTATTTTCAATAAGTTTTTCTATCATCCCGGGTTGAAAATTGCAAGCGGGTTGCATATGTAAAAATATAAATGTTTGACTCATCTCCCCTGGGGAAACGCTGACGAAGCCAGGGGTGTGTATGCTCCTGTTTGGGTAAATGTCTCCCTAAGCCCCAGTTAATCTTGACATTTCCACCATGCTCCCATGCCATCTTAGAGAAGCTATCCTTCAGACCCTGGGATGGCCCTCAAATCCACTCCTCAAGGAGAAGTGGAGGTCAGCATGGTGCATTTTTGGCTCTAGCCATGACCTTTTGACACAGCATCCGTATTCCTTGGGGAGTCAAAGTCTTTGTTTCACATGGATCCTGGGTGATTGAGCCCGAGAAGGCCCAATGGATGAATGGATGAATGATGGAACTCGGGCATCAGCTGCCATTTTGGTACTCTTGCTGGAAGGATCCAGATAATTCATCCACACCTGCCCTGAGTGTAGTCTGGGGGACTCCCACCAGTGGTGGGGAGACATCTGTATTAGCCAGAGATGTGAAATGATCAGCGGCACAGGGACCCTGACGTGACTGTTAGCCCTGCAGTGTTGACAACGACATTCGAGACAACATAGCGCCACACCCTGCGTGCCAATGACATAGATTCACAGGCTGAACTGTTTCCTCTTTCCTGACATAACGGGCTGTGGCAAAGTAACAGAGCAGAGCACTTGTGTGTGTAAAACCCCCATGATCAACAGGAAATGGAGATCTCTCCAGACTTTAGTCCTGGAAAGAATCCCCTGGGGGTGTCATAGAGGCCTCTGCCGCTGGGACTGAAGTCATCTGCAATTCAGTAGTTGTGGAACAGGAAGTCACCAAGTCCCAACAATGGGTGGCCAGAGTTTGGCTGCTGAGAGAGTGATGGTGGAGGGGGCTGGGAACTCGGAGATTCTTGGATCTATGCTAGGACCTGGGGTTCTTTCCTTCTGCCCACATATTAGTCTGTATTCTCTTGAAATGGCAAATAAAACCAGACTTCAATATTGGAAACTTGATGAGCCAACTGTAAAAAAAAAAATATGAATTCTCCCCTCCTCTCTCCATGCGATCCTTGTTTCTCCTTCTTCCTTGTTTTTCACCTTTCTGTTACATCCCCTGTACACACTTGTTACCCAAAATGCCAGGTATTGATCGTCAGACACCATGGTGGTGATCGTGAAAACAGACTTCGGAAATCTGACCTCTTCTAACTAAGGGCTACTATAAAAACATGAAGGTTGGCAAGGTAATTTTGGTAGAAGGATCCTGAGGGTCAGGATTGTTAAAAAGCCAATTGACTTATTTGAGTAGAAGTGTATCAATATCACTCTGGAAAAAGTTGATGCCAGGACTCTGCCAACATGGGTCATCACACAGGGCAGATATCAGCAAATGAGAACCCACAGGCCAATTCTAGCCTGCCTTGCCTCCTGTTCTTGTAAATAAAGTTTTATTGGCATACAGTCATGCCCATTTTATCACATATTGTCTATGGCTGTTTTTACGCTACAATGTCAGAGTTAACTGCATGGCTTATGAAGCATAAAATATTAAATGTCTGGCCCTTTGTAGAAAAAGTTTGCTGACTCCTGACCTAGAGAGTGCTGCTTTTGTGTGGGGACTTCCAATTTACCTATTAAATCTTCTTAGACCTCCAGGCTTTGCCATTTATAGGCCTCTGCCAAAGGCCAGACTCATGGCCCAAACAAAGGACAGTTCTCAAACAAAGATGGAATACTTCACCAGTGTCACTTTTCTGTATTAGCTAAGATAACTCTACCTGCTCTACCAGATAAACTTCAAAGTCCTGTGGCTTAACACAAAAGATGTTTATCTTTCACTTCTGTAAACTCTTACTGACCAGAGGGAAGTCAGCTCCATGAAGTCATTCAGGGATCCAGGCTAGTTCCATCCTGAGGCTCACTGCTTCCATTAGAACTCAGTCACATGGCCAAATCTAACAGCAAGGGTACGTAGGAAATATAATCTAGTGGTGATGGCCAGGAGAAAAGGGAAATAGGCCAGGGAACATTTAGCTACATGACCTATCCCTCCTCCCCTTCCTGCCCCCCTTCATAGCATCATGGCCTTTCCTATCAGAAAAGAAGCCACAGGCATAATACCTGCTCTTCAATGACAGACACACAACGTGTAAACCTTCCGAGGAGGACATCCATCCTAACAGAAGATTATGTAGTGCTGAACTCAAGATGCCAGGATCAAGCATGCTAATCTTCATTTTAATCGTTTACCTGCTAAGGCTCTGTTCCGGGCAAAGAAAATATTTAGTACATTGCCCATCTGATAACAGAGAGAGGCAATTTTCCTATGTTAACAAAATTACCCTAGGTTGTTACTTGCAGCCGCTCTGTATAGTATTGGTCATAATTAGCACTATTTGACACTGAATCCTTAATTAGGAAATAAACCCAATTCTAACAGTTTTATAATGTGTTTTGCTAAGTTTTTTCTAGGAGTACTCTGAAGCCAAATGAATAAGCTACTTGGATCAGGTTGGCTTAAAGGAGTCACATCCTGGAATAGCCCTGCTCCAAGTGGTTTCTTCCCTGGACACCTGGACATTCCCAGGCGTTGTCACCTCTAACTCTTCAAATTCTATAACCCACTCTCTACAATCTCTGCCCTCAGCCCATCCACAGCAGGGCTGATGCTAAAGCTGACTGATCACTTACCCCTTACCTGGGAGGAATTTGCAAAACAATTACAAAGATTACAACCTTTGGCAACAAAGATATTAGAATAGCTAAATAATGCTGAGAAAGTGTAGCGACTGGGTGGCTCAGTCAGTTAAGCATCTGACTCTTGGTTTCAGCTCAGGTCATGAGATCGGGGTGGTGAGATTGAGCCCTGTGTCGGGCTCCACAATCAGCAGGGAATCTGCTTGAGATTCTCTCTCTCCCTCTGTCTCTGCCTCTCCCCCTGTGTGCTCTCTCTGTCTCTCAAAATAAATAAATACAATCTTTTTTTAAAAAAATACTGAGAAAGGGAAGGCAAGGCAAGGCAAGGCAAGGCAAGGGCATGCAAAGAGCCCAAGACCAGGAATGAAGAGACCCTGGTTCTAGACCCTGCTTTCCCACTAGCTCATCTCCCAGACACTTCCCTTCCTCAGCCTGCGTTTTCCTATGTATTTACATATAAACACTATGGGCATCCATGGTGTATCTTTCAGCTCTTCCTGACTCTGTGATTCCGCGAAGAAATACCGAAAGGTGAAGTTCGATGTCTCAGTGGGAGACAGACTTGAGAATGCCATTCTTAGCATTAGCCCACAAAAGCAAAACACAGTCCACTTGTAGATCAGACTCGGGCTAAAGGAGAACCCACAGTAAATATTTCACAAAGGAAAACAAAGGAATATATTATCCTGCAGCCAAAGGGAACGATAGCCCCAATTACTACCTCTCCAGTTGCAAATGGTTTTATAAGCAATCTGCTCAGGGTAATTTTATTATTTCAAGTACTGTTCACGACATCACCATGAAGAAATCAAAATTTGATGAAATTAATATAGCCATCAGAGGGAGGATAAAGAGAAGCTCAGAAGGGTATTCATTTGATAAATAAAATATATTTTAGGAGAGAATATTATGGTAATTACTATTTATCAATGCAAACTTCTTTAGGGTTTGCAGGATTCAAATGCACATTGTCTCCTAACTAAATAAACATACATATTTGAGGGGCCCAGTTGAAAATATTAACAGTCCTTCTGCACCAGAAATATTAGTCCTTCCCTCCTTTTCAGCCTGCTTCTGTCAGGAAGCCACAGAGCATACACCCGCAGCGCCTAGCTAACCATGTAATTGATAACTCCCTACTCTATTCACTGTGGGAATCTGTCAGTTAAGGTCTAAAGATACATACACACCACTATGAAAATGAACTTACATTAAGTCTGTCTGCGGGCCACGAACGGCCTGAATGCAGTCAACATTTTGCTACTTGATTGGTTGGGCCGGTTTATCAGCACCACATGTGTATTCTAGCAATGGCTCGCTGTACTATGACTCTTTTTGACAGACCTATTTAGTGAGCAGGAGGTATTTTTTTCCCCAGATAATTGCTCAAAATCACGCTTTCAAAGTCAAAGTGATTCAAACTTGCCTGTCTGTATTTTGCAAATACACAAGTTGGAAGGAATGCAAATGCACACTCCTATTTCTAAGGTGGATGCACAATAGAGGCTGTTGTTTTGCTTTTTGTTTTGTTTTTGTTTTTGTGGGGTTTTTTTTTCCCCCTCAGAGCAATGGAGGAGAAGGAATTCAAATCCCACAGAACTCAGCCCAAGCCTGGTGTAGCTTATATGGGGCCAGATCCTGCAGAGGGCAGGATCCTGCAATATGGGTCCAGTGCTCCTCAGTGAGAGATGTTGAATCTGAGAGCCCACCCATCAAAAGACTGGGGCCCTCAATGTCCAGAACAGAGGGTTACGGCCCTCAAATCCAAAGGATGTTTGAAGGAGACACCTCACTTTTTGGGTGGCCCCTGGCATGATGGACAGAGCAAGGACTTTGAAATCAAACCCTCCTTACTGCAGTCCAGGGAAAGGACTACATTTCTCTGCTCTGCTGCTCATCTGGAGCTGGTGGTATATACCCCTCAGGACCATTGTGGACTTTAAGGATGTGGCTCAGTATGAAGTCATCCTGCATGTGGACGTCTGCAAGAGGTCTCCCTGCTTTGTCCCTGCTCCCTCTACGCTGCTTGGAAAGCCTCTGTTGGCATTTCCCCCCACTCTTTTAGCATTTTTGAATATTCACATAGGGATCATGAAATGGCTCAAGCATTATGCAAGCAGAGACTTCCGAATGAGGGCACAAGAAAGCGTTGCTGGGAGGTGTGGGTGAAGCCATTTCAGATAGCCAATGCACCCAGGGACATCGTGTAGACCATGTGAAGAGGTTGGGAAAATCCAGCTGTACAGGTTACTCCCCCCAGGACAGAGGCTCCACACCAAGACACATGAATCCATAGAAAGAGCTTCATGAAGCTTCAAGGGGCCTCGAAAGTACTGTTGCATCCCATACTTAGCACGGATCTATACGTACATCAAGAACTAAAATGCAGGGCCCCTGCCAGGACCTGATAGGATTCTATCTTCATGTTTCTGAAGGCAAATAAAATAGAAGACATCACCCCTATGTATCATCCAGGGAGTTCAATCCTACAGAATCACAGAACCATGCTCTTTAAAACTAGAGAGGACTCAACCTGATACTCTCCTACTCCTCTTTCTCAGATGTTGAGAATAAGCGCTCTTCCACAAAATACTTAAAAGGCAACAAGTTTAGTAGCTAAACTGGGAAGGACTTCAGTGTCCCTGGGAGGACTGAGAGTAAGTAAATCTGGTCCCATTTTCAAAATTCTGATGCTGGTTTGAAATGGCACGTACAGTTCCTAGGACTCTAACTATAAAATAATCAGACACATTATGATTATTCCCATGGTCAGGACACCCAAACAGAATCTTGCAAGATGGTAGCAGCTACAAATGCTCTGTGAACGACTAAATAAATAAATAAACTATTAGTATTTTAATTGAGGCTGGATTGCCAGGCAATCAATTTAATTAACTGTGGCGCAATTAATTGTGAAAATTGAGGTTTGACTCTGACGTTGCCAATTCAAGTGGCATTGTGTAGACTTGGTTAGAGCCAAGAGAACTAAAATGATTCCAGTGATGTTGTTGGAGTAAAATTAGCAGCAAAAGTGTTTACCTAAAATGTGAGAAAGGGAAATGCTGAGGGACATGAGCCATGTTCGGCAAACCCTGCCTCAGTTTCTCCATTTGTAAAGTGGCGCTAAGATGACCTCCTTTGCAATGAAGACTGATGATGCTTGGAAAGGTGAAGAATAATTACAGTTCAGCATGGATGTGGGATGAGAGTCCCGGGACAGCATGCCCATGTGTGGACTGATCCCTCCACTCCCAGTTACTGATCGCATCTTTTGGATGAAGGCACAATTACCAATACAGTTGACCTGCTGAGACACTGAATGCTACTTCTAGAGTGAAGAAAGGAAGAAAGACAGAAGCTGTGAGCCACCAGGGGCCTCCCAGATTCTTCAGCGTCTCCTGTGTCATGCATGCCTGCATGTGCCTGAGAAATGGGCACGCTTCCTTGTCTCAGAGATGTCTGAGGACCAGCGTTGTGAGGACGTGGAGAAGCTGGAACCCTTGAACAGTGCTGATTGGAATGTGAAACGGTGCAGCTACTGTGGGGAAACGATTCGACAGTTCCTCAAAAAGTTAAGGAAAGGGCTGCCAAATGATCCCACGTTGGGTATATGGCACTCCTAGGTCTGTCCCCGAAAGAACTGAGCACAGGACTCAAACAAACACTTGCACCTGAGTGTTTATAGCACTATTCACAACAGCCAAAAGGTGAAAACGACACAGATGTCCATCAATGGATAATCAAAATGTGGTATAAACATACACCGGAATATTATTCTGTCACGAAAAAGGAATGAAGCACTGATGCAGGCCACAACGTGGAGAAACCTTCAAAACATTATGCATGGTGAGAGAAGCCAGATACGAAAGTCACCTGTCACAGGATTCCATTTATGTGAAGTGTCCGGAACAGGCACATCCACAGAGACAGAGAGCAGACTGGCGGCTGCCAGGGGCAGGGAAGACACATGTTACTGCAGGGTGAGGAAATATTCTGGAACTAGAGAGAGCTGGTAGTTGCATAAAACAGTGAATGTACTAAATGCCAATGGATTGTTTCCTTGAAAATGGCTAATTTTATGTTACATGAATTTCACCTCAATTAAAAAAAAAGTAGAAAAACAAATGTGCTTGAAGTTTCCTTGCTTACCCTTGCAGTGTGTCTGCTGCTTCCCAGAGGGGAGCTGGGAGGCAAGGTGGGAGGGTGTGCCTACGAGAGAGCCAGGAACCGGGTCCCACAGGACAGTCGCAGCCCGGCAGCCCACGCTCCCGCCCTTGCCCTCTGCTGCCATCTCCCTTCCTCTGAGCGTTCCCCCAGGCTCTGCTTTCACCAAGGTCCCCCTTCTATACCCTCATTCCTACCACGTTTGTTTATATAAAAGTTGTATATTAAGCCCCTCGGAGAAACAGGGATGACGAAATTCCCCCCCCCCCCAAGAGGACGCATGTAGAGAGGAGCTCTGGTTGGGGCAGGCTCCTTTAGCTGATCTCCTTATGGCTCCTGGTGTTTGGTTCATCTGGGGGGGGCAGGGCAGAAACTAGGCCACCCCAGGAGCTGCTGTGCAGCACTAATTAGGCACATCAATATGATCTGGGGGGTTCCAAGCCCTCTGAGGATCCTCCAAGGACCCCAGTTCCCCCTGGGAGGCCATTTAGACTCTAGGGCTGCACCTTTCTGACAAATGCCACCCTTCTCCCTCCTTCGAGAGCCCTTGAGTACTGGGCAATTTGCCTAAGTAAGTCTTACCAAAAGTAGCAGTTCAAAACAACCTCTTGATTCAAAGATGTACAGGGTACCTGAAATACCACTTTCTTATGGGGGGGGCGGTTGAGAAGAGGATGCTAGCAGCTGTTAGGAAAATGCCTGAAGGCAGCAAAAGAGCTGCTTGGCTGATGCGTGTATGTGAGCCTAAGTGAACAACTGATTCTCCCAGACCAGGGGAAACTTCCCTGAAGGGCTTGTGTGCCAGACTCGAGAAAACAAAACAAACAAAGAGAAGAGCCCTGTCGAACCATGGCCAGACACTTCCATCCTGGAGGGCACAGGGTGGGTAGGGGGACGGGACGGCACGTCCTCTGGGGATATCAACCCTCTGCTCTCCATTATTACGTCTCAACCAGCACTGAAGAGACATTGCAAACGTCGACGCTGAGGTTGGTTTCATGGAAAAACTATTTAAAATGTAAGTTGCAGTAAAGACCAGGTATAGGGAAGAGAGAAGTGCTAGCTGTTGAGCCCACCCCCCCCCCCCAATGCCCCCAGTATGTTCTCTTTGTCTTCTTTTATTTCAGTGTCACACCGATCCAGGAGCTGTCTGATGGGTGTAGGCGTTAAGGCCTAAAGATGTCGAGGCCCTGGCACTCTCAAGCTGAGGATTCCCGACCTAGATTCTTGACCCCACTCACTCCTTGGGACCAAGATGGCGCTGCAGTAGCCAAGGGTGCATGCTCCCTCCCATGTATGGCGCCTGCTCATTCGCCAGCCCGTGGGTAACTTCTTTAGAAATTACTGGTGTGGTTGGCCTCCCAGGCTGTCTGGGTCTCGTGCTATTGTGGCTCTGTTAATTGCAGGCCCACGTACATCAGATGCTCTGGATCTGAGACTCTGACCACATGGCCCTGGGTGCTGGGAGTGCATGAGGATGGGGCATACCAGAACAAAAGTAGCCTCATTGGTTCTCATTTTAAAACTACCTAAAAATGGAGATCAGAAAGAAGTAGGTGTGTTTCATAAGATGATGGCGAGATTCAAGTATGCAAGGAGCTCTGCAAGGAGAAAAGGCCTTATTCATTCATTCATTCATCAAAAAAAAAAAAAAATGATCAGTGACTTCTCTGTCAGTAACTGTGCAGGACATCCAAGGGGTGCACTAGGAAGACAAAATCTTGAAATCTACATTGGGGGGGGGGAATAGCATCCCTTCATGTTGCAGGACCCTGAGCGGGGAAAGGAGGTGGCATCTCCAGAGAGAGGGTTTCCCAAAGGCTCCCAAGCACTGGCAGCTAACAAATCAGGAGGATGTCAAATGCCTGAGGGGGGCAGGGGCTCAGGGTCAGGGAGTAGGTAACACATGGCTGACGACATTGCTTGAAGAGGAGGTTTTCTCCTATATGGGTGAGGATGGGAGGCAGCCTTCCTATCTGGAAGCCATGGGTTTCGCCCCCATCCCCCCGACTCTCCACATGGCAGCCGGGACTGTCTTAGAAACTGAATCCCATCACTACACAGATTCCCTTGCTCAAAAGCCTCAGTTGGCTCCATGTTGTCTATGGACGATGGCATTCTCTAGACTTTCTGCTGCCGCCGGGGGCGGGGGGCGGCGGGCAAGCCACCTCTAAGGCGGTGAAAGTTGGTTCTGGGAGAGGGAGGGGAGGAGAAAACCTTTTTACCCCTTTAACGTGTACAACACAGATATGCACACAGTACCGAAACAGACACGCAGTACCTCTGTGGTATTACATTTTCATGGGTGGGGGCACTTAGGAAAATCATGTCTGAGAAGCCTCCTGGCGGTGGGCAGTGACAATGCAATGAATGGTTGGGAACCTTGTGAGGCCAGCTTTCTCCCTCTCGGCACCACGGACACTTGGGCTGGGTCATTCTTGGCGGTGGGGATGTTCTGTGTGTTGTAGGACGTTTAGCAGCATCCCTGGCCTCTACTCCTCAGATGCCAGGAGCACCCCCAGCCCGTCCTCCCGAGCTGACAACCAAAAATGTTTCCTGCATTCCCAGTTGTCTCCTGGGGGGTAGGGGGGGACAAAATCAGCCCCATTTGGAAACTCCTGGACTAGATGAGGTCATTCTTGTAAGTGCTCACGAAATGGTAACTGTATCACAGAGCTTAATAGTGTTGGAATTTTTTTTTTTTTTTTTTGGAGAGGAGTGAGTGTGTCTTTTATCCAAAGCAATAAATTCTGAGGGGGCCAAGCAGGTTTAGGGTTGAAAAGTCGAGTGGCAAAGCAAAGGGAGAGTTCTGGCCATCCCAGCATTAGAGGCCTTTGCGTGAAGGTATCATCAGGAGTGGGGAGGGGCTTAGGGAGCTGTGCCAGAGCGCCTAGAAACGTCCATCTCTCTTCGTGTCCAGAGAGGGCTCATTAAATTTTGTGACTGCGCTGGTGGAATTTTGACTTGCAGCTGTGAATTTCAAGGCCTCCCCAGGCCTCTTGTGGACAGGAAGCCAGGGTAATAAATGGCCTCTGCTTCCTGGCCTAGGTTGCAGGCCTTGGGAGGTTACGTCCTCAATGTCCCACTCCAAAGGGTGGTGAGCTGGGGGTCCCAACACCGGAGACCGAGTGTGGGTCTCGGGGTTTGGCCAGGTGGGAGCTGTCAACAGCATTAGCTATATATATAGGCTGAGCGATTTCCATCGGGTAATGCTGCCTGGGAGTCAGTAATGTTAGGCTTCTGCTTAATCAAAAGCAAAATAAAAACAAAACTGAAATAATTCCTTGGGCATCACATGATACTTCTAAAAACGGATATACAGTTTATTTGGTTGATAGTTGGAAGCAAGATGAATTCATCACATTGCACTTGGATCTGGTTCTGGAGAATGAAGCCTCATCTCCCTGAAATACTGGAGTCTGAGCGATTCCGCCTTTGCTAAGACTCTGGAAAGCTTGTGCGGTATGAGGGATGTGCTAGGGGAGAACCCACGTTCCTGTTCAATTAAGATGTTTATTGATGTGACACATAAAACTCTCCTATTTTATTATCTGGACTGGGAGGTGGTTATTTATTTAACTGCTTTGCTTCTGTGTTTTCTGGGGGTTCCTTCGAGATGGTTTTTCTCTAACAGGAATCCAAGAGAACAGGTCATCTGATGAGTTTGTCTTCCTTCTCCCCCTTCTTCCTGTATCCTAGTATTAAGGAGGTGGAGTGGGCCTGCTGTACGCTGCACCTTCAGGCACAGAAGTGGGGAGAGAGCACTTTTTGAATGCAAGATGCTTTTGGAAAGGTGAAAGATTTTAGAAGATCATTTTAAACATTCAGCATAACTATTTGTGTGAGTTTTGCCTTGCGAGGGAAAAGAACACAAACCAACAATACAGTTATGTTGAAATAATCCTCGGATTGGTAACGTTACATGAAATAGAGGAGCTGAAGGGAAAAACAAAATTCTACGCACATATGTTTTTCCCTAGTTAGAGACAGAAATCACCCAGTTCCGATTTACCAGTGGAAGTGGGGGCCCTCCACTCAAAACCCCAGTGCTGCTACTTATCCCACCTTCTCGCCCCTGCTCCCCGCTTGGCATAGGAATTTGTGTTGGAAGACACCCAGACGTACTTTCATTTACTTTTTCCTTGGGGACAGATTTCTCAATCAAACTCAGGATTCGAATGTTCATTTGCTAAGACAGTGCTTTGGGAAACAAACCAAAGCAAGGCAAGGCAAACAGTAACAAAACCCTGAAGTTTGTTCTCATACAATTTGGGAGATTGAGACAGAAAGAAAAACACCCCCTCCAAAAAAAAAAAAAACAAAACAAAACGAAAAGCGAGAGGTGAGCCTCTCAATTCATCAGACATATCATTACAGATGTTTGAAGAACTCAGCAAATAAACGTACAAAAGTTCATTTTTGGTTAATTATTTAGTAACTCTGTTTTGTGTTGTTAAAGAAAAAAAAGTGGAGATCATTCTAGAAAAATTCTATTTTTCTTCCCTTTATCACCTTCCTGGTCTACCCAGCTGCTTCCACCAGGGAACGTAAGTACCCAAATGCCAACATGACAGCCCGACTTTTGCAAAGCGGCTTAATTACTCATTATGAGATTCCATCAACACAAGCTCCGGTCTGTGGTTTTGTAATAAGGGCCGTTATCTTTCCTTGGATTTTCACTCCTTCATAAAGGGGGATGTGGCAGAGATTTCCGCAACCCCACTTTATATGGGAAGGGAATGAGAGGATTTTAATGCATGAATTTGATGTCATTAACAATGCTGACAGCTGTTTAATCCCAGTGGAAACAACAGCTGAGTCCCAACTGCAGGAAAAATAATTAACTCTTCAGTGCGTTCCGCGGAAGGGATCGTATGAATCAATTACGTGTCTCATGCCTTACCTGCAGTTTTTGTCAATTACTCAGCCGTTCGGTTGGGAGGCTCCGGCACTAATAAAAGGACAGGAGGCCCTTGCAGGCGCAGAGATTTGTTAAGTTCAGAGAACAGATTTATTAAATGGGCCTGTTCTAAGTTTGCCATTAATTAAAATTAAGAACCATTTTTTATGTTTCCACTGAATCACAGAACATAATGAACTAAAGTAAAAGGAAATAATAAAGTAGGAGCCCTGGGTGACCCAGTGTCAGGGAGGAGAAGGTGGCTGAGCTGGAAAGGAAAGAAACACAGGCTCTGTGGCTGAAACAGAAGCCCAGGGTGGGATGTGCGGTGCCCATGCTACTTTATGACATGTGCCATTTAATTTAAATGGAACATTTAGACACCCGCCAATGACGGTAAATTTGCTACTTTTTCACCCTTCCTCCCCCAGAGATGATCAGCCCCTCTCTTCTAGGCTTCAGGTTCTTTTTTTTCACCCCTGCTTGCTGACATCCTTCCGGTGACTATTTCTACTGCTTTTAATTTATAAAATATTACAGATATAAATAATGTCTGATTAAGATCCTGCTTTGAAATATGTGGCGTTCACTTAACGGTTCCCATTTAATAAAGCACTCCTGGATCCTTTCCATTCATTTATAATGCGCGACTTTGAGCAGATGTCTTAAGTATTCAATGTTACAAACAGCAACATTACATGAATTTAAATTTGGCTCTTTGTCTGAACGCCCCTTCAAGCATGGCAGCTGATGTCCAGGGAGCCCTGTTTCATCTGGAAACGATGCAGCTCTGCCAGCTGCCCCGAGCTCCCTCCTCGCTGGTACATGGAGAACAACCTGCTCTCTCCCAAGAGGTCTGGGGCTGCTAGGTGTAAGGGGAGACCTTCCGTCTCATCAGTTTGGTGAAGTGACAGGTGGAGGGAGAAGGTCCTGCATCAACAGCAGGTGGACAATCTCATAGCCTGGCCTGGGAAGAACAATAACGCTCCTTGAGTGCATGCTTGCCATTCCTGGTGGAACTTCAGGAACAGCCTGTCTCCACTATTACCCCGATTTTACTGAGGAATACACTGAGGTCAAGAGAAGAGAAATGCATTAGTTCTCTTTTGTTAATATTTTACCTGATTGGAAATTGGATGCACGTGTGTGTAAAATCCTCAAGTAAGGTTTGAAACCCAGCATTTTAAGAATAGGATACCAAAGATGTAGCTTAATGCCTGAATTTGAAAAAGAAAAAAAAAAAAAAAAACCCTAGGGGATATAGGAGCTAAACCAAGTATAGCTTTTCCCATCCAGCACATTGGTCCTTCCTTCTTTTTCTATTTTTCTGGGAAGCATACTTTACTCCGTTTGATTCTGTGGATCTGCTGGAGTGTTTTACTCCCTTTCTACACATCACCTTGGTCACCTAATTAAATAACCTGTCTCTTGACCACAGTGATTGGCTCAGAGATAAGGCATATGATCTAACAGGGCTAGAATCTTCCCTGGGATGCATGTATTCTGGGAGCAAGGTCTCTTTCTGCTGATATTAATATTGCAAGAGAAGGGGTCTGGTCTCTCCAGCAGCCATCTCTCCCACCAGGTAGAAGAATGCTAACGAAGTGAGCCACACAGAGAGCACCATAGCCAAAGGATGGAAAGAGACAACTAATCTGATTATATGTTGGAGCCATGGATCTTGCCTTGCCTGAAGCCATAACGCCAAGATATTCTAGTATGTGAACCAATATATACCTCTTTTGTCATAAACCAGGTTTGACTGCCACCAAGAATTATGGCTAATACGTAAGTACTGCTCCATGAAAGTTCTGGATATGGCATATCACATACTATCTTTCTAAACTGTGGTCCCAAGTGAAGTCTCAGCAAATTTCTCAGGATTCTGGCATCATACCACATTCTTTCTTAGCTCTATGACATTCCCCATGCTGTTCCTTCTACCTTGAATGTCCAACTCTTCCGCTTTCATACTTGGTGGTGCGAAAGATATCATTCAAGACCTAGTTCAAACATAAGCTCTTGGTTGAAATCTTCCCTGGTTTCAGTAGATGGTACCAGTTTTCCCCAAATAAGCGGTGAGCTATTTAGAGCAAGTCATGTTTCTTTCACTCTATGTTCTCGAACACAAGTACCATGTGCTTGCTGGGCGTGAGGGCATTATAACCAATATTATTAAAAAATCACGGTGAACTGGAAAACTCTGTCCTCAGGAGGTTTACACTGTATAGGGTGGAGACAGAGAATCAAAAGTATTACAGTGCAGGGAAGAATCTGATTATATAATTGAGTCAACATGAGCTAAAAGAGCTAATGGCTTCTCAGGGGGCGGTGACAGAAGTCGGATGCTTGGGGTGAAGGTGGCAGGCCAGTTCCACCGTGTGGTCCTCGGGCCATGTCTGGGTTTCTGTCCCAGTCCAGACTTCAATGGGTGCATCTGGGGGACTCGAGCCTCAGACTGGTTGAATTACATCATGGCTTTCATACTATTTTTAACAGCTTTACTGAGATATAGTTTGCATATCATACAATTCAGCCATTTAAATGTAAAATTGTTTTCAGTATATTCACAGAACGGTACAATGTTCCCTACATCCATTTTAGCACATTTTCATTATCCCCAAAGGAATCCTACCCCCTTCGCTGTTATCCCTCAATTCGTCCCTGCCCGCTTTAGCCCTGGGCAACTAGTAGTCTACTTTTGGTCTCTATAGATTTGCTTCCTCTGGACAATTCATATAGATGGAATCATAGGGTCCTTTTTGACTGGCATTTTTCACCTAGTATAATGTTTTCAACATACTATTTTGTTGTTGATATTAAAGCAGCAGAAAGCCCTTTTGTCATGAATAGTCTCTTAGGTGTAACACAATGGAAGATAAATAAAAGAAGAATGTCTCTGGTTGAAAGAGCAGGATGGGAGCCCTGAGTTTTACTTTCTTGACTGTCTCCTGAAGCACCTAAGGACAAGGGCCACTCGGACAGGGTAGTTGGGCCACTCACCAGGTCCCAGGCAGTCCATCTGGACAGAGCTCTATTTCCTCGCACTTTTGAAAGCAGAAGAAGCTGCGCTATTTCAAATCTTTTTTTTTTTTTTTTTAATTTTAAGAAACTGCCTTCTCCAGGAAGGAGTATTATGTGACAAACATTCCAAGTCCCTTCTTATGGTAATACTGCACTTTGCAAATGGCTCGGATCCAATCCAATTGAACATAATAAAATGAAACAATCTGTGCTATCTCCAATAGCTTTAATCTTTACCATGCTAATGATTCCTAAAACCAATGAGCACGGTTTAAAAAAAAAAAAAGAGAGAGAGAGAGAGAAAGAAGAAAAAGAAGAAGAAGAAAGAACGAAAAGACACAGTCTGCTCTCCTGTTCTCAGCCTTCTTGGCAGCTGGGGCTGGTGTTTATTGTCACCATCAACAGGGTCCTTGGGAAAAGCTCACCCTACTGCTTTGAGGTCAGAGTTTACATGTGAAATGAACTGGTCACAGCCATCATACCATCCCTCTGCTCATGATGGTTAACAATGAAACACAACTGCACCCATAATTAAAACTGCTGCCCCATTTTGCGATGTTGGCATGAACTCCGCCGGGAATGGCTTGGCCACCACCAGAACCTGGCCTCTTTGCCAATTAGCAATGGCATTTTCTGTCCAGCCACACTGAATGCCCAGGGTATAGAGCACCAACCAGGGCTGGCAGCCTCAGTCCTCTTATAGGGTCTGTGTGGGTAGGACCATGGGGTATAGTTTCTGGATCGTCTCAAAATAACCCATTCATTCATTCATTCACCATGCATTCATCTACACGAATGGACCATCTTCCTACAGATCATGCACTATGCCGGGAGTCAGAAATGAGGGGATGAGTAAGATCCATTCCTTGCTCTTAGAGAACTCAGAAGAAAGGGAGATTAAATACACACACACACTTTTGATTCATTGGGTAAGTGCTAAATGATATGTAAGAACAGAAGACTGGGGGGCGGGAGGGGAAACGGGTTGAAAGAAGGCTCTCTGCTCCCTCCTCCTTGCCCTGCTGCCCCTGCTGTGTCCCAGGACTGTTTATGTGAACCTGCTCCCATCCTGCCGCCCCCCCCCACCCCGGCCCTGCTTTTCTAGACTCCCAGATTCACAGCTCTGGGCCATTGCCTGCAGCAGTCTGAAGCAGCTCCCGATAGTCACAGTGACTCTTCATCCCATCCTGGGATGTGTAGATGTGGGAACCTAACACCCACCCAAACCTCACGACTCAAATCTGTTTGGTTCTGGTCTTGCCCCTTCCTGTGGACAGCTGACCAAAAGCGGAGGTGGCCAGGAGTGGTTCACTTCCTAATTGTTCAGGGGTGGATTCGTCTGCTTGGAACATATTTTGGACCATGAGTTTGCCTCTTTTCTTCCAGATACCATTCAGTAGTGACGGGCTTCTCAGAGAGGCAGATAAGCTTGGGAAAACAGGCTGAAACACACACGGGATACCTCAGGGGCTGGTAACTATGGGGGAAGTTCTAGAAGGGGAGAAATGGAAACAATGGATCAAGGGGAGACTTTGGTGAGTTTTGTGTATTCCATGCATCCTTCCCCCCATTAAGGCAATAATAGTAGTTAATAATAAAAGTCACAGATCATATTTACTAAGCCCTGACTATGGGCCAGACACATTCTACATGCTTTATATGTATTAACTCATTCAATCCTCACAACACCTCTATGAAGCAGGTATTATTATTTTTCCTATTTCACAGCTTTGGAAACCGAGGCACAAAATGGTTCAGTAATTTCCCCAAAGTAGAACAAGTAGTACCTGGGATTTGAACCCAAAACATCATTTTCAATGATACTGACATGTCATTAAAATAATTGTGCAATATATTCAAGACCCTTAAAAAAGTGTACACTCTTTGACTCAGTAATTCCACTTCTGGAAATCTTAGGAAACAGTCGAATATTATATATTTATTAGTTCAAAACACTCATATGTTACTTTTTAGCCTTATTTATAATAAGTAAAATCTGGAAGCTATCTACATTTTCAGTATTAGGGGAATGGTTCAATAAACTACAGTAATAGCCAATAAATGGAATTTATAGCCATCGTTAAAAATGATATTCATGAAGAGTCAATAATATCCTGGAACTGTGTTGTAATGTTAAGGCAAAATGCAGAACTGAACCTTCTCTTTGTATGATCAAACTATGTTTGGATGCTGGGGGTGGGGGGTGTACAGTGAAAGAAAAGAAACGTTTTCCATTTGGTTCCATCCAAAGAAACTATCAGGAAACTGTTTCTGGCATATCTACTATCTCCTCTTAACCCAGTGTCTCAAGAAAACTCAACCTGGTACTTTTTTTTTTTTTCCTGAGATATTTCACGTGGAAAAATAAATTATATCAGTGGGTTTAATATCTCAGTTGGATAGGTAAAGCTAGGTTCTTTAGCTCACAGAAAAGAAACCAAGCAAAAAAAAGCTTTGAATTCTCAGACCTGCTCACGCAGTATATCCAGAATTGATGAGGCACAGAGATATCACCTGGAGATAACTTTTCTCCACTTGTTCACAGGCTCAGAACCAAATCACAGCACCTCCTTCCTCCAGCTGTACTTTGGAGCAAATTGAGTCCAAATTAGATCACTTGTTTCGTCCAATTGTATGAACCACGGCAATACCGTTTGGGAAAATCTAATAGTCTTAATCTAAGAACTGCTCCTGTGCCCACAATAGAATCAAACAAATAATCAATAAGCCTCTAGATATTATAACATCATTGAGTGAAGAGATAGAGAAGAGCAGAGTATGTGTTTGCAGAGTACTGCTTAAATGGAATCAAATCACAATTCAGCAAGGACAAAACAAACAACAGCACCAAGAGAACTAGGCAGAGTAACACGGTTTGGTCTATAGACTTTAATGGCTCCAGAATCTTCTACTGGAAAGTGTGAGATTGTGAATCTGAATGAGGCAGGTATTTTCCTAGACATTTAACAGTGTCATTCAATCATCAATAACTCTGTGGCATTGTTACTATCATTCCCATTTTACTGTTGGGTAAATTTGAGGCTCAGACAGGTTGGTTCACTTGCCCAAAGTCACACAACTGGTAAGTGGCAGAGGTGGGCACCGAATCCAAGCTTTTTAACTCAAAGTAACGTGAATCACATGCTGGCAAACTGGCTCGGGAGTCAGCCCCAATCCAGGGTTGATTGGCTTTCTTCGAAAACTTAGGCAAATCAATAGTATCTTCAAGGCTCAGTTTCTGTATCTTAAGACGGAAGTAACTATATATGTATACATGTCAAGTGCTTAGTGCAATGTCTGGTACAAAATTCATAATAAATGCAACACTCTAATTATTAAAAAAAAAAGGATACCCTCAACAAAACTGTAAGCAAATACCAAACTCTAGTTCAATAATGCAATAATGAAATACCTCCTTACGTGTTTAGGAACAAAGCGACTGATGTCTGCAACTTATCAGGAAATGAATCAGGAAATAAGATAGACTAATGAATGGATGGAGGTACAGATGGTTAGAGGGATGCGTGGACAAAGGGATGGATAAATGGGTAAGATGTAAGTAGAGAGACATTAACTTTCAAATCTAGGTAGTGCATAAATGAGTGTTCGCTATACAATTCTTTCTTCTTTCATAATAATAAAATGTTGGATGGATGGCATACTACACAGTGGCAGAGAAGAATGAAATACTGTGGGTGAATCACACAACACAATGAGGAGCAAAAGCAGCTAGACACTAACGAGTGCGTGCTGGAGGATTTTCTTTATATAAAACTCAAGAAATCACGACAGTGGTTAGCTCTTGGTGGTGATGGGATTTACTGATTAGAAATGGTATGTATAGGTGAGCCTTCTGGGATGCTGGAAATGTTCTCTACTTTGATCTGGGTGGTGTTTACATGGATGTGTAAGTAAGTTACATATAATATAAATTACATATAGTATAAATTCTTTGAGCTGTCTCTAATATGTGTGTCCCTTACCGTATATATGGTACACCTCCAGTTACATTCTGATTCCAGAAGCTCACATTTTCTGAATGCCCTTCTCTCCCCACGGCTGGCATTCTTTCTAGGCACTTTCTGATGCATTCACTTGGAAAACCATTTCAGAGAATTGTCTGACAGGATACATTATTTAAGCCTTTAAACACGATGTGAAGCAATCTCACTTTCTTAGAAAATGACTGTCATCCCCGAGAGTAAACTTGGCCTACAAGGAAATAAAGAACGTGAAACTCCTCAGCTACCTAGTGGCCCTTGTCCAGCATCCTTGGGCCTTGTCTTCTCTCCTTCACAATCAGAGTATTTCCAGGAAAAAAAAAAGATACCCCACTGATCCCAAATTTCTGTCATGTGGCATGAGATTCAGCCATAAAGAAAGAGTATGGAGAGGCCACGTCCAAACCACACCACATGGAGAGCCACCTAGAGGGTGAACATCCTGGTCAAGGCCTGCCCTCCCTCTCAACTCTGGGAAATATTCCAGTTCAGAAGACAAACCTCTCTTTCTCATCCACCCCAATATAATCCCTTTCCAAAGCTTCCTCTTGGCCTGGCCCACTGGATCACAAGTAGAAGGCACCCCTGGGCTTCTTCAGGATCATCCCCAAAGGAGGTCCCAATGCAAGGCAGGACAGCTGTCACTGGCAGCAGAGACCCGGCCACCAATTCTCCCCCAAATCCCTTCCAAACTGCCTTTGATGCGAATTTGAAAGCAGCACCTTCCAAGTGCAGGCAAGACAGAACCACACAATGATTTCTGCAAAATCAATTAAATAGAAGATAGTGTAGGAATAGAGATGAATTGAGATCCAGGACCCACACCATGATAACCGGGGGTACTTGCTTTAAAAACACAGATCCCCAAGATTCTCTCCAGAACTACTGAATCAGAGTATCTGGGAATGACACCCCCAAATATTCTTATTTTAACAAGCTCATACTGGGGATTCCCTTGTAAGTACAAATTTGAGGATCAGGGCTTCTTTGTAAAGATCTCCTTAAGGAGACCAGGACTGTTCATTCATCCCTTTACCCACCCATGCAACCATCCAGCCAGCCAGCCAGCCAACCACCCACCCATCTATAATCCATCCATCCACCCAACCATCCATCCATCCTTCCATCCATCTCCTCATCACCATCCACCCATCCATGCATGCATGCATCCATCCTACAGCTACATAGCTACAGAGCATTTTCTGTGCGCCGAGCCACAGACTGCACCTCCCTCGATGGTTAAAAACAAAATTTCCTTATACCACTGAGTTTTACAGAAAACAAACCAATTTAGCCACATTTAACTATATGATCATCAATCTAATCATACAATCATCATTGCCAAAAAACACTTATAATGGTAATATCCCCATTTTTCTCACCAACCTATATAAACCTGTTTTCAGATATCATCCATCTTGTATGAAAGACTGCCTGGATTTTAGGGAGAGTATGATCTGGAACAAACCATTTGGCTTGAGTCTCTTTTTCAAGGGAACTTGTACCTTCAGCTAAGAACACCCAAATCTCATAGGTCTGTAGGTCAGCAAGCACCGATCTATGGAGCTGATTACTTTCTGAGATGTCCAATTACAAGTGAGTAATTTCCTTCCCCCAAAGATACCCTGTGGAGAATATGCTATAGATTCTTCTGTTACTAGGAAGTTAGGGGATTTGGGTACCAAAGCAAAGCCACAGGTTCTGAAGTTCTGTACCTTTAAAGTAAAGTCTTCAAAACATCTGTGTGTGTGTGTGTGTGTGTGTGAGAGAGAGAGAGTGTGATAGATATGAAAACTGAGACAGAGATTCAATAAAAGATTATGCCAATTTAACAAAAATAAATAAATAAAGCAACTAAATTGAAAAGAACTCCCAAAGCTAGATATGCTCCTTTTGGATTAACTGCTGTATACCTCTGTCATAGATTCATACAACCCAGTGGCTGATGACATAGGAATTATTATGATTGGTGCACTGTATTGAGTTTCTTTATTTAGCTCTCTGTCCCCTCCAGATTGTAAGATCTCAGAAGGCAGAGCCCATTTTTCTCTTTCTTACCACTGGATCTGTTCCATGCCTGACAGTGCCTGACTCAATAAATATCTGCTAAGTCTTGGATGTATGTCCTTCCCTGGTAAGAATGTGACAAAATGAGACATCATTGCGATTCTCAATAGCTTCGACCTCAAGCAAGTGAATGATTTCCACTGGGTTAAGAGTCTCCTTTCATGTTAAGTAGTGAGGTTGCTAGAGAATAAGCCTCCGTGACTGAAGAATGAGTAACGTTAGCTAGGCACTCAGCCACAAACACTGATTTGTTGTTGAATGTGCCCCAAGGCAAGCACTACACAAGAAGATAGGAAGCTCCAGTCCTATCATTTTCTGTCATTCCTAAGCAGAAGTAAGAGCATCTTTGACCTGTGACCCTAATTATGGCCAGGTTTGGGGGTCAAACATTACAAGTCAGGTATTAGCAATTCTCTATACCAAAACTTGGGTAGCTGGGATTAGTCCTGCTGCCTGAGTTTCACCTCTGTTGTGCGATCAACAACATACTGCCTTTCTCCTCACCCTTATGACATCTGACCCACCAGTGGCCCGTTAAACTAGTCTGGCTCATGCATGCACCCATATACCCACTAACCCAAGGCACGGACATCACTGGTATCTCCTTTAATCATCCAGGGAGATTTCCCCTCACACATACCCTTTATTCCTAATCTTAGTTGCAAATTAGAATCACTTAGGGAGCTTTTAAAAATCCTGAAGTGCATGCTAGAACCTAAGCCAGTTAAATCAAGGCTCCCTAGAGGAAGAACCCAGGCATTAGGATTTTTTTTTTTTATAGCTCCCTAGATGATTCCAGTAGGGTTGAGAACCACTGATGGAGAACATCTTTACCCCACTTTTCTCAGATTCATCAATTTGTGACTCTTGCCTAGGAAGGTTTCCAGGCCTTTTGATATCATATTTATATGAGGTCTCATCAGTATCTGGACCTCCACTTCATTCTGCAGATTTTGACAAGTTCTTTGATCTTCAACAAAGCCTTCATATTACACTGAGATTTATGGAAGGCCTAGCAAATGACTTGTTCAAAGTCTTGAACCCAGAAGTCTTATCTCCCAGTCCACGTTATTCTTTTGAATCAAAGCAAGAATTTTTAAATTGCACAACCTTCTTACCCATCACCCCCTGCCCCAAGCGTGACCTGTTTTCTGATCAAACTCTCCAAAGCGGTGTCAATGAGTTCTGACATTTTAGAGGTGGGTAGGTAGGTAAATGGATGGATAGATGGATGGATGGATGGATGGATGGATGGATGGATGGATGGATGGATGGAAGGAAGGAAGGAAGGAAGGAAGGAAGGAGGAAGGAAGGTAGGAAGGAAAGAAGTAGGCATGGATGGATGGATGGGTGGATAGATAGATGAAAGGATGGACGGATGGACCAACGGACAAATGAATGGTTGACCTTGTGACGACGTTTATTCTAACATCTCTTCAAATGTTTGTGTTCCCTACTAGACTTTAAATTCCATAAGACAGAGACCTTGAACCTATTTGTCTTTGGTTTCTCAGGGCCTAGCATAGCACTTTGTTGGTGGGCAGGTACAGCAAGAGGGGAAAAATATGTGCTTTTTGAAAATAAATGACTGTAGTTCAATACCCTTATTTGTAAGTCTACCCAATATCCTTCTAAGAAGAGAATTTCTTGATAGGGACAGGAATGAAATCTTGAAAGAGAGGTGTGCCACTGATATTTTACTTTTATGCTATACAAAGAAGTAGCTAGTGGCAAGTTCTAATAAAAAAATTCTAATTGGAAGATGGTATTATTGATCTCAGGACAAAGTGAGTAGACAGCATTTTTAAAATACTGGGTTCTTGGGCGCCTGGGTGGCTCAGTTGGTTAAGTGACTGCCTTCGGCTTAGGTCATGATCCTGGAGTCCCGGGATCGAGTCCCGCATCGGGCTCCCTGCTCAGCAGGGAGTCTGCTTCTCCCTCTGACCCTCCTGCCTCTCATGCTCTCTGTCTCTCCTTCTCTGTCTCGCAAATAAATAAAAAATCTTAATAAAAATAAATAAATAAAAATAAATAAATAAAATATTGGGTTCTTTGGATGGTAAGTGTCTTACTATCATAGAACTCCCTCTTTTCACTGATGAGAAGACTAAGGCCTAGCAAATGACTTATTCAAAGTCTTGAACCAAGAACTCTTACCTCCCAGTCCACGTTATTCTTTTGAATCAAAGGAAGAATTTTTAAATTGCACAACCCTTTTACCCGTCACCCCCTGCCCCAAGCATGACCTGTTTTTTTTTTAAGTTTTTTTTTATTCTTATGTTAATCTCCATACATTACATCATTAGTTTTAGATGAAGTGTTCCATGATTCATTGTTCGTGCATAACACCCAGTGCTCCATGCAGAATGTGCCCTCCTCAATACCCACCACCAGGCTAACCCATCCTCCCACCCCCCTCCCCTCTAGAACCCTCAGTTTGTTTTTCAGAGTCCATCGTCTCTACATGACCTGTTTTCTGATCAAACTCTCCAAAGCAGTGTCAATGAGTTGGTATTTTTCATCAAGCTACTTGGATTCCAGTGACACTTGCAAAACTATCTACACTATTATATTTGGGTTGTTTGAGAGAAAACTAGCAAGTCCTTGGCTGTACCAGTTGTGGTGTGAGGACTGACTCCCGTTGGTAATGGGAGAAGTACATCGCTGTAAAAAATACAGTTCAGGTTACTTTGGAAAGTACAAGGCACCATAATTTTCCAAATTGGCAAAAACTACCTGCTATGGATTGTAGTAAAGTGTGTTTTTAAATTATTTCAGAGCCATAAAACCTCTCCATAGAGAGTGCTTTGAAACTGCAAATTAAATATAGAACATCTATGAACTGTATCCATTTTTACAGTAAGTATATATTTCCATGGGGGTTTGTACCATCTTTTTTGTCTAGTTACACTAGTTAATAATGCAGTGAATTTGCAGTAATAGAGTAAATGTTATTTTGATGACACTATTTGATTAAGTTAAAGATGACATTAAAAGGACCATTTCAATAAAGAACTGAAATATCCAGAAGTAACCAGAGCTGAGTGTTTAAGTCAGCGAGTCTGGCGGTCTTAAAAGGACCAAATGGAATTTCCTTCACTGTGTGAATGATGAGCAAGTTAAGGAACAATAGGACCAAATAATATATGGGAGAATATGAAGGCTCTGATTCTGAGACCCAGGCAATTTTAGTTATTTAAGGAAGGTATGCTACTCGCAAGAAAACAGCTCCTGTGGCCTTGGGTAAACACAGAAATGCATTAAGTAAAACGAAAGCGAGAGGGCACTGAGATTTGCAGCAAAATGTGCTGATGTGGTGACAGTGAATTGAGTTGTCGCACAAACAAAAGAAAGGAAAGAAGTGGGATCAGCCATGCCGCACCCCCCCTCGCCCCCCATCTTCTCTGAAAATTCTCAAATGCACGAGTGGGCTGTCCACACCCGTGCAGGGAAATCTTTGAGATTAAAAAAGGAGAAGAGAGTCCTAATTATTTCTTTCAGGCCTCTGTTCATATGGTGCTTGCCAAATAAAAGTTCTTTTCTGAGTGAGAGGTTCACGTACATAAATCAAGCGACTGTTTGAAAATCCCGTGACTTAAGTTCTTAGAGATAGAATCTATCTGAAAAGACAGCCCTCAGCAACGTGACTGAGTTATGAATCATGGGCATTTCACCAGAAAGAAGACCCAAGATTAAAGGTGCGCAGTGGCTGAAGCCCCTAGTTCCCACAGAAATGCTTGCTCTGGTGTCTCAGCCCCAAAGACAGGTGATATCTCTATATCCACAGTGGGCCACTGATTGTTGACAAGTTCAAGCCCAAAGCACTCACATTTGTGACTGTTTTTACAACTAAAGAGGGATAGGAAGGAAGGAAGGGAGGGAGGGAGGGAGGGAGGGAGGAAAAAAATACCCCAGCTCCAGCGAATATAATTCTTCCTTGTGATCTCAAAAAAACCATCATTAGATGCTAAGTTTTTCTCAGATAATTCATCTGGTCATCATGCATGTTGGTAGCTCAACACAATTATTTATTTCCTCACAGAAAGGGATGGTGGTATGGTTTGTTAGAAAAGTCACATGCCCCCATGTCGGTAAATATTTCCTCTTAAAGTGCAAATACCTCAGAATGCAACATTCATGGTATATTTGACTTTCTGAGTATAAACCTGGACTGTTTATTATCTTCCCAGCAGTGAATCACTTAGAGACAATGGATGATATAAAACGTCACTTCAAATGAGTCTATTAAGTAAAGCACATGATAACAAATGTTATGATGCTGAGATCTTTAAGACTGAACAGAATATTCAAGCTGCCGGCAGATTTGTTCTTGTCGAAGATACCCACGTACTTGGAAGGACCACAATTACTCAGAAAAGATGGCAAACCTTCTTTAGGAAACATCCTATTTCTCAGAATTTTGAGTGGCTCAAACCTATGTATTTGAGATATGCCCCTTGACAGTTTGTGAGCCCACCTGCCCAGGCCCCCGCTGACTGTCCTCTTTCTCCCCAGGGATCTGGGGCAATGCTTGGGAGAGCTCAAATTTCGTGTTTGTGGCACATTTTCAAAACTCAAAAACTCAAAAAGAATTTCTGATGCATGCCCAACACACACACACACACACACAAATGTGAAAACAGAGGATTTTTAGGGCAGTGAAACTACTCTGTGATACCCCACAATCATGGGTTCATATCACGATCTGTTGGTCTAAACCCCCAGAATGAACAATGCCAAGAGTGAACCCTAATGTAAAGTATGGACTTTGGGTGACAATGTTGTGTCAGGGTAGATTCTTTGATGGTAACAAATGACCCTACTTTGGTGGGGGATGCTGACGGTGGAGACGCTTGCATGCGTCGGGTGAGGGAATACGGGAACTTCCCAGCTTCCTTCTCAATTTTGTTGTGAACCTAAAACTGCTCTAAAAAGCAAAGCCCACTTTAAAAAAAAAGTGAAAACAGCTTTAATAAAAAGCATATTTGGAAAATATGGTGGTAAAAAACGTCCAGTTATTATCATAACTGCAGCACAGTGTCCCTATTTGAGGAGAACCTTTTACTGTCCTGGCCGGAATCTGTACGCACGTGTTCCAGCAGAAACAAAATCTCTCTGAGGCCCCAGAACTTGTACCTCCCCCTCATCTTGAGTTTGCCCCGAGTGTCACGGCACAACCCTGACTAATTTCACTGACATTGTGTGGGAAGAAAACATCTCTTTTAGATTGTGAGGGACATTTGGTGGCCCATTCTTGAAGATGAGCTAAACATCCTCTGAGACCATCTCTCCAGCTCATCAGAACCAGCCCGGATCTCTGACACCTACAGTCTCTCCTCCTGACACTGATGTAAAGTCTCCCCTCTTCCGCGGGGCAAATCCTATATATACAGCCTTCGATAGTCATCTTCTCTCTGCAGAGTTCCCAGATCAAGAAGGAACAGACTAAGTATCTATGTTCCTGTGGTGTTTTATGTCATTTGTATTATCATCCGCACCCACCTCCCATTAACAGACATTTGCTTATGCGCCGAAGCCCCCGTACCAAGAGGTCGATGAGGCTGGGGCGTGTATCTTAATTGTTCCTATCTGTGTGTCGATTTCTGGTTCCTGGCATGGGCTTGGCATGTCGCCGATGCTCACAAGTACAGAAGGGTAATTGGACGTTTGGGCAGCTACTTTATTTCGAGTAAGCCGCTAGGATATCATCACAGTTTTTCAATAAAATATAAAAATTCTACCATTCATCTAACTATGCATCATTTATCCATCTATCCAACCACTCATCTGGACATGCATTCATCCATCCATCCATCCATGTAACTGTCCACTCATCATCCATCCATCCATCCATCCATCCAACCATCCATCCACCGAAAAATGTGCACTAATACCTACTTTGCCATGCCTTTTTATGGGTGATAAAAAAAGCTGTCTAGAAAAAGAGTAAGATATAGTCCTTGCCTTGACATATGTTGTTGCTGAATAGGAGAAATGATACATGAAAGCAAGGACAACATCTTGTCCATCTTTTTGTCTCCTGTGGTGTCTTGCACGGAGACTTTATTCAGTAGCACTCAGTAAGTGACTGGTGAATTAACGCATGAAAACAAATACAATACAGGACGGTAAGTGAAAAGTGTCAAATAAATGCAGCAGACAAAAGGCTACAGAAGAGTGGAGGGTGGGCTGATCACGTCCAGCTGGGCACCTCATAAAAGGTGGAATCTGAGCTGGGACAGAAGGGCTGGCTCAAATTTGGAACAGGGTGATGAGAGCAAGGCATTCCAGAAAACAGTTTACCCATGCATGCATGCAATCTCTACCGTCACAGCCCATCACAGTGCTTGGCACTGAGGAGGATCTCAATGCGTGTTCTTGTTTTGAAGTGAGGCACCTGCCAGACTGAGCTGGGCATTAGGCTAAAGTGAAGGGGACAAAGTTTCTGCCCTCAGGGAGTCTCCTGGGGCCATACTGGAAGCCAGGGTAAACTGGGGGTGAGAAAGATGATAGTATGTAGCATCAAACAGCAGCTTAAACTGCACAGAGTACAGTGGAGGTCCTAAAGGGACTGTTGATGAATAGGTTTCTAATTTGACTAAGTTTGAATCTTGTGTTCGCAATTAGCAGCATCCATTTGCATACAATTAGTGTGCAAAGCCCTTAAAGAGAGTTTGTTCTCTAAAGTAGGGTAAATATGCACACGCACACCCCACTGCAATTGTGCCTGCTGTAGTGATTTGTTGCACAGATTTATTATCCTATGTAGACTAAGGATGGACTTCAGCCCAGTCTAGGTCCAAAGGACAACACTTGCATTTTATTTGGCCTGTCTATTCAGAATAAGGGCTGGATTTCCCAAGGGCGCTAACTTAGGAGGTCTGAGTGTCAAGACTGGTCATGTGTGGTTAAAGTGAACAGTTACTAAGCATATGGTCAGTTTCTCCACAACCACCACTAACTACCACCACCACCACCAACTACTACTGGAAGAAAAAAAAAATTGCAAGGAAACAAAGCAAAAATCACAGAAATGAATGATTTGTCATGAACATTTGTGGGCCTTTGCTGGCCCATTCATCCATGATCCAGGTTCAGCTTTCCCTTAGGTTCCTGCTTCCCTGTGCAATGCCAGAATTATTCCGGAAGCCCAAGCAAGTACCTTAGAAACAGAGCCTAATTCACTCGCTCATTCCATAAATATTTATTGACTGCCAAGCCCTCATTCGGGCACGAGGGAAACACTGATGAATCAAAACAGACACATGGCCTATGGAGCTTACAGTCTGGTGGGAAAAAAAGGAATTGATAAATGAACAAAAATAAATGCAAAATCACAGCATTGGTCTCAAGAGGAAATGTGTGGACCTATGAGAACTTATAAGAGGATCTAATGAAGTCCAGGAAGGCTTCCTGGAGGGAGTGACAATTAAGTTGAAATACAAAGAATGAGAAGAGGCAAAGAAGGGGAGAGACCAGCATGCATAAAGACCCTGTGGCAGGAAGCATCAGGGCAAGTTCCAGAAACTGGGAGAAAGTCAATGTGGTAAGAGGGCAGAGAATTAAGGTGAGAGTCATGAGCAATGAGACTAGGGAGGTAGGTAGGGGCTCCATCAAGGGGCGGGGGAGGAAATTGTGGGTTATGTTCAGGGGTCTGTATTTATCCTAAGAGCAAAAGGATATCATTGGTGTGATTTAATTAGGGGTGGGAGGAGGAGGAATGCTATACCCAGATTTGCGTTTCAAGATCACTTTGGCTGTAGTTGGAAAACCATCTCCCCATCTCCCTGCTGGCTTCAACTGTGCCCTGTCTCCTTCCATAGCAAGAATGCTGCTACCTACCCTTGGCATGCTTAGGCCAGGGGCTGCCTCTTGTCCTGTCAGACCTTGCCTGCCATCTGCAATCCTGGCTGGACCCCATCACAACTACGTGTATGCCTCTCTCTCCACCTGCGTCCACGGGCCCATGTCTGGTGCGCCTATCACCTGAATTCCCAGTACAAGAAACAATAGTCTCCCAGGTACAACAGTCTCCAATTCTACTGGGGATGAGTCTAGAGCAAGATCAACATCAAGTAAGACTGTCACTGTCTCTAGGAATGGGTATGGCAGTAGCACTATAGCTGCTAACAGAGTTCTGTTGTTTCCATCTTTTTAATACTCATCCTACTTTTTCCAGCAGTGATATACCTACTTTACTCCATCCCCCACAATCTGTATGGCTAGTGTCAAGGGATCTGATCTCCCGGCGCCAAGGTGGCCTGGAGCGCAGTGACTGGCTCAGGGGCGACATGTGACCCACTGAGGGCCAATGAGAGTCAGGCGTGGGAGCCCTGCGGGAGCTCTCCCGAAGGAGCCACACACACACTTTGCCACTGGCTCCTTGAACATGAAGGATGTGGGCTCATGGTGGCCATCTCTGCCCGCCTGGACTGACCCTGTCTGAAAATGAAGAGAGAAGCTCAGCTGGAAGATGGAGAGAAACAGAATTGTGACACTGTCGTTTGATCACCTGGGTCCGACAGTGCCAGATCGACCCCTCAGCTTCCCAGCTCCAGGAGTCGATGAACTCCACTTTTTGCCTCAGCCAATTTGGGGTGGGTATTGTCGTTCCCAATTCAAAATAAAAACTTCGGTCTCATCTGGTCTCTTCTCATTGCCCGTCTGCGATTGCTGCCACCCTACCCACTTCTTGTCTGGGAGGAAGCCATGTGGGGGTAAAATTAAGGGAAGAGTGTGAATAGGGTTGAAAGAACTCTCTCCAGTCAGCCCCTCAGCCTTCCGCTACCACACCCCTAGCAAATGGTGCATTAGAATCAGAGGACACACTCAGAGCTGTGACTATGAAAGTCTGGCTTCCCCCAAAGGTGCCAACCTTCTTTGTTTCCCAAAGTCTGGCGCATGATGATTGCCGATTTTAGATTTCTTTTGAAAACTCCCAATTTCATCACTGCAAGTGTCCAAGAGGAACTATTATTAAAATGCTTGCAGAAAGTGTGACCCAAGCATAAAGGATATCAGCTCAAATTTTTACCCCACATTAATGGAAGTCATGATAAGTCTTATCATTTATGGGTTTAGAAATCCACAAATCCTAATACCAAAAACCTGTGTGTGCATATGTATGTGTGTGGTATGCCCGAACCGGAAAAAAATAGACCTTGAAGAGCCAGGGTTTTGCTTTGTCTCTCTTTCTCAAATTCAAGTGCACCTGCTATAACTTAGCTTTTCAACCCAATATCCTATTTCATCAGGAGCTGGTAAGACAAACAAGCCCCTTCCTCTTGGAACAATGGCATGCTGCTATGCTTTTGCAGGAACAAACACTGAAAAGCAGCCCACTTTTCTTTTCCCTTTTCCTCAAGGAAATAACCACTGACTAACTACCCCTGCCCCACCCATCTCTCTCCCTCTTCCTCTCCCTCTCCCCCCGCCCCCTCTCACACACACACTATGTAATGCATCCGGGCTGGAGACTACACATTCAGTCCATAGACTGGGAGGGAGTTTTGGAAAAGGATAGATGAGACAGACAATCTGTATTGAGATGAAAAACGCTGGGATAATTCTCTCTCTCTTTTTTAACCAAAAGCAAAACAAAACAAAACAAACCCCAAAACACATGCAGTATTCCATAGTTAAGAACAATATCTCTGGTGTCATTGCCTGGGGTAAAATGTTGGACTAAAACTTACAGCCACACAGCTCTGGAAAGTCTATGAGCCTCAGTCCTCTCATCTGCCAAATGGGAGTGTGACATTAAGTTAAATAATGCCTGCAAAGTCCTTAGCCTGTCCCTTGCCTGCCTATGGGAGACACTAAGTAAATACTGCTATTGCTGTGGAGAAGGCGGGTCCGAGAGCCAGACAGTTATATAGATGTGGGGAGGTGCGTGGAATCTCCAGGCGTCCCTTCTCAGACCAGCACAATGAATTCCACACAATAAGGCTTTCGTCACTCAAGAGGAAAACCTTTTCCTTGTTGTTTCGGCCCCGCGGGGTGAATCTCGGGCAGCTGTGGCATTCAGCTTGGAGGAAGCCAGACACACACCTCAGTGCTTTGTCCAGATGGAGTTAACACGAGACTTGGAGAGAGGATTAAAGAATAGAAACGTGTTCATCTGTGAAATTAAAAGTAGTACAGCATGACACACAACATTATGTGTTGGGGTTAGTCAAAAGCAATAATTAGGCTGAGTATGACTCTGAACACACTCATAATCAAACAAAAGCAATTCCACCGAATGAGGCGAGCTGATTCTCTTGGGAGGGGAAACAGGCGAAAGGGGCAGATGTACTAGGGAATGAGCGAAAGGGACTGAGGGCTGGGCAGGAACTGCCCTCCAAGAGGCCCCGGGGGAGCGCAGGAGCTTTGCTCAAGGCCACGGCAAGTGACCGGACCATCGGCTTAAACAACACATCCGTTTCTATCTCACGGCTGCCTCGGTCAAGTCCAGGAACAGTGGGGCTTACCAGGCCAAAGTGTCACCTGGCCAAGGTGTCCGCCTTCCTGGCTCCTGTCTAGAGGCCCTGAGGAAAGAATCTGCTCCCAGGCTCACTCAAGTTATTGGCAGAATTCAGTTCCATGCAGTCGTAGGACTGAGCTCCCATTTTCCTTGTGGCAATAAGCTTGAGGTCCCCATCTTCCTTATGGTTGTAGTAATGCGCTCCCCTGTTCCACGTGGTTGTAGGACTGAGTGCCCCATTTCCTTCTGGCTGCCGGCCAGAGCAAGCTTGCAGATTCCAGAGGCGGCCTGTATTTCTGGCCATGCAGTCTCCTCTATCTTCAAAGTCAGCAACAGAACATCGAATCCTTGTCCTGCTTGCCAGCTCTCTGCCTCCCCCTCTGTCGTGGCTCTCGGATTCCCTCCTCTGCTTCCTCTTCTGCTCTGAAGGGCTCCTGTGTTTCCCCGGGACCCACCCTGAGAATCCAGAGTCATCTCCCTAACTTAGAGTCAGCTGATTAGTTACCTTAATCACACCCATTAAAGGCCCTTTGGTCATGGGGCATAACCATGGGAATAACACCAGAGGGGAAGGTCACGGGCCAGAAGCTGGCCTACCAGAGCCCTAGAAGTGGCTCCCCTGACAAATGGGTGCTGGCACCTCTCCTGGACTTGAACTCCCAAGGTTTATGCAGCTTGGCCAGACAGCACAGCTGGAAAGATGAAGAGACAGCGGGAAGCAGGCTGGGCTGCCATGGGCATCTATACAACAGGGAGCAGGGCTGCTGTGGGGGCTGGGACCTTTCAGGATTTGGGAGGTCTTCAAATGCGAAATACCATTAGAGTCTGACTTCTGGCCCTCTCAGAAGATTGTGCATTTTTCAGCCTGGCCACCCAGAAAAGACACAGGTTCTGAGATCCGTGAAGTGGGAGTGCTCTATGCACCATCACGAAGCCATTCAGCGAACTTCTAAAAGGGAGACAGACAGTGTTTGGTGGGGGCAGGGAGAAACGGGGACAGGTCTCCTGAGCAGTAACAAAGAATAAATAATAGCTACCACTGCAACTGTATGTGAACAAACCTACAGCCTGCCAGGTGCTGAGCAGAATGCTGCCTTTCTTTCTTTCTTTCTTTCTTTTTTTTTTTTTAAGATTTTTTATTTGAGAGGGGGAGAGGGAGAGAGCACAAGCAGGGGGAGCGGCAGGCAGAGGGAGAAGCAGGCTCCCCGTGGAGCAGGGAGCCCGACGCGGGGCTCAATCCCAGGACCCTGGGATCATGACCTGAGCCGAAGGCAGACACTTAACCAAATGAGCAACCCAGGAGCCCCGAATGTTGCATTTCTAAAGCCCACAACACACCCACGAGATGGGCAGGATCACCCCCACCTTGAAGGGCGGGCGGAGGCCCAGGGAGGCTTGAGTGGGATGCGCAGGATGACAGTGCTGCAAGGATGATGGAAGCTCCGCTCTGTCTAAGCCTAAAGCCACTACTCATCCTCTAAACCAGCTTGCAGGCTCGTCGGCCCTTCCTGCATTTCTCTTCCTTCCTCCCTCTGCCTGTGACTTCCTCTGGAACGTCCTTGGACCCAACACCCAAGAAATAATGATTTAATTGCGGTGTTTTTTCAATGACATAATTAAATATCCACCGTGAGATAAATCAACTTGAACCTGTCCCGAGCCGCCCTTGAATATTTTATTTTGGGGCTTCTTACACATATTTTTTGGCTTTTATGGATCTAAAATTAGGTTTCCAATTTTGGCCCTAGAGGCATGAGGTAAAAATGGTTATAAATAGCATCTAGGTGCCACATTCTTTTTGGCTCTTTTTCAAAAGGGGCTAAGTGAGGGGACAAAGCAATTACTTTACTGAAAAATGCAAGGGATTATCCTCTGGCTTACTATGATCACGGGTTATCTGATTGCAGTGTGGAGTGGAAAGCCACTTGGGCGTTGCTGGGAGCCATCCTGAAAAGCCCCCCACCCAAGCTGCCATTCACGGGGTTGGCCCCATGTTCGGCGAGGAGGGGAAGGCAGCATTCCCTCCCTCCTTTCATCTCCCTTAACACTCCAGAGCGAGATGCACCTGTGTTGTAATAAATGCAGGGATACAGCTGGGGGGGGAGAATAATAATAAATGCAGCTAGGGGCTAAAAAATGGTTTTTGAAGCTAATGACAGTGTTCCTGCCTTTATTGCTCCAGGCAGAAACAGGAAGTTAGAAATCTAAGTGGCTTGAGAAAATATAACATTTAGCAAACTCATTTGCTGGCCTCCAGTTGTATTATCCTAATTTATTTCATTGTTGTGGGGTTTTTTTCTTTTGGGTACTTTTTTGATCTATTTTTAATGGGAGACTAATGTGCATTTCTCCCCCCCTTTTTTTTTCACAGGGATTTATTGAGCAGTAAGACATTTTTTTTTAAAAAGAACTTTTCTTTTTTAAGAAAAAAAGAGCCTCCTTTTTGGAGGCAAAGATGGGACCGAGGGGGAGAAATTCCTGCTTCGTAATCCATATTTAATGTCTCTGGTCCCGATTCCTAAGGCTTTATTTCACTTGAATCTTCCAGAAGGGAAAACTATCCTACCAACTTGGAGGAGGGCATCAGGTAGGACCCCAGCCCCTTGCAGCTGCGGTTCTCACCTCAGAACCTGGTTCTAGGCTAGGTTCTCCCCAGGCCCATTGCCAAGGCCCGTGGACTGGACCCCTTCATCCACATGGTCCACCCGACAACATGGACAATCTGATAAAAAAATACACCAACCAGGTTTCCATGCCTGCAAAGCATCTGCAGAGTGGAGACAGTAATTGTTATATTTCTCCAGTGCCCCGGGATGGAGGGAGAGAGAGACTACCTCCTCTGGGCTGAGGGCTGAAATCTATTCACTGTGTAAGTAAGTAAATGCAAGGACTAATCTGGCCATATCCTGACAACCTAGGAACTCCTGGACTCTTTCTTCAAACACAGAAAGAGAAAGTAGGCGGAGTTGTTTCAGCATTCTTGGACGGAGGGAGACAAAAGGAAGTAAAATTAGTTGGAAGAATTTCTTGAACAATCACCTCATTTAGGGAATCAATGAGATGACCCAGTGTTTCCAGAGCTCAGCTGAATTTATAGACACTGTTCAGTGTAGGTGCTCTTTTGAGCTGCCCAGTAAGCCTGTGAGGAAGGTGGGATAGGCACTGATTAGCCTAAAGGGAAAGATGACAATGAAAAGATGGAGAGATGAAATGACACATTCAAGGTCACAAGGGAAGTTAAGGGAAGAGCCAGGATTGGCCTGCACATGCAGTGTTTATGAGATAAAGTGTACCGGGTGCTCAGTCCATGTCAATTAAAGCCAGCTTCTCTCTACCAAAAACACAGCACACATATAAAATGAGGTCTAAAGAAAAAGAATCTTCAGGAATTTTGAAAGTAATGAATGAAACAAGTCAAAAATATGTTAAGGCAAGCAAGGAGGGGCACACGGGGAGGGTCAAATGAAGATGCCAACTTTAAAAAAAAAGCCCTTAGAGGGGCGCCTGGGTGGCTCATTTGGTTAAGCCTCCTTGATTTCGGCTCAGGTCATGATCTCAGGGTCGTGGGATCAAGCCCCAAGGCTGGCTCCACACTCAGCACGGAGTTGGCTTGAGATTCTCTCCCCCACTCCCAACCTCAAATAAATAAATAAATCCTTAAAAAAAATCCTTAGAAATAAAACCAGTAGTCAGATCAAACGCGGAGCACAACCGAACGAACAAGAAAGGGGAGAAACCATAAGACAAGAAGTCCAGGGTGTTTGGGGAGGTTTGGCAGGGTACGTAAGGAGTAACAATGTCAAAAGAGATTTTAAAAAATAATAGTGTAAAACAAACGTACAAAAAAACCCAGACTTTTGGTTAGAGTATAGACTTTCAAATTTGAATTTGATCTTTTTGGCATGAAAACTTCAGATGCATTAAAATTAAGGAAAGACTGAATTTCACAAGTGTAAGGACAAACAGCCTCATTCTAAAGACTGAGACGACATACTTAAGAAAAATCAACCAAATGACTGATTCCAATTCTAAATTCAAACTGCCTCTTTGTTCCAAAAGATGTCCACCTCTGGATGTCATCCTTTAAAAATGAGGACCAACCTGAGGATGCCTCGATATTCCATGGAAAAGGAAAGAGGAATTGTTGCCAGTAAGATTGTTTCCCATTTGTTCTAGACATTCAGGCAAAGCTTTTTCAGTTGGAATCTCCCTCTTGTGTTCTGGATCCAGCTGCACCATCAGGGAAACGGCTACCTGGCAATGTCAAGGTGTCTCTCCTTTCCCCTGCAGGGCCACACTCACTTATCTCCAGAGGTCAACAGCCAGGTTCACAGGCAGCAGTGTAATCCAAGGATGTCTCCAGCAGGCCTGCCCCAGATACTGTAACTTGCAATACCCACATGCTTGAACAAGCAATTGGATTGGTGACTTGCCACTAGTTTCAAGTTGGGAGGAAGTCACCGAATTCAGAGTACTTACAGGGATGTTTACGAAACTCAGATTACAACTTGATTTGGCCTCAGCAAGTGAGATCAACTGTAGACAATAATGTATCTTGACCACCAGTGTCTGTAGGAGACGTTTCAGGTTTAATGTTATTGTGCTCTTTGCTCTCTTTACCTGTATATAATGTGATTCCTTTCACTGATGCAACAAACAGTTCCTGGGCACCTTGAAGATAAGATAGTTCCTGTCTTCAAGGAGTACACAGTCTTGTAGGGGACACAGACAAGAAATTATTTCGATTCAATGTGATAGCACTTGAAAATAGTAGAACCTGATAAAGTAGAAGAGAATCTCAATTATGAAGGTCAACTCTGTCTGGGAAGGGGGAGTAGAAAAGATTACCCAGATGAAGGGCTGTTTTGTGCTGAGTCTTGTAAGGCAAAAATCAATCCAAACTCAACAACAATCTCATCATGGGCTGACAGTACCACAGCCAAGAGAAACTCGGGAAGAATTCTCAGAAATCAATATATCCTTGTTTTTTGTTTTTTCTTCAAACCTCCTTCTCTTGATGAGCTTGATGACCTGGAAACAGACTCTTTGACAGCAGAAAATCAGGTTTTGGAAATGACTGTGGATATCAGCAATTCAGGGCTTAGCTAAAGTAGATTCTGGGTTCCCTATGACTGATGCTTCATCTTCAAGACCACATGCCACACTTTCTCTCTTGGATCATCAGAGAGCCACTGAACAGACCAAGTCATACTTTGTGGTGGGAAAGAGTCAAATGGTGGAATCCAGAAGGAGCTGCAAAGACCTTGAGAGTCTTGGCAGGGCTACTATGAATGCCAGTTCACACCCAGTTTCTTTTAGGTATCTCACTCTCATTCTAGATTTTTCCACCTGTGTCCACGCTACTGACAAGTGGAGCCATTTCCCTCCTTTCTCTTTATTTTCCGGAGCCGATCCAACTGTGATGTGTCAGAAATAGTGAGAGAGAAAGCTCTAATGAAGCCCTATAAGCATCTAGCTTAGATGTTATGGTAACTCGGCTTCTCTTGAAGTTCCTGTGCCTGCATCTTCCTTGTTTCTCCCTCTGAGAGGAGGTTCTTGTCCTGGACAGATGATCTGACCTGGGGTAAGGGACTTGCAGTCCCCGAAGTGGGACCGTGGACGATAACTATGTAGTGAGTAAGAGTACAGTCTTTGAAGTCAAAGAGATCAGAGTTTGGAACTTTGGTTCGATTTTTATGAGACGAATGATTTACTAACCCTGAACCTTAGTCTCCTCATCCAGAGAATGGGCACAATAATACTTATGTCACAGGATAGTTTTAAAGATTAAAGAGAAAAAGAGAGAGGTTGTCCCCAAACTGTAGAACTAAATGCATGTCATATAGAAAGCCCTCAATAAATGACTATTATGTGTCTTAAGCCCCTACTCTGTGTTGCCACCTTGATTCATTATCTTGCTAAATCTTTATAGGAATTTTGAACGGTTGCCATCATTGTCTTCATTTTATAAAATAGGAAACAGAAGCAGGAAAGGTAAGGAAAAATGAAGGCAGGCTTCAAGCCAAGGTCTCTCTGATACATATCCAAGACTGCTCTATTACATACATGCAAATAAACACCTATTTCCTTGGGTGAAAAGAGGGGGTGGGCAGGCAGAAAAGGCAGAGGCAAAGAACGTCTCCTTCTGAAGAGCTGGTTTTCGCCTGGGACCTCAGCCATGGGATTTGGCATTAATTCCTCCCAGGCAACCACAAAGAAGAGCATGAATAGATTTCTCAATTTCGAGCTCACGTTTGCTTGAACAATGATGTCTCAAAATATCTCAACAATGAGATATTTTCCCTCCGTGTCTGGTGATTACCGTCAAGTTCAGTTAGTCAAGTTCAAGGTCCTCTCAAGTGTCCATGAAATTCAATTTTATCTTGGCATGTCATATGTGTGGAAAAAATGTTTCAAACTTTCTGAGATGAAGCTACCTTTAGAATGTGGCTTTTTCCTCAATTGTCTGATATGATACATGTTGGCAGGTTATTGTTCCTTGCTCCCCACCCCCAGAGTTACAGAGGTCAGTTTTTCTTACGTTATCTATTTTGGGAGGGGGGTGCTATCCTGAGGGGGGTGGGTGGGTAAGACTTATCTTCAAGACTTTCAGACCGCTGTCATACATTCTCATAACCTCTCCCCAGACTATTCTCTGGGGTATCACATGAACCTTAGACATGGGGTAGACTATGTTGGGGACTCTTGACTTTTAATCAGAATGGTGATCTTTACCACTGAAGGATCATTCTGCCAGATGGGCTGGCAGTGTGGGAAGCAGCCAGAAGTATTTAAGAAGCCTAATCCTTTATGGGGAATGGACTGTTACTTGGTAGTTTATGCCAAGGGCACACAAAGAAGAATCCACTTTGCCTCTCCATGCAAATTCACCCAGGCTACCAGACAAGAAGTGTTCTCCACGTCAGAAACACAGGGATCCATAATTTGGGCTTAGACATACTAAAGACTAAGTACCCACCAGCCCTGAGATGGGGAAAGGCGGAGGGAGGCAAAGGAAATCTCAGCCAGATTCCCATCTACTTGCTTTCCCAGCAGAGCCACATTCCTGTACATTATCCTACAGAATACAGCACGATGTCTTCAGTGAAAAATAAAACCAAAGTTCTTAATTAATGCCATCATTAAATTAAGGCCCAAATAAGCAGGAAAAAATCACCATGATTAAAAAAAAAAAAAAGGTAAGAAAAGCACAACCCTTGACTTATATGAAGTACTCTTTTATTTTATTACATTTCTTCTTCTTCTCTTTATGGGGATTAATTGGCTTTTCCAATCCAGGAAAGGAAACCTGAGAATTTCTTCTTTCCTATGACTATGGGGGATGCAAATACAATGCAGAGGAGGAATAACAAATGCTCTATTTTCTGAGCACTCTCCCATGATTTATGAAAGGTGTACCTCACTGTGGGAAGATAATGCCATTTGAAATGGTCCATTTCATAAATCTATCCCCCTGTCCCCAGCCACACACAGGACAACTATGAACTCCTGAATCCAATAATGCTTTCATCCTCTATTGACAAAAAAAAAAAAAAAAAAAAAGACTTTGTTTGGAGCGAGGTAATGATGCACTTACAGGGGAGCTAACGAACGCGCTGTCTCCAGGGCTTTCTTTGGCAACGGCCACAGAGCTTCCAAGGCGGGGAAACTTGGATAAACAAAACGAAGAAATAATCAACACGCGCGACATCCCTGATGTCCTTTTACTGCTAGTGGCATTAATTATAGCACGGGCCCAATCCTCCACGCGACCGCAGAACCAAATGTTTTGCCTGAATACCCTCTCCACCGCATGAGAGATTTATCCTTTGGAACTGGGATATTTCCTATTCATTCATGCACCGCTTCGGTGTATCTGCTTGTTTATCTAACTGCAAGATCGCGTCCAGCAGAGGATTCTGTGCCAAACGTACCAGAGGAGGCAGTCGGGGACCAATCATAAGCTGCCGTGAAATCCACGGTTGTGAGGTTTTCTGGCCGTAAGGAGGGGGAAGTGATATGTACATATCAGTGCCATGCAGGCTCCAGGAAACCCTCATGAAGTATGAGCAGAGGACAGAGGAAAGTTCCTTGGGAAGCAACAACGCAGACAGCACTGGCACGAGGAGAGACTAAAATGCACACCTGAACGGCACAGACAAGCCACACGGCACACGGGGGTCAGCTCCCCAACACACTGAGAAACGGCAAGCAAGGGGACAGCAGCATGATGCGTGGCACCCTGGGGTCAGGGACACGGAGAACGAAAGACGTTAAATCCGCTAGGCAGGAAACGCTTCATGTTCATTAAAAAGTAGGGAAAAAAGTTAAATTTTTAAAAAAGTAGGAAAGGAAAGAAAGCCATACTTGCACACATTTCAGGTTTTTTAACCTTAGTGGGGATTGCTGCATTTGAGAAAACCCAAATACCCACCACTCAGAGACTAAAGGATTAAAAAGCAGATAAAGCACAGGATATAAGATGGAAATGATGTAAAAATGTGAATTTGAAAGAACTCCTCACATCATACTCATCCTGATACTCTGGAATTTGCATATTTTGACTCGTATTTAAAAAGCAATTTCAAGGTCAGCTTCAGTGGAGAAACACTGAGCTAAGATGGGAAGTAACCCCATTAAAAGTCTACCAGTATTTTGCATATTTATTTTGCTTCTTCTATAGTGAGCAATGACGACTCATAAATCAAAATATCAGGGTAAACAAATACCAAAGAGGTTATTTTATACAAAATGTATACTCCTTATTCTATCTATTTACATACACAAACATTTCTATTACTTGAATTTATAAAGTGTGTAAAACATGCATGCATGCTTTAAAAATCTGCATGCATTTGCATAATATAGAAAACATATATTATTGTCCCAAGTCTCGGAAGACCATGGCCCAAATAAAATGATGACCACCTCAAATTCATTTTTGTATAATGGGATGGAAGTAATGTGTATTTTTAAAAGCTTTAGGACCATGATTTTTAAAATACAAATAGACTCGAATTTTCCAGTTATGTAGATTCCATAGTCTAACCATGAATATCCTAACGGGGTGGAGGCAGCTGACCAGGATAACCTTGGGTCTTCCCAACCAGATCCAGGGAGCTTCAGCAAAAGCATGGACAAATATTAAAATTAGCATCCATATCTCGATGCCAAAAAGATCATCAGACTCCTGTCTCTTGAAGGAACAGGGAAGTGGGATGGGTTGCAAGGGGGATGGACTTCAGAGTACTGTGGATAGCCATCGAAAGGCCAGGGCTACCCCCAAATAGGGACTTCTCCCAGCAGACTGGGGTACTCCTAAATCCAAACACTTTTACATTTCAAGAAACATCTTTGTGATAATTTGGTATTTGAGGATTTGACAATTAGATTAAAAGGCATCCCAGGGTCACTTTAGAAGACATATGCAAAAGTCAACCTTGTTTATTGACTTGTTTTCTAAAATCCGATCTCCTACTTTATTCACGAGAGTACACTTAAAACAACTATTGGCTATTTCCAAAAAAATTAAGTCACCCTCAAAGGATAAACATTTGCCACCAAAGAAAGAATTAAGAATTCCATCAACTGCACAACCAGGCATTACTGCCTACATGGAATGCATCATGGAGGATGGTGAACACCCTCTCCAGGTTGGAAGCCTTTGGAGGCCAGGTACTGCCTCTCATTCATCTTTAAAGCCCAGCAGCGAATTTGGAGTCCAACGGACAAAAGACGCTCAGAGAATATACGCTGACTCTAATACACAACTGTCTCTGTTCCTGGTGGTGTTGGTAACGAGCCTCGTGAGCATGACTTAGAGTCCCCTTGATAGGCACAGACCTGATGGGGTCTTTGTCTTTGCTCACAGCACTTAAGAGATTCCCAGTTCCTTTCTCAGGCTGTGAGGCCCACCTCTCCAACCTCATCAGATTTCAATCTAAATCCATGTCATTACACTTCATCTCCTCTCTTTCAGTCATGCCGACTGGCACTGAACATCTGCGGTTCCCCGTGCCCGCACCTCTTGCTTTCAGCACCCCTTTGCTGCCTCTGGCAATTCAGGCCTCAGAGTCATTAAGGTTCTTCCTGACCCCAAATCAAATTAGCCTAGTCTTATCCCCAGTCCCTCTCAATTGCTTTACCCAGTTATAATTGGCTATATATCATTTCTCTCCATCTTGTATCTTGCTCACTCATTCACTGTTGACTGTCTGGGTGCACCAAACAAAGAGCCTTCGTCTGCCTTCACTGCTACAGCCCCACAACTAGGACGTGGTAGGTGCTCCATACATACCTGTGGAATGAATGAAAGCACTAAAATAGCCAGAAATGACTTTTAATATTTGCTGTATGTAAGGGAATCCTGCTGATGGGGATCCTGAATATTCAGGGGGACATGACAGCTCCAACAGCCGAGAAACAAGTGGGTCAGACCAAGACAGATTCTGGGGACAGAAATATGAATGAAGCAGAGCCCTTGCCATTGAGAGTCTTCCTGCCGCACACAGTGGTCTTCAGGCTCCTCTGTGTTTATGCCTTGGCTGCTTCTTCACGTTTGATAGTATCACCATCCCCGTAACCAGCGTCAGGGATGCCCCTGATTCTGACATGGAGGTCAAGCTCTGAAGGGCTGTCCATACGCTAGTCTGAAGAGGTAGAGTTTAGCAAACGCTGATCTGCTTCCTGTCTTTCCGCACCGCACCCCAGCTCACTTCCAGACATGTGGAAATCTGGCCTTTCACTCTCCTCTCAAAACAGAAATCCTATGTCTTTCCTGTGATCCAGGAAGGTCCTGACACACAATGTCAGATGATGACATTTCAAGGACTCAGGATTTGAAGTCACAGGGTGAGAGTGGCAATCGGAGTTCTGCTGCCAGCTTCCCAGCTTTCAGAAAGTCACCTAGCCTCTCAGAGGACAAGGAGGGTGACAATTCCTCAGGAGAGGGCTTGGAGGAGTCAATCATGGGAGGACCATTAAATCATAAAAGACAATGCATAACACAGAGCCTGGCACGCGAAAAAGCTCAGAAAACGTACATGTAGCACCTCCACAGAAAACACACACTCGAAGAGAAAGGATCATTCTGTTAATGTGTAATCCTTAGACGTGTATCGAATTAGCATCATTAAAAACACAGGTGTATTTGTGAATCTGGGTAAAAAGCTGCCCATACTATTCTGGTAATTTGTCAGTAAACTTGAAATGCTATTAAAATTAAAAGCTCTTCCTTACCCCCAAAGCACACCTCTTAGGTATGCCCCTCTTAATGGAAATTTGATATACCATTTAAAAAAAAAATCTAGGAACAGGGATAACTGGATGTGAATGGATTACTGAGAGACCACTTCCAAGTTCCTGTAGCTCAAAACTATATTTCTACCTAATTTTCTAGGACTAGGTCTTAAGCAATCTGTGACCATATTCCAAAATCCAAATGGAATACTAATGGATTAATATGCTTTAAAAAGCATCTTTATAAGATTTGACCATGAACAAAACTCCTTGCTTCTCTTAGCTTCCAGTTAACATGTGATATCCTCTAATAGTTCAAGTTAAAGAGTTACAGAAGCCTGGAATTTTACATGAGCCTGACAGTGATGGATTAAAACCAAACTCTAGAAATACCTCAAACAGTAGCACTTACTTTTTCTTACTTAACGCATGTTTAACCTACTGGAGCCATTTGCTAGAGACTATAATTGGTGGGCTGTTGTCAGAAATCTCTCCTTGCCTAGCCTAAGTTGGTTACCAAACCAAGAGGAAAAAGGACAACCAAGACATGTTCCAAAACCCATGCAGCCTATGGGCTCTGCCCAGCCAGGAATCTGAGAAGTTCTGATGCTGTGAAAGTTTTACTCAGAAAGCAGGTTAAAACTCAAGACTGGTATACCCATGTTCATGGTAGCCTTATCCAAAATAGCTAAAACATGGAAGCAGCCCAAGTGTCCATCAACAAAGGAACGAATAAGCAAAATGTGACATATACATGCAATAGACTATAATTTAGCTGTAAAGAGGAAGTTCGGACCCAGGCTACAACATGGATGGACCTTGAGGACTTAATGCCAAGTGAGATAAGCCAGTCACAAAAAGACAAATACTATACGATTCTATTTATATAAGGTACTGAGATAAAGACAGACAGTAAAATGGTGGTTGCCAGGAGCTGGAGAGAGGGGAGACAGGGTAGTTAGTATTTAACAGGTATAGAATTTAAGTTTCTGGTAAGAATCACGGAAACGGATGATGGTCATGCCTGCACCAGGTGGATGCATTTCATATTACTGAGCTATATGCTTAAAAATGGCGAAGGTGGTAAAATTTGTGTTATGTGTATTTTACCACAATAAAGAAGATCGAGTGGGCTGATTTTTAATTAAAAATGTTTAATCTTTAAAAAAAATTCATGGGCTGCTTAAACTACTTGGCAGCATCCACTCATGCATCATTTATTCACTGGGCAGGTAAGCCTACAGAGGAATGGGGTCCAGCTAGTAAGAGCCTTATCCATCCTGGGGGGGATCCTGCAAAACTTGGGTTTGGGGATCTTCAGAAGGCTCAGAACCATCCAGGATACACCTGGAAAAACCTGCTTGGGATGGACCACCACAGGCAGCTGCCTGGAGCACAGTCTAACGAATTAGGACTGAACTCAAAGGTAAGGAGGACACACTGCAGATATCAAAAGTCAACCATTAAACCCATCACTCCCCCCGACCCCTTCCAACTACTGATCCTGCCTTCCCTCTTTCAGTCCATGGACCACCTTTTCCTAGTTCCCAGAGACAAAAATACAATCATTGCTTTGTAACTTCTTTCTCAGCCTCCAGCTTCTTTTTCCTTGACATCTGCTATATATATATCACCCTTGTGAATATGTTACTGTCCTATTTAAAAAACCTTCTGTGGCCCCACCACCAACGAAATAAGAGTTGAAACTTCTGGTTCTGGCACTGAAGTTCCTCCCTGAATGACCCTGCACTGTGGCTGGTAGGGGAGCTGGGCACAGGGAGAAACGGACGCCACCCTATGCCCACGTTCACCATGGAACTTGGGGTATGGCCAGTCAGGATTCAAAGGAGTGGTTCACTCTGCTTCCTCTAACCTATCATAATCTAAGCCGTCCAACTACCTTGATCTTTATAACCATCATGACACCTTCAAAAAAAAAAAAAAAAAACCTTTGAGTGTCCCATGGGAGAAAGCACTCAGGGGGAGCCACTGGTCCCTTTGAGTCCCAAGCCCTGCTCCCCCAACCCAGCTAGACATTTTGTAGAGAGTGTTATCAGAGAGTTTGATGTGTCTTGCTCCCACAGACCTTCCAAGTTGGGGCGGTAAGTGGTCCGCTCTTTGTACTCATGGGAAGGGGACACAGTTCAACCTTGACCATATTCTCCTACCAGTTGACATGGGAACTCACATCTGTCCTCTGGACACAGAGCTGGACCAGGTGACTGCTGGATGTCTCCTTGCTCCTCACCTTGTCTCTTTGGTCCCCAGAAGGTGCCCGGGACCAAGCCGAGTCATCGGCCTTCTGGGAAGGTCCCTCCTGCAAACCACCACTTCCCCAGCTGTGAGCGATGGGCCAGCTCTCTGTGATGTGGATTAAGTCTGTTCTAATTCCATAGGGCCCTCCCATCAGGGGAATTCACCCCCGAGGCCACAGCTGTAGGCTTTTCTTTCAGGGAGGTCAGCGATTCCAGCCCTTGGTCGGCACCTCTTGAAGACGGTGCCAGGAACGTTTCGAGGACAGCATTTTCCTTGGCAGGTGTGCCTGCTGGCAGGGCCCACTTCAAGGTTTGCGAGAGCAGGGAAACGGCATCTGGGATCGATCTGTGGTTGTCGGTTTGCACATTTTGAGAGGCAAAGTGAAAAAGAAGTGTCTACACAGCATGTTCCTATCCAGACCTAGGCTGTGTCCATATGAAAAAAAATGCCAGAGTGGAAAACCGGCCATGGGGCACCTGGGATTGTCTCGGGAGCTGCCTCAGGTCACTGCTCGGGCAGTTTAAGAAAAACTCTCTACTTGGTGGTCACACCCAGACATCTTGGTCCTCGTGAGTTTGACACAGCACTTTAGAAGCAGCTCAGAAAAAGGGCTGCCTCTGTGTTTGGAGGGCTGGGCTAAAGCCTCTTGGATACACCAGCAACTCAGAAGGGTACTGCCAAGTTGGAACTGCCTTCAAACTTCTGCCCAAGTGTCTTTTCCTCTGTGAACCCTTCAATGTCTTGCCCAGATGGACACAACGAAATACTTGTCCTGCCATATTCTAGCCAAGCCTGTAGATGATCCCATGACTACCTATTCTGTGCTATGTTACACTTAATGACTTTTATATCTGCCTCCTCTATTAGACTGTACGCTTCTCAAGGTCAGGGATCACGTCCTAATTGCATTCGCATCCTCACCTTTGTCCCCAAAGCAGATGCCCGGTAATATTCATTGACCTGAATGCCCCTGCCCAGCAATCTCGTCTGACCACGCACAGCTGGATATTCCATTTCCGGCCCAACCAACAGGTGCTGAGTGCCATTCATTTTCCATCATCCTTCATCATAGAAGGCACCTACTCACCCTTCCAGTCTCAGAGTAAAATGGGAACTTCTCTGGCTACCCCTGCTCCCTCTAGTCCAGGTTGAGAACTTCTCTTACCTGTTCCCAGAGCACCTGACCTGGGCTCCCAGGTCACCCATCACACAGTATCCCCGGGCCCTTGCCAGTTCCCCATGATTCCAAAGTGCAAGGACTGTCTACTCATGCACTGACGCTCTGCCTTCCTTGAGAGATTGTAAGCTCCTTGAGGGCGATAAATGCACATTTTTTTAAACCAAAATTTAAGTTCTCATCTACCATATGTTGGCCACTATACAAAAGTTTTCATGTGCATTTTCTCGTATGATGTCCACATCAACCACGGGAAGTAGATATTATACCCATTTTATGGATGAAGAAACTAAGGTGGCTGGTGCCATGCCCAGGGCCATATGGGAACTAGTTAGAGGGGGAGCCTGGGTGTCAACCCAGAAATCATTCATTGCAAAGCTGCTACTTCACTGAACCTGCCGTTCATCGTGTCTTTGTCCTCTCGGTGTCTAGAACAGGGACTGACCTATGAACAGTGAGCACTCAAGAAACGTGTGCGGGGTGGATATTTCAAAGGCACCTAGGGCATTTCAATTACTCCTTCCCCTTCACTTTACTCACTCGTTCTTTTCATTCTACTAGTTGTCCTTGATAAATCTATTCGATAGGATTGACTACAATAAACAGGAAACCCAAAAATATAGTGCCTTCAATCCAAGAGAAGTTTGTGTTAAAAAAGAAAAAAAAAAAAATCCTGGAATAATCAGCCCTAGGCATAAGATTTGGGGCACCCCAGCTTTCTCCACTCACAACAGTGTGCCCTTAACAGCCCCTGGGGCATACTAGACTGCAGGAAGGGAAAACGGGACTTGAAGTAGGCAGGAAGGCCTGGGACTTCCCTGCCATCCCATTGAACTTGGTCACACGGTCTCAGAGTGCAGATAGGGAAGTTAGGATCTGGAATTCTTACATTGAACCACTATGTACCCCTTGAAAAATTCTGTTACTAAGGAAGAACGGATTAGATATTGGGGGACAAGCAAGAGTTCTTAGGCACTAACAGCTCCTGAATCCCTGCCTTCCTTGGCTTTACTGCATTGCCTGAGGTCAGATTCTGGTCGTCTCTCCCAGACCCCTTGGAACCTTGTCCTTCCATTTTCTTTTCAAAGCCGTCTTCTCTACGACGACGGCTCTTCCCCAGGGTGGGGGCGCTGGCTGACCTTGCAGTGCCCCCCAGCCCCAGAAATGGAAATGGAGCCTGGCAACCTCATCTTGCCCTCCTTCTCCACTAGACTCAATAAATATTTCTGGAAGATAATGACTCAAGGTATGGCCATCTCACTCAGATCCCAGATCACACACTGATATGATGCCAGATTTTTTTTTTTCCTCTCCTGAGCACTGGAAATAGATTTTTAAGCAGTGTTATATAGCAGTTCGTCTTCAAAATCCTTCTTTCCTTTTCTTTAGTAACGTCTTTATAAATCACCGTTATAAAAATAAGGTAAGCAGAAGGAAAAATATGCAGTACCTAGAAACTGAAAATTCAAGTATTTGCTTTTTATGGGACACTTGAGGCTCTTAAAAAAGGGAACTGCTAGAAAAGTTAAATACAAAAAATTCACTGTATGATAACATAAAAGCCCAACAGAACTGAAGAGTTTATGAAAATAATTTGAATATTTACACTTCAATTTATGGTCTGAAAATCACCCCCAAACCACGATCTTATTCTTAAATGGATTTTTTGAGAGAGTGTTTAATAAATTTTGATTATTTTGACATGATGTCTGCTTGGATATTCTGCGCAATGATTTGAAAGCAAAGAGGAAATCCCCTAAAAAGCAAATGGTAACTACATGTGACTGTACATTATATATACAGAGAAGTACATTTATATGCATGCATTTATATGAAGTTTAACAAACATTTCAATTTAAAGGCGTGCTTTGGGTTGTTGTTATTGTTAGGGGAAAATACTGTAAATTTAACTCGGATTAAGCTGAGGGCTGAAACACATTGTAATTTTCTTGACAGGGAAGCTCGGGTTCAAGTTCATATCTTTTTATTTTCTAAGACTGAGGCTGCATGATCACTTAAACTGTGTTTTATACACAACATTACAGAAATACAGCAATGCAGGTCCATAAAAGTGTTGACAAATGAGAACCAAATGTGCTCTCATTTTGTCTTACCTATTATTTTTTTTCCCTGTAAGTCAAAGAAACTCCTTCTCAGAATTTCTTATATTTCATCTATTTAGGAAGATTCTATACCATTATTTTAACAGGCCCCAAAAGCATCAAATATCTGTACCAAAAAAGAAAAAAAAATCAGCATTCACTTCAAAAGGGGAAACATATTCAGAATAAGAAAAGTGGTAGGAAAGCATATGTCTAAACACTATTATTAAACTCATGGGTTTAATGAAACCCAAACATGGAGAATGCATTATGTAAATACATATGGACAAAGGGCTTTTGAAGTCTAGATGACCACAGTATCCAGGATCTATGACCACGATTTTTTTGTTTATGCATCCTAGTAAGACTTCATCACACACACACACACACACACACACACACACACACACACACTACTAAGAATATTTATTCAGTTTTAAGCACAAATCTCTGCAAGCTTAAGCAAAAGGGATGGCTAAGAATATGTAAGTGTCTGGGCAGAAGAATAATTCACTGAGCTTCAGAGTTAGAAACAAAAATAAACACAGTAAGAGAAATCCCTACTTAATCTGTTTTCCAAAGAAAGACACTTATTCAAAGGAACACGGGCAAATTCCCCCACACTGGGGCAGTGAAATGAAACTAAAATCAGAGACAAAATACACAAACCCGCGCACCAAGTATGGTCAATAAATAAGTGCTTAAGTCTCATAATTATGCCTTAATTACCTTTCTTCTCTCCAACTTGGATTTAAAGGAGAACACACAACTACAAATAGTACATCAGGTCATGTGGAGTCATAGTGCTAGTGTTTACGTGATTTCAGAGATCAAATAGCCAGTATCCATCTATCAAATATCGACTGGGTGCCTACCTTGAGTCACGCTCCGGGATGCATGCATGTTGCATGTTCATCTCTGTCTCCAATGAACTTACAAACAGAGGTGTAAACAGATATATATGATAACAATGGAAATAATCACATTCCCTGGTGGTCAATTATGTACCAAACACTTCGCTAAGCCTTGGCATGTGTTATCCCAGAGAGTCCTTAAAATGACCCACTGAGTGTGACTTATTATTTCTATTTTACACATGAAGAAACCAAAGCCCAGAGAAATTAAATGACTTGCCCAAGGTCACCCAGATAAAAAGTGGACTAAGAGGGGCACCTGGGTGGCTCGGTTTGTTAAGCGTCTGCCTTCGGCTCAGGTCATGATCTCAGGGTCCTGGGATGGAGCCCTGCGTCAAGGCTCCGAGCTCAATGGGAATCTGCTGGTCCCTCTGCCTCTCCCCCTTATCGTGCGTGCTCTCTCTCTCTCAAATAAATAGATAAAATCTTAAAAAAAAAAAAAAAGGCCTATGTTCATTCCACAGAGCTCAAACTCAAGTGATTTCCATGTCATAGTAACAACAGGCCAGGCATTGACAGTCTTATTTACAGGCAATATATTCCTCATTCCTTCCTCAAAACAAGGCTCATTTTATACAGGAGAAAACTCAGGCTCGGAGAAGCACTACAAGTCTTCCCCAAGCCCCCCTCGCTAGCTGGGGGCAAAGTCGAAATTGGCACTCTGTCTCTTGCTGCCTACACCCAGATTCTTTCAGAACCACAGGTTGGTTCTATCACATCTTTCAAAAGCTGAAACAATGTTCCCAACAGCTTTCTGGAAGGCAAGAGGGTGGAGAGGGTTGGCCAATGTCCAGAGACCCAAGCAAGTTTCTCGAAGCTTCAGAAGTCAGTGGTTTGCTTGGTGTTCGTGTCTACGCTTCTCCAACCACTGCACTGCTCTGCCAGATATTCCCCTAAGCACGTTGAGCTCCGGGGTTGAACCTTCTTCCCCCCAGTGCCTTGCGGTCATTACTAGGTCAGCCTTCCCTTATCTGGGCTAGAATGCACCTTTTCTGCAGGCAGGGGAGGCAGGTGTATTGCTTAGGCGACATCCTCCAGCACAGCGTTCCTGACTCCGTAAGAATCTGTGAGTGCAGTCACCCGATTTGAAACATTAAAAAGTCTATATGGCATGAGCACTGGCCATTCAGAACAGACAAAGCTGTTCAAGTCTTCACACTGGAGCCCAGGCCTCTGCTGTGCTGGGTGTAACTCTTTAGTTGCTGGATTGAGGGAGGCTTGTCACGGCTACTACCAACCGGCACTGCGGGGTTCTAACTTGTTCACTCCGCTAACGGACATAACTGATGCATACTGCCTGAGTATCAGTCCTGTTGAACGAATGAACTGACAAACTACTCCAGGAGCCACAGAACATCTGCAAAGAAGAGCGTTTGCTTTCTGCAAAATGAGCGAAAACAGGTGTCTAAATGTCTCTAACGTAATTGTGCTTCTGCCCCTCAACGACAAATGATCCCCAAACCAAACTTACGACTTGAGTAACCAAAAGGAATTATAGATAACTACATTAAGTTGAATGGGCCATGCTTTACTTTTTTAGGATCCTGTAATGCGCCCCTGAGGACGGTGGTCTGTCCTCCCCTGCGATCTCCCTCCCTTTGAATTGATGGTAGGATCTATAATCCAAAGATAGCTTTTTCTCCACCCGCCCCCCTCTCCTCTAGGTTCAGGTTCTTTCTGCCCAGCCACATTCCTGGTCTGAAACAGTTCCATATCTACCTTCACTCTTGAGGTAGGCGAGAGCGTGATCAAATGAAAAACGAAGGGACTGAGAAGTGACCAAATCCTGTTAGGACAGGGCCAGGACTTGAGTCAGACTGCCTTCCGGCCACCAGTGCTTAATTGTTGGCCAAAGCATCGCTCTCCAAAAGTGAACGGTATCTTCACCCCTGTAGAGAAATGAAATACTACCAAAGGTCTTGAAGGTGGAAACTCCCCTTCTAAAATCTCTGGCAAAGGACATGTGTGAAAGCCTGGTTCTCACTGAGAAACAGTTCTTTACAGTTTGTGAAGCATGGATATATTAAAAATGTGCATCTCCTCCCTGTAATATTATCCATTCTGTTTTATAGTTATGGCTCCCCAGTGAAAATATGCAGGAAACAACGCATACAAGTGAGTTCCTGGGTAAGATGCTGGGAACTAAAAGCAGGAGATTTTAGTAGTATAAAGGCATTTCTTAACACCAAGGAGGGCACTTATTACCCCAGACTTCACTGATATACTTGTCCCGAGAGCTCTTCCTTCAAACTTCATTAACATATTTTGCCTAAGAAGCACGGATCTCACTTTGATGCCATTTAAACATAAAGTTTACATTTTGAGCAGTTGAGGGGTTGTTTTCTCAATCCTGGTATGCTGCCACCCAGTGGCAGCAATGATCAGCCTTGGTCACATGGCTTACAGAAGGCTTAGCAATGAACATGCTTTTATAAGATATAGGTGAGAAATGTACTATTTTAAAAAATAAACATTGAGAGCCCATTGCTGCTAGAGTCTAATGAGAGAGATATCTACATTCAGACATATGTCCACACATTTAAAATACATTGCAACAAAGTGGTTTATAAGAGATGAACAGGAAGTATTATAGGAACACTTAAACAGACCACCCTAAAATAACAGCAAAAGTTACTGACCCTTAAACAGCAGACCCTATGGAATGACCAGATTGTAAGCTAATCAAATGCTTAAACAGCAGAGAAACCAACTAATAAATGTTGGAGGAATACTAGGGGAAGAAATTAACACTTTCTAAACATTCCATAGGACTGTGACATGTATCTTACCAACATCTGCTTCCTCATCCTCCTCACAACCATGCTAGGATTTTACAGATAAAGAATCTGTATGGCAGAAAGTTTTAGTAATTGACACAAAGTCAACCAGTGAGCAGGTGGCAGAGATAAGTTTTAACTGAGATGTTTTGACTACAAAGCTTGGATTCTCTCCATTATGTCATTACCCTGATTTTGTCAATAAATATTTCCTGATAGAAATGATGACAGCAAGTTCCATTTTTCAAACACGCTTTTAGAAGCAACCCCCCCAAAAAGCAAACTTAAAAGGAAAAAAAAAAAAAGCACAGCTGATCTTAAAGTGTTACATTTGTCTAACTATATAAAAAAGTTTCTTTCTAAAATGCCTGTGAAGGGGCACCTGGGTGGCTCAGTTGGTTAAGCGACTGCCTTCAGCTCAGGTCACGATCCTGGAGTCCTGGGATCGAGTCCCGCATCGGGCTCCCTGCTTGGCAGGGAGTCTGCTTCCCCCTCTGGCCCTTCTCCCTCTCATGTGCTTTTTCTCTCTCTCATTCTCTCTCTCTGAAATAAATAAAATCTTTAAAAATAAAAATAAAAAAATAAATACAATGCCTGTGAATTCTGGACTTCAAGTCAAAATCCTTTCAGAAGACACAGGGTCATCAAGCTTGCTCAATACAAAAACCCTTACAGGAACTTTCCTCAGGCTGCCATTCTCTAAACAGGCTGCCATTCTCTCTCAGTGGAATAATAATTTATAGCAATCAGTCCAGGACACCATGTATGAAACTCCCGAATCCTTCTTCTGACATTTCTGAAGCACGTAAAAGCTAATTATTCTGGAAGAATAAAGTTCATGTGACTGGTTTTCTCCAACAGGAAAAAGTGATAAACTACCTGATGCCATGGAAGAATGAGACGTCACTCCTCCCTCAAGAGATTTCTAGATGAAAGCTGCTAACACACTATGAGTTGAAACTCGTGTGTGTGTGTAGCATTTCCAAAGCTGTTTCTTGAAACCATTGCTATGCTGCCCCTCACCCCCAAGAAAAGATAATATATAACATATAAACTAGGTTTCGGGAAAGGCAGGTGTAAAATATAGCAGGATGGGTCAAGGGGTCACATGGAAGAAAGCAGCCCTTCCGTTTTGGAATAGTCTGGGCTAAAAGTAAAGAAGCTGCTGCTCTTTTGGTGGGGTGTAGCAAGAGTGGGCAAGGGAGAAAGAGAGAACAGAGAGAAAGAGAATTTTGACTCCTGGATGTGGAATCTTCCCCCGCCCCCCACAGATTTTAATATTTTGAGCCAAATAAAACCTTCGTTTTAAGTTCTTGCTTTTAGTATGATTAATAAGTCATTTGCTTAGTGATGGTGCCCTACACAGGGACACCCAAGCTCCAGGTCTAGCGGCCCCTCATCAGCTTATGGCATGGGTTAGCCTGTGACCCTCAGTTCCCTCCTCTGTCAATGAGAGAGCTGGAATCCACTGCTTGTGAAAGCCTTTCGAAATCAAACAATCACTAAATCACTACATGTATGCAGAATATATGCCTGATAGGAGGGTCTTTTTTGGTCTGGGGCCTTCGGTCATACTGGATAGTCTTCACAGTACAATTTAGGGTGGGGACCAGCCACACCCGGACAGTCTTAGGGTTGGGGTGAACCATTCCAGAAAGGCCAACAATGTGGCAGTATGGGGACCGTATCACATGGTATCAGTTGACCTGGAAACTAAGATCAACAAAGGAGCAATCCATCATCCAGTAATGCCTACAAGATGAAGCCCCAGTAAAAGCTCTGAACACGGGGCTTGGGTGAGCTTCCACTATTGGCAGGCTCCATGCCCATGGTCACACGTCAATACTGAAGAGCGACAGGTCCTGACTTCACGGGGGGAGAACCATGGAAGCTTGGCATTCACCACTGTTCCCAGTCTCTGCCCTCGGTGTCTCTTCCTTGGATTGCTTTTAACTTGTGCCCCTTCCTTGTAATAAATCATTGCCGTGAATATAACAGCTTTCAGTGTGTTCTGTGAGCCCTCCTGGCAAATTATCAAACCTGGAGGGGTGTTTGGGGGAACTTCCCCTCCCATGCGTAGATGTAGTCAGAAGACAGTCTTGGAGATGGTGGCTGTCCCCTAAGTCTTCCCAGCCCCCTGCTGAGCGTTAACTCGTCTGTATTTGGACAGAGTTGGCAGGAGAGTCCCCCTCTCTACCGCCGCCATGATCGACAGACACCCCAGAATCCACATAAGAGCCCTGAGCTCCAGTTTCCTCGCCAGGAAAATGACAACTGAGTGAGTTGCTCAGTCTAAATGACAAAGTTATTATGAGACTTGGTTAAGGTAATGACTGTGAAACCTCTCTGAAACGCTTTTTCAACAAGGGGATATTAAGAGCCACTGTTACTGTTACTTTGGCGTTTTGGTGCTGCAGGATTATATTGACTCTCCCCCTTTTATTGCATTTCTCATGGCCGGTGAACTCCTCTTGTCTCCATTGGCAGATGCTGAAATTATGTCAGCTAGAACTTTTATTAGCCAACGATGTGAGTCAGTGAAAAGTCGCAGCGATACAAACGCAGCATTTTGACGTAGCCGTGTCTACTCCGCACAGTGCGGTTTCGAGGCTAATGTCTTTTCAAACAGCTCTGTTTTGCCTGCAGACTTGAATACCCTCATTATAGTCTTTGAAAAAAAAAAGTTCCCTTATGTTTTTTTAAAGAGTGCCATTCTTCAAAAAGATGTCAAGAAGCTCTTTTTCTTTCCCCCCTCGCTACAAGGTGTAATGCAGAGATGAGCACAAAATCTGGTTGGAAATGTGACCTATATTGGACTGGCAGAGCTTAATATCAAGCAAACAGCTAGTTTGGGAGCTGGTTTCATCCCTGCTGGTGCTGATATTTGTAGAAAAGTGCCACATACTATTCGTGAACAGTGAGAGCAGTTTGGAAGTCAATTATGGTTTTAAAAAATTGGAATCATTTGCTCGAAGAGTTGATCTGAGTTTTGGACAAGTCCCTGGCCTTCCTCACAACAGCCAAAGCCAGGTCTTTTGGAAAACATTTTATTTTCATGCTCAGCATAATCAGAAGAGAAAAGTCATGTTTTGCAGATGAAATGAGGCTGATAATAAAAAGTAGGTCACACTTTCTCTATCTCTGTCTCTCGTTACTTTCTCTGAAAGACAAAGGAAGGTTTCCAAGATGTGAATCAAGTCGGGTCAAGCCTCTCACCTGAGTGTTCTTTGCATTATGAGTAAAATTAGGAGCATTTTCAGTCCCTGGCTGACGTTTAACGAGGGCAGGGGCCATGGAAACAGTAACTCTAAGGGCTGGGGTGGGAAGTGAAGACAGCAGATCATCCAGGCTTCTGGGACAAGTAAGAACCACAGGTTCAAAGGACGGTTGGTGGCTACGACCTTGGGATCCGGGGCCGCAAGGCAGGAAAGAGGCACAAAGAAGAAAAGTCACATTAGCCCCCACAGAAGATAATATGATTGTGCAGGATTATTTACTCTCCACTCCAGGGGGGAGATTATGCATCCCTGCCCAGGAGTGATCAGGTCACTTCCTTTGGCCTATGAAACAGGGCTGCAATGACAGGTGTCCCCTCTACGAAGAGGCTTTGAGAGCACGTCTTGTCTCTTGCCCCTAGGAAATGGCACAGAGAGGCTGTGCCACCAACCTGGATCTGTTGTGTGCACATGGGCCCCCTCTTCGTTTCTGTAAGCCATGGGGATTGTGGGATTGTTTATTACTGCAGCCCACCTAGTCTATGCTGACTGAGAAGGTACCCCTCTGTTCTTCCTTTCCAAAAGTGTGTGAGAAGGATGAAAACAGTGAGTAAGCCTGTGTGCATACTGGTCTATATTTCTGGGTCATTTTCTAGCTCTGGAGTGGGCACTGACATATCCAGAATCAACTGTTCAGACTGGATTGCAAACAGACTGACATACAACACCTCTCCAGGATCCCCATGTAAGAAAATAATGCTGCCTGAGAACAACAATGGCTGTTCCAAAGAAGACAGTAATGGCTTTTAAAGATCATCTAGTGCTGATCTTAGGATACACTGTGAAGCAAATTACATAAGGACAACGTCTGGAGTCAACCGGTTGGATCTAAATTCTAGAATCTACCATTTGCTCTCTGCTTGCTCCTAGATGTGTTGCCTAACTTCCCTGAGCCTTTGTTTACTCATCTGTAAAGTGGGCTCACAAGGGAGCCCCTACCATATACAACTGGTGAAGGAATTAGATAATCTTAGGCACTTAAAGGAATAGCACAGAGCCTAGCCATCTGGTAACTGCTCAACGTATGTTGATCATTGTGGTTATTTTTTTTTTTAAAGATTTTATCTATATATTTGAGAGGGAGAGAGAGAGAAAGCACAGAGAGAGAGTGAGGGGGAGAAGCAGACTCCCTGCTGAGCAGAGAGCCTGATGTGGGGCTCGATCCCAGGACCCTGAGATCATGACCTGAGCCAAAGGCAGACACTTAACCGCCTGAGCCACCCAGGCGCCCCTGTGGTTCTTATTTCTGTTGTTATCCACACCACTGTTAACACTTCTCTCCCACCTACTTAGTGATAGACCTCAGGTGTCCTAATCATTTGAGGTAGAAATGATAAATGGCACAACCCGTTGGCTGCTGCCGCCATGACTGGGCTTAAGAAACCTGCACAGCAAGTGCCATCATGACTGTGAATACCTTAGACCAGAGACCTTTTCTCTGCCCTGGGCCTAAATAGGAAGGTACTCTTCTTACCACATGTAGCAGAATGAACTATCCCTCTGTATTCTTGCAGAAGGCAGCTCAGGAAAGGTAACACAAAATGCTCGCGGATCATACGGGACCAGGCAAACTGAAGAGAGAAGCCAATTTAGGTTCTGTGACAAAGCGCTTAGACAAATAAGTTGACTCTTCTGAGCATGAATTTCTTAATGTGTAAAATGGGGATGGTGGGAGGAAAAGCCACCAGGGCCTGAGGATAGGGTAAAGTAACATATTTAGTACTTTCAAGATGGAGCTGATCTCATCGGCCTCGGTCAATATGAACTGTTTTTATCATTATTAATACAACCAATGATACTAATACTGCCAGAAATACCCCCAAATAGTAGCAAGCATCTTGCAGCCCATCTTGGGAGGAAAGAATAAGCCTTCATAAAAGCCAGCCTATCCTTGCAAGACCTCTGAATACATACATAACAGAGACAAAGATATTTGTCCTGAAACTAGGAATGACCAAGCCTTATTGCAACCCTGCCAGAAAACAATGACTGTGGGGGTCTACATCAAGGAAAGCAGAAAAGACAGAGGTTTTGCAGGTATAGATTGAGAAAGGACTCCTTTGAAAAGAAGATAGGAAATGTATATAAGATCCCACTTAAGTTAGCAGTATTTCTTGATCTACACATATTGCTGGATAAATCTTAGAACTATCATTTTCATTCCATAATACAGATATTCTCAATTTAAAAAAATCATAGATTTGGGGGAACCACAGCATCCCCTGGTATTAGTTCATGACCTTTGGAGGTCTGCAGTACATGCTGTGGGGTGAATCCCATTCTCAAGCCTTGTCAAACTTCCAAACTCCCAGACAAAGAGATTAATTTAGGATGGGGATGTAATCCAAGCTAGGTCAGGCTGAATGCAAGGGAAAAAAGATGCTGTGGTCTTTTCCCACTGGTTTGAAGCTAGAATGATGTGGTTTTGAACTAGTGACATTTGTCTTGACATGCAAAGAATGAGCTTATCAGAAAATGGTGCCAATACTGAGGAAATAAAACCAAAGGATGAAAAGAAGGAAATCAGGTACTGATCATTTAGCTCCTGGATCGAGCTTTACCTGATCTCCTTATCACATCTACATTTTCCAGTTAGTTAAGCTTACTTGAGTGAAGTTTTCTTTCATTTGCAGTAGAAAGTCTCTAACACTGGTAACTCCATATAGTGGAAAAGGAAAAACTACTCCTGACTCTGAGTTGTTACAATTTGGACAAATTCCCCCCAAATCCATCAGACATTTAGCTTAAAGTCTATCCCAGACAGGGCCACTTTGATTCTTTTCAAATCTGCGAATATTGTTGTCTTCTTATTAATACACAGGGTGATCATTCATCGCAACTGGTCTGGGACAATCCTAATTGATGCCTGTTGTCCTGGAAAAATTCTTACTAGCATCTACTTTCACTTTAAACAAATATCCAAGATTGATTAAATGGTGAGTTGTAAGGTTACTCTGTTCATAATTCTTCTTTACAAAGTTTGTTCCTTTAAGAGTCGAATCCCACACCCCTTCCCCAAATTCTTTTCAGTGATAATTGTGGTTAGTTATACTCAGCAAATAATCTCATCTTGCCAGTCTTCCCATGTTTGACTTTTGGGGGATTAATCACAGCTTTCTGCTGTCGAACAAGGTTCTTGAGAGCATGGTATTATTGTTTTATCTAAAGGAAACCCCTCTGAAACAGGACCTCCATCCATCATACCTCCTGGAGTAGAAAGAACTGATTAAAACTTCCTGTCTTGAAAACTTGTTTGTTAGAGTGTGGCTTCCTCCCTGCCATCAGCATAAGATCTTCCTCGTGCAGCGTGTTTAGGATTCAGCTAAGGGCATTGTTTTATCAAGATGGGACGGTTATCCGTACGGGAGCGCGCTGTGCTGGGAATCTGACCACCCTGTAAACATAGTGATAACATCGTGTCTGCACACTGGGAGAAGACAATGCTCCCCGATTCCCTTTTCCTAATTAGAGTCTGGAACAATAGGTGGGAAATACGAGGCCCTGTTGTCATTATCTATTGGCCTTCATTTCTGGGCATTGATTGAGCGGAGGGTGTTTTGTGTGTGTGAAGAAACAGCAAATTAAAATTCAGACTTCTTCCATTTTTCTTCCTGGAGTGTTCATCTTGTTATAAAGCTGGGATGACAGAGATTAAAAATCGGAAGTGAAAGAGTAGAGAGTTATATACACTTGTGAACAGTAACAAGTTCCCTTTCAAAATGATTCCAATAAGCAAATGTTCGATCAAGGCAGACGCTGGGATATGAGGTCATGAAGAAATTGTTTCGACACTTGTTCCGGTCAAGGAAAGACACAGACAAGGACCTTCCCTAAATGGTGGACGAGTCAATTAATGGTACATCATCTGTTATTTCACTAATGGGAATCAGCAATGTCACAGTGTACTTTTTTTTTTTTTTTAATTTGCAATGCTCGGTACCCTGGTGATGTTTGGTGCATTAATCTGCACGGTAGCATTTTCCCAAGACTTTTGAGTAGGACTTACCTATCTGGGAGCATCTTTGGAGAGACAACATCATTACTAATAATAAGTCATATTAAGCCTGTTTACACTTATGACTGCCCTGCAGAGTAACAATGAAGCTAGTTAGATGGAAAACTCTCCAGAGCTTCTGCAAAGGGGTCTTCTGAATTGCAGATACACAACATTTAGCTCTTATGGAATTCAAGAAGATGATGATGCCTTCTTTGCCCCATACTCCAGCTACTGGGAGAGCCAATAAAACCAGAACTGGTTGTGGTATACGGCTTCTATACTGAAAGATGCCACACCAGCCTCCATTTTTGCAACAGAGCTGTTGAGGGAAGCACCGCAAAGGGCCTGCGGGGACGGCTCCTTCCACCAGAGGACACACCCTTCTTGCCCCTTCCTCCTTCCCGGGGCTTGGGATGGCTGGTGGCTTAGTGCTCTTGGACCACAAGGGAGAGCTAAGGATGGAGCAGCAAAAAGAGCAGCCTGGATAAACACAAAGCCATCATATAGCCCTGTATAGAGTCTGAATATTTTCTGGATGAGAACAGCAAGAGCACCACACATGCCTATCTCACTTAGGGTTGCTCTATATTATATGTAGACCTAGTTAAGGCTTATTAAAATACTGGTGACAGTGCTTTATGCCACCTGCTGTGAATTAAGTGTTTGTGTCCCCAGAAGATTCATAGGTGAAAATCCTAACCCCATGAATGGGATTAGGGCTCTTATAAAAAAAGATCTTACAGGGCGACCTAGCCCCATTATAAGGATTCAACAAGAAGTCTGTGATCCAGAAGAGGGCCCTCATCCAACCATACTGGCATCAGGATCTTGGACTTCCAGCCCCCAGAACTGTGAGAAATAATTTCTCTTCTTTACAAGCCTCCCAGTCTGTGGTATTTTGTTATAAAGCCCACATGGACTAACATGGCACCTTAGTGAAATGGGAGGGTGGCGGGACCTGACAACGGCTAAGCCCTCAAGTCCTACTGCAAATACCACTGGCCCCTCACTGGGTCTGCTTAGACCCTCCCTAACTTTTCCTTCCTATTCTCAGCTGATATTTGGCTTCCTACTTCCCTGATACATCTGAGGCCATCATGGGTGAAGTATCTCAACTTCCTGTCCCGCCTCCCACCACCACTGACACTGACATTCATTCTTGCTTTCTTCCAGCCCATCAGAAGAGCAACGTAAGCCCAACCTCCCCACCTCGGGGGAAAAGATGTCAAGTGACCAATGTCCTATTTATTTCTCTAGCCTTGGTGCCTATCACTTCTGAGTTGGAACTAGTGCTCTAATAAAAATAAATTGCTGGTAGCTCATTGTATCCACCAAGTGATTTCAATTGTTGTGCCTTCTGCCCAGAAGAGAAGTTCTACTAATATTCCTTGTCTGCTTAATGCAAATGCTTCAAGACCAGCAAGGGGTCCTCGTTCTTCCCCTAGAACCCTACTCTGAACTTCTACACCAGGTCACTTCTACACTCATTCTCCGTATCTCCAGTATCGGCCGCTATCTTACACCCCAACAGATGACCAGGGAATTGCCTGGTTCTGTCTCTCCACTGTAGCCAAACCAAAAGCTGTTCATGATGCCTAGCACATTTAACCACTGTTTCTGGCTCTGAGTCGGTACTGCATGTGTTTTGATTAAATAAAGCATCAGTACTCATTCAGTTACTTATGTAAAGAAAAAATCGCACGAAACTGGCACTACCTCAAAAGTACAGTGTGCAAGCTGCAACTCTATCATTCATTCATTCATTCATTCATTCATTCATCCATCAGCAAATATTTCTAAAGCTCTTCCTACATATCAGGCACTGTTCTAAGTGCTTAAGACCCAGAGTGGATGAGACAAACGTGGTCTCTGCTTTCCTGTGGCTTACAGTCCATAGGAAGAAAATGAAAACAATAAGTTACAGTAAATGAATGGATGGATAGAAGGATGAATGAGTGACACAAAACAGTGATAAGTGCCAGGCAGGGAAATAAATCCAAGAGGAAATGCGGTCTCTTTGGACAGGATGGCTAGGGAGGGCCCCCATGAAGACATAATGTGGCCACAGCAGAATGATGGGGTCCTACTCCATTTCCAAATGGGGCTGGCAAATCTCAATCGCTCCTGCTCCTCAGACTGACCAGCAATATCCGTGAACCTTCAGCCATAAGTCCTTGCCAAAAATAGCAGCATGAGCACTTGTGCAAGTAGGGTCACCCTGGCCACTGTGATGTAATAAAACGTACTTTGCTCACGTGAAGTTCAAAATGTAATATTCCTGACCAGCGGGTGGCTTTGCTCCGTGCGGTCACCTGGGGCCTGTCTTCATCTCGTGGCCCTACCATCTCTACTGTGTGGCTTGCAGACCTGCAGGGGAGATAGCAAGGAGGGCAGTGCGTGGCAGGTTTGCATGGGGCAGAGCGAGAAGGGCCAACATCACTGCTGCCAATATGCCACTGGCCAGGACCCAGCTGTGTGGCCGCAGCTAGCACCAGAGAAGCTGGGAAACGTAGTCTAGCTGTGTGCCAGGAATCAGGGAAAGGGGCTTGCCTATGTGCTCAGGGCCTCTGCCAGCACAAGGCAAGAAACACACCTATCAGGAGAGTCACTGTGAATTTTCCCCCTCCAAGTCCAAGGTCTCAGACCTCCTCACACTGCCTCAGCTACTGCAATGACAAGATCAAAATCAAAATCCATTCTGGCTGGATGTCATGCAGGATGCTGGACATGGGAAGCAGAAGCTAGGGCTGAAATCCAAAGGGTTAATCCACTAAAGGAAAAAACACACACACACACACACACAAACACAACACTCAGACCTGTTGTGCACTCAGACAGTTCCAGAGCTCGAAGGCTAATCGTCCTTCTGGGACTTCGAGTTCTTTGTGGGGCCCGCAGAATGGACTGTTTGACCTTTTGAGGTTTCTCATTGCTCTGATCTCTTGCTAATGGATAGTGTTTTCCAAGCTGATGGTGTTTTAAAGATACGGCATCAAACCAATGATATTATGTCTGACCTCTTGAGGGAGAGCCCTGTGCATCTTCCTGTCTCAGCCTCCCTTATTGGCTAATTACATAACTTGACTAGAAGTTGGTTTTAGGGAATCAATTTTACCATTGCCTAGTCACAAGTAAAGACCATAAAGTTTTATGAGAGCTGAAGGGACTGCCTTTTACGGAGGGGAACTTAAATGAAAATTAAAGGGGGCATAAAATGATAAGAAATCAAATTCTATAAGGGGTTTTCCCCCAGACTGTCATGCTGAATTATAGTGCGGGGGATGTGCTCTCCTGCTGGGTGCCTCTCCCACAAGGCACCAAGGAATGGGAGAGAAACCCATGTTTCCTGATCACCAGCAACGCAACCGAGGGCATTTCAGGAAGTGGTTCCAGGAGAAGGTACAGAAGAAAACCCCGTGATTGAAAACCTACCAACTGTGTGACCCCAGACCAGTTCTGTGAGCCTCAGACTCGCCGTCTGCAATATGCAGGTAATGACAGTGACCGCCTCATGGCGTTACTGCACGAATTCAATGGAACGATGCAGGTAAAATGCAGAGCACAGTGCCCGGCACACAGGGAGTCTTCAGTCAGTATCACCATTATGACCACTGTGAATAACAGGAAAAGACGCAAGACGGCTGGGTTCAGTTCAGACAGAGGAGAGCTGACATTGGTTATGTGCTGTGTGCCAGAGATCCATCCTTGTACCAGCTGCATTCCACAGCTGAGGAGACGGAGCTCAGAGATGTTGGAAAACCTGCCCACAGTAACACAACTGATGAAGGCCATAACTGGATCCAATGTCCGGGTTGTTCGGGCCCTAGAAGCCAGAACACTTGACTACCCCGCCCAGTGCTTTATAGTGTGAGGTCCACAGCTCAATCTGGGGAGCCCGTTCCTCATTTGGACTTCCAGGCCCCCACTTTTGTTTACTGAATCAGAATCCCTGGAAGTTGGGGCTGATTATCGGCATGTATAACAAGCATTATCCAGGTGATTCCTGCACACACTGAGCTTAAGAACAACGGATGCAGTAATGCTTTGTAAGACAGACATTGCAACTGGGGAGAGAAGTTCCCAAGAGTCATATTCTGTTGCATTGCCTGAAGAGTTGCCCACTCCTCCTACCTCTATCTTTGAACCATCGTCCTTTCTGGCACTCCTGTGTCCTCACAAAAGTCAGGGGTGGGGCGCCTGGGTGGCTCAGTTGGTTGAGCGACTGCCTTCGGCTCAGGTCATGATCCTGGAGTCCCGGGATCGAGTCCCGCATCGGGCTCCCTGCTCAGCGGGGGGTCTGCTTCTCCCTCTGACCCTCTTCCCTCTTGTGCTGTCTCTCATTCTCTCTCTCAAATAAATAAATAAATAAAAATCTTAAAAAAAAAAAGTCAGGGGCGGATGGACCTCGGCTATCAAGAAAAAGAAAAGGTAGTTGTGAAGGGTAGTGCACTTTATTTGAATGAAAATCATCCCTTTTGCTGTGAAAATGAAAGGCCTCAATACACTGTTCTCACATGAAATTGCGTGCCCTGCTCTAGTCAGGACAAAGGTTCTGCTGAGTAAGGAACAGCTCCCATAGCTCAGAGGCTTAATACAGCACAAGCTTAATTCTTGCTCAGACTACAAGTCTGGAAGAGGCTGGCAGGAGGCTCTGTTACTCTTAGTCACTCAGGGACCCCGGAAGCTGGAGGATCCATCTCATCATGTGACCCCATGATCCTACTGTTCGAAAAAAGCACCAAATCCTGGCTTTTAAACATGCCCCTTGACGTGACACTTGTGTTCATGCTTTCTCAGTCAAAGCAAGTTGCCTGTCTACACCCGACTCTAAAGGGGGGGGGGAGGAATGTCATCCCCAAGAAGGACAGGACGGGAACATTTGGAACACCACCAAGGGCTGGTACACCTATCCAAAGGCAAACAAACACACAATAGATAATATAAATTCATTATATCTGGGTTTCCTGGGAAGTAAATAGAATATAACTATACTCTGCACAATTTGATCCCGACGCAAAATATAGATGGCATTTCATTCTTACACGTACCTGAGAGGGATGAGGAAAACTCAGAAAGAAATAACATGAAGATTAGCTTGATTTCCTATTTTGCCAAATGAATGCCTTAGAGATATGCATGCAATGTACTGTGTGCCGAGCTGTAACGCTCCAGGACCAGACACTCAGTTACTGGCTTCAGATGCGCCTGGCATCCTTCCACACCCTCCTTTTCCTGCCTCTTCACATGTGGGCTAAGCTGACGTGTGGAACCCCCCACGCGCTTCATTTAAAACAGGGGGCATGCATTTTTGTTTGGAGAATGGACTACGCGCTCCTGGTCCAGAAATATACTGGTGGGACGGGCACGGAGGCTAAGGAATGTCAAGATCCCATCCTTTCAGGAGCTGGACCCTCTGCCTAGATTTCTGCAAGGGCATTTCATCAAAGAGGAATATCATTTCCAGAAAGCCTCTGCACCAAAATGTTTCACTCGGAGGCAAAAGAGAGGCTGAGGGTTAAAACCAGTCAAGGAGGCAACTCTGGGCTTGCGGGAGGCCAGCTGTGCGTACTTTTCAGGCCATGAAATATGGCTCCTGTTCTGACACTCTTGTAATAGCATGGATGTTCACTCTCCTTGTTGCTGTGGGGTTTATGGTCCATAAAGTTTAATAACAATCTTAACAGCTGAACAGAGAGCACACGAGGCTCGAAGGCCACTCTTACCAAAGGGGATCTAGATTTTCCATTTTTTTTCCCCTTGGACATCTCGACGTGTACAACATGCCCATCCCTCATGGTGGGCCATACGGAATAACTGTGAGGTAAAAGCGGATGCAAAAGGGTGCTTTGTTGTCTCTGAAATAGCGAGGCGGCGACACACTGGGCCTTCAGAGTATTCAGGCCCCGGGGAACTGGGGGTTGTTGAGCCTGGTTATCCTGGAATTCGGGTACTACAAAGGTCCATAGGGTTAGCATGCTACGGTTTGGTCCGACTGATGGAACACTGGAAATGAGCTCCAAATGCCTTCCCAAGGGCTGCAATGCTGAAGCTGTGCACGATCCACACTCCTCACACTGCTCCCAGCCTCCTCTCCTTCCTCACCCACTCCCGGTGTTCGACCTCCCGCCCCTCGCGGTCGGAAAATACACCAGCCTCTACCCTGCTCCGGGCCTCGGCACCTGCAGCCCCCTCCTTCTCTGGGGGCTGGTCTTCTCTTGTTTCCCTTGGACTGGCTTCATGTCATCCCCTGTCCTGGGGAAATGGGACCTCCTCCGTGAAGCCCTCCAGACCCCATCGGAAGTAACGCCCCCCACACTACTGCCCAACTGGATTTCCTAAACTGTACTTATCACCACCTGCCGACAGCTCATTTGTGTGCTTGTTTCCTTGTTTATTCACACACACACACACACACACACGCACGCACGCACCTACGAATGAGATCACCATGGAATGTGACATAGTGTCGTATTATTCCTGGTTTCACTCAGTGCTGGTTTTGAGTAAATGAACAGAGCACCTAGGGTAATAAAGGAAAGGTCAGGAGACCTTGTCCCAGCAAAGCTGCTCGGGAACCTGGGGAAGTTGAAGGTGGCGGGCTCACACAAAGGGAGAATCCACTCCTTCCTGCATCCTGACAGACCTGGAGCCAAATGAAACCACGGTCTTCCCTGAAGCATTTCTTCAGGTTCTTCCCTCACCCCCTGGAAGATGTACATGTAATCTGTGTCTCTTTGGAAGCCCTGGACCATATATTGTAATCGGGGCCTGATTCTGTAGGGGACAGCTGATGGGGGCCAAGGATGCAGACAGCCCACAGCAGGGCTCAGGATGGGAGGGGCCTGGACACCCTACTCCAGAGAGAATTTGAGGGGGCGGGGATTAGAGGAAGTCCTTATCAGGCCACATTTACACTTCAAAGAGCCCTTCCTGCAGGGCTTACACAGTAGTAACAAGTCATCTCATTCAAAGCCAAGAACCTTTCCTCTAGAGCTAAATTCTGCCATTCCTCCTACTCCTCCCTAGTGGAGACAAAATAGTTCTGTTCCAAAATGCCCTGGGACATAACTCACCTGGAAGGTGGTTTGCTGTTACCCTAGCTCTCCCTTGGTGGCTGACACTTTGCTAAGGGATCCTTGGTTTATAGGAGTTATGTGGGATTCCCCTCAGACTCCTATGCTTACCCAAGTCCTGCAACCAAGGAGACAGAAATACTGTAGCCTAGGTCATTCATTCACTCATTCACTCCCCCATCCATCCAGCCATCCAGCCATCCACCCACCCATCTTCCCATCCCACAGACATTTACTGAATCACCACTAAGTTCCTAGCACAAAGCTATTTCTCCTTTCTGGATTTCTGATCTTTAGTTAACTAAGGGATGGGAGGAGGGGTCTGGGATAGCTGAGTTGGGGGCGCTCCAACACTAATAACTTGGGCCAAGTTCTGGCACTTCGAGTGGAAATGTGCTCGATGCAACTGATGGGGTTCAGGACAAGCTCCCCCCAAACATGGCATTTTGCAATATTGAATATTTAAGCTGAAGGAGTTTGACGAAATGGCAGAAACAGGGAAGTTCCTGGGACTTTCTCCTGCCCTTCTATCCTGAAAGAGGTCATAAAACTCTTATGTGAGAGGTGCCCTCCCTAAACCTAGAATAAAGGAACACCCTTATCTGTGAAGACAAAGAATTTAAAAAAAAGCAGGACTTGCTATTTTCTACCAGTTTACTACACTTACTTCACACTCCTGAACTAGCCATATTCCTCCATGTTTGTCCACTCTTCCTCAAATCTACCATGAAAATTCCCAGTTCTAACTGTTTCCTTAGGAAAGCTCCCATGGAACGTAAAACATATTAAATCTATATGTCTTTCTCTTGTTGACCTATCTTTTTCAGTTTAATTTTCAGATCCTGCCAGCGATCCTAGGAGGATTGAGGAAAATTTTTTTCTCCCCTACACAACTAACATTTGAAATTGAGAGCTCCTTGGCCTATGTTCCTAAGAAATTCTTTTTTAAAAATGAATTTCATAAAGGATACTGTTCTTCTTGCATTTAGGGGACTCCCATCTTAAAGCTCATGGCCCATCCTTTTTACTAATGGAAGGATTCTTTCAGGGGGCCATCAGCAGTCACTTGATTGACTTTTTTTGTTTGTTTCTTTTAGATCAGAATTTTCCTAACTCAGATTTTCTTCAAGTTGGAAGCAAAAATACGTGGACCCAACACACAAGTGAACTTCGCAAGCAATTAGTCCTTCTCCTCTCCTGGGGCCTGCCATCAACCTCCTGCCTACAGCAGCAGTTTGGTGACCTGGGTACAACCCATCACATAGGGTTAGTCATAGGATAGAGCCATGGAGGACCTCAATACACAGTATTTCTAATTGACCCCAAAGATACAAATCTCGGGGCGCCTGGGTGGCTCAGTCGTTAAGCGTCTGCCTTCGGCTCAGGTCATGATCTCAGGGTCCTGGGATCGAGCCCCGCATCGGGTTCCCTGCTCGGCGGGAGGCCTGCTTCTCCCTCTCCCACTCCCCCTGCTTATGTTTCCTATCTTGCTGTGTCTCTATCTGTCAAATAAATAAATAAAAATCTTTAAAAAAAAAAAAAGATACAAATCTCATTGATTCACAGTTCTCGTTAAAAGCAGCAGAGAATGACAATATATTTTATCTTATGCAGTTATAATGACACTCTAGGGTGGGGTACTCAGTTGGGAGGTAGGGGTAGAACATAAAGACATATGCAGAAAATCAACGAGAGCATCAAGCAGGAAAGAGATGTGATTTTTTTTTTTTTAAAGGAGGAGAAGAAGATGGTTATTCCCCCTGCCCCCACTCAACTGAGAAGGATTCACTAGAATAGGACCAAAGATTGACAGAAAGGCTGGATGCAAAGGCCCCAGAATTTTAGAAAGTATTATGGGTCATAGTTAGGATGACCAGGTGTCCTAATTTATGCCCATTGTCCCCTTCCTCTCTCCAAAAGGTCCCAGTCTGGGTGATTATGATATGGTCAGTGTAATCATAGCACCAACACCTGGAAGGCAGGCTGCAAGTGGTGGCAAAGGAACTAGCTACCTTCTTAGCCAGTGTCCCACCCAGAGAAAACATGTATGAGATCATCAAAGTGATGACATCAAAGCGCCTTTAACTGGCAACTTCTGCTTTCAAGAAAAGCCGTAACACTAGTGTTCAACTTTGTGTCTCTTGCTAGTTTGGTAACAATTTTTTTTACAGAGGGTTTTGCCTGCTTTGCTTTCATCAACGGAAGTCCCTACTAATTTCAGGACAGAGATAATGTTGATAATAAGATAAAGGTATTGCTGATGGAACAGTTAGAGCTATGGGGTTTGGACTATTTGCCAGGTGTGGGGAATCTCTACTTCTTAGCTGTGTGACCTACAGAAAATGACTTATCTAGGGGCGCCTGGGTGGCTCATTTGGTTAAGCGGCTGCCTTCGGCTCGGGTCATGATCCCGGGGTCCTGGGATCGAGTCCCACATCCGGCTCCCTGCTCAGCGGAGAGCCTGCTTCTCCCTCTCCCTGCCACTCTGCCTACTTGTGCTCTCTCTCTATCTCTCTGTCAAATGAATAAATAAAATCTTTAAAAAAAAAAAAAAGAAAAGAAAATGACTTATCTACTTTGTACCTTCAGAGCCTCCTTTGTAAATTGGGCATGACAATAGTCCCAAAGAGCTCCAAGAACTAAAGAGAACGTGCCCAGTACCTGGTGCATCACGGGAACCCGAGGTACAACGTGGTCAATGCTGCCACAATTATAATTGTTATTATTCCTGTCATTATGATTATCCCAACTCTTCAGCATCCTTGTTACTATCAAGCTCATTTTGCAGTTAAAGAAAGTAAGCTCGCAGAGTGAATAGTAAGTGAGGTGGGGAGGGCTCAAACCAGGTTTAACTCTGGGGGTCTGTTCTCTTCACCGCATCTGCCGCCACACCACATCACACCCGGACTATATAGGAATCAGCAGCAGCATAAAAGGTGTAGGCGGTATGCTGGTTAAATCCATGCATACATTAGTAAGAGGTACTTACTGGCTTAGGAATTTTTGAGAAATTATTGGCTAATAACCACCTGCCAGGTGATGTGTTAAGCCCCTTCCACATTTCTTTGAATTCTCACACAAACCAGTGAGGTTGACCATACCCTTACCTCCCACTGCTGAGGTTGAAGGGGAAGCACATAAACAAACATAAAGCCGAGTTTCTTTTCTCAGGGAACTTCAACGGGGCCAAAGAAGCAACAGATGTAAAACTGATACAACTTTTATCACAGGCTTATGTTTTCTGAATTTAATGCTTCTGGAATAACATGTCTACTATTAAAAAAAAAAAAAAAAGCTTCAATACTTAAAAAAAAAATTAGGGTTGGTTACTACTGATCCCTTTTCCTTGTTGCTCAAAGGCTAATGAAGCAGGTGAGAAATTCCCATGTCAGTTTGTTTTCTTGTGTGACTCCATGCAGGGCGGAGAGCTCAGGTTAGGACTGGTTTTTCTCAGTACTTCATCCACATCCAGCTTAGCACTCGTGTCTGACGCTGTTTGGCTTCCCACCAGCGGGGTTCACGGAGCCCCCTCTACTTTGTGCCAAACCTGGTTTTCTATGCTCTGGCTTGCTGACCTCATTCACCTCAGGCTCAGCAGCTCTCCCAGCACACAGTAACTTCTCAATGAGTGTTGAATGAATAATTATCACACTTGGCAAATTACATTACAAGTGCCCTGCTCTCCTGGCGTGACTAGAAAGAAAGGAACTTACAGGTGGCCTACCCCAGTGCCTTCGTTTAAGGGATGAGGAAAGGTGTCCTGAAGAAGCTACATGCCCCGAGTGAAGTGTCCTGGGGAGTCCAGAGGGCAAACAGAAATGTGAAGGCCTGACCCAGCAGGGACTCCTGCTTTGCAAGGCCCTGGGAGACACTGTCCAGTCCCTACTCACTCTTCACTTATTCCTCAATTGGGAAGCTAACATGAAATGGAGGGGTAGAAACAACCATGCAAATCAAGGCTGAAACTGGAGAGGAAAAAAAGAAAAAAAACACAATAGATTTGCTTTCATTCTTAGAAGGCAGTGGGTGGGAAAGTGGATTCCCACTAAGAAAAGAGCTGGCCTTTCTCCCCAAGCAGGAAATATTGAGCTGCTCTGGTCCCACAGCCCCCCAGAGCCGGACCTGATGGTTTAGCCACAGCGTGCGGGTTACAGCCCAGGACACGGAGAGAACGTTTGGAAGCTGGTGCTAGATTTTCTGCTCAGGGCATAGCCTCGGCCCAGGCCCGTGCCGCAGTCACGGGGAAGGCCTGATATGCCACAGTCCAACCGGCTGCCTGACGTTTGAAATGCCTAAACCCCAGCTGTTTGTCTACCTCTGAGCCCTGGCCTTCCCTCCCTGCCCCACGTGCAGCTGCGGGATTCAAGGGGCTTGCAGTGAGAAGAGAAAAAGTCACCATCCTCTCGTCCTTGAGGTAATTAATCAGTGGTGACTCTTTACTCGGTGAATAATATTACTCAGAGCACTTTTCCTCCCTGTAATATCAATTATGCAGCACAGAAGCAGTTCCAAAAAAGATACAAAGGGATGTGGTGGGGTTTTATTGCAAAGGAACAAGGCTCAGTTGTTGACAGGGTAGAGGAGAGAGCACAGAATGGGCAAGATCACTTCAAACACAGCTAGGTCTGCTGCCAGCCTGTCCGATTTTCACCAGGAGAAGTATTTCTGGTGTTTCCCGTAAGATTTAGAACGATGAACCGCCAGCTGGCCCTGAGATAGGCGGCAAACATGCAGTTCTACACCAAGAGGTTTTCACCCCCTTCTCTGTTCCTGCCTCCCCAAAAGTGACAGGCAGACGGACACTGCTTGCTGCACCCCGGCTCCCGTTGGCAGGTGACATAGGGGGGATTGCACCTAGCAGGGACAGCATCAGACTGTACACTGGGGAGGAGGCGGGGGGGGGGGGCAGTGCTTGGCACACTGACGGCTAGCTAGTTTTGCCAGGGGAGGAAGGGGGCAGACAAAGAAGAAGGAGAACCGAAGAGGAAAAGGAAGAAATAATGCAAGCAAAAATGCCCCGTTCCCATCACCACAGGGCTCTCAAGCAACATGCTCTAACACGGGAGATACTCTACAACCTTGATTAAATAGTCAGGCCCTGCAAATACACACGCTCTGATCCGTTGCCCTCCCACATTTAGCAAAACAAAAGCAAGCCTTTGGATTATTGCTAGACTGGCTCCTTTAAAGTTCATCTCTTCATCTCTGGGTCTTCTCCCTTTCCTGCTGTCGTCAGGGGGAAGCCCGGGAGTTTTCCGCTGGGGACTTTGAAGATGGACTTTGAACACTGTGCTTGAAGGAGAAAGTGGGGCTTCTGGGTGTGAGCAAAGTCAGCAAGGTTGGGTCAGAAAAGAGAGGGGTGGCTCCTTCTGTCCAATGAGTTCTTTGAAGCTTCACGATATGAATGCTTGTGAAAACTGGTGCTTTTCGGGCGAGATTAATCACCAGGCTTCTTGGAAAGAAGATGGCAAGGAAAACATGCCACAGGGTCTGTGTGATGGCAGTCTCCCGCAGTGTAAACTGTGTTTTTTTTAAATGCTCCCGATTAAAAGTATAACTTTATTTAATGTCCTTGAAATAAAAGAAGAGAGACTATTAAGGTAGCATGATCACCATGAATATTATTGGAAGCAGCGCTAATGGAGTTGTTTTTATGATTCCATTTATTCAAAATGAAAAATGGCACTCGCCAAACATCGGATCTGATGAGTAATAAGATTTATAAAGCAACCAAAGAGGAAAGATGAACTGGAGAGAAAGTCTATTTTGATTAGATGATTTTGTGGTTTGTGTACTGGTTACAAATAACCTGACAGCCTCAAAATAGTCTCCTAGTTCTCCAAACAAGGATCTCTGCTCGGAAAACCCCCGTGGGAATAGGTACTGTTCGAGGAGCTCTTCATTTTAAAATCCTACTTTTCTATTAATAAAATGCCTCATTTTTACAGGAAAAAAATACAAGCAAAATTACTTGAGTGCTGAGCTCATTACATGCATAGTTTTTAATGACAGCAATGCACATTTTTAAGTGACAGTTCATTGGGGTTTGAGGCACAGACCTGGGCATGTTTGGTAGGTGGGCAAACCAGGTTGGAAACTTTCCACTTCAGTGTCTGAGCTGACACAAAACAGGAGAAGAAAAAACTTTAACCTCATCATAAACAAATGTACAGATCTCCTTAAACATGTATACGCAGGATTCACAAAATGCTGAAGGGTTGGTTACTGACTCCTTCTTCATTTTAATACTAATACTAGTACTACTCATACTAATACTAATAATAATGGAATAAAATGGAGAAGGAGCAGCAAAGCTCTCTGCAGGGAAAAAAAAAAAGTGGGGGGAGGGCTTGTATGTTGCACATCTCCGTTTTGGTAGCCCAAAGAGGGAATATAAGCTTAAAGTCCTGAATTTAACAAACCTAATTATCAAGGCTTAATTAGTACCAAGGGTACAGCTTCATGGAACACCTGCAGACTTAATTTATGTCCTGACAGAAAGGAACAAGTGTTAATGGGCTGTATTTATGTTAATACCTGAACCTTAGGAGCCAGTGGAATAAAACAGACCACTCACTAGTTTTCCAAGCTACAGAACAAATATAAAAGATTTTCATCTTAATGCTAGTTTGCACATAATTCTATAGGGATCACACAGATCTACTTAAACTTTTAAAACTAGAAAAGTGGAATGTGAAAAAGTAGAGTCATTTTAAGGTGTCTGTAAAGGTCTACCAAGATCAACTCCATAAGCCAGTGATTTTATCTTGCCTTCACAAATGACAATGGCCAGGAGGGCTAATGTTCTCAGTGTTCAGGACAGGTGCTTTCTATGATGCTGGAATATACAGTCTGGTTTTTTCCATAAATGCCATATTAAAAGACTGGCTAACATTAACGGAGTGCTCACTGTATGTCAGTAACTATGTGAGGTCTTTGTGGACATTTTCCAGTTACAGATGAGGAAACCGGTTCACAGAGGAAATAAGCTATTCGCCGCTGGACGTGTTTGTGCACCGCTATTAGGTTCCCCGCACCAACCGTTTCTACCAAGGAGCTAAACTGTCTTTAATACACAGGTAATAAATAAGAAGGTAAAATATGTATAACTGCCCATTCATAATAGAACTCTCAGCAAACTGAAATGCAAAGTTTTAATCTAATAAAGAACATGTACAGTCTACAATTAGCATCATACCCAACAGAAAAATACTAAATAAGGCAATGATGTCTCCACTCTACACATCTATTCAACATTCCTAGTGGTTCTACAAGTGCATTAACATAAGAAAAAGAAACAAGATGAAAATCCCAGTGGGAGAAGTAAACCTATCTGTTCGAAGATGTAGAAATTCTTATGGAATGTTTAAAAAAAAAAAAAAAGGAAACTAATAAGCTTCAAGGTCACAGGATATAAGATCATCTTGCTAGAATCTATTTTATTTCTATATATTAGCAACAGACAATTAGAAAAAGGAAATTTTAAAATATCATTTACAATAGCATAAGAAGCAAAATGTTTAAGAAAAAATAAAAAGGTACATGACCTCTATACTGAAAACTATAAAACATCACTGAGAGAAATTAAAGAGGACTTGAATAAATACAGAGATGCGGGCTTAGGGATCATGATACTCAATATTGTGAAGATTTCAGTCCTCCTCAAAATGATCAGTATATTTAAACCATACCAAATAAAACCTCAGCAGGGCTTTTAAGAGAAATTGAGAAGCTGACCCTAAAATTTCAATGGAAAACCAAAGTGTCTAGAATACCAAAACAATCTTGAAATACAGAACAAGGTTGCAATCCTTATACTACCCACCTTCAAACTTTACTGTAGATTCAGTCATCAATAAAGTAGATATAGACATAAGAAAAAAAAACAGATCAATGGAGTACAATAGTCTAGAAATAGATGTGTAAATATATAGTCAATTGATTTTAGACAAAAGAACCAAGAAGATTCAATAAGGAGATAAGTCTTTCAACAAATGGGGTAGGAATAACCCATATGGAGGTCCATTATGGGGGAAAAATAAACTTCTACCCTTACCTCACACCATATACACAAATTAATTTGAGATAGAACATAGACCTAAATGTAAAATAAAGTGGAGCTTCTAGAAAAAAAGATAGGAAAATATCTTTGTGACCTTAGATCAGTGAAGATTTTATTAGAACAACAACAAAAACCCACTAACCATAAAAGAAAAAAGATAAACCAGACATTATCAAGATCAAAATACTTTGCTTTTCAAAAGACATCATTAAGAAAGGAATAGAGAAGATACAGATGAAAAAATTCACAATACTATCTGATAAAGACTTGTATCCAAAATACATAAGGAAGCTCTATACCTCAATAATATAAGGAGAAACAACCCATTTTTTTAAAATGGCCAAATATGTGAATAATCACTTCACAGAAAGAAAACATATGACTGGCCAATGAAATCATAAAAAAAGAGGCATTAGTCATCAGGAAAATGTAAAATCAAATCAAGAGATACGATTTCACACCCACGAGAATGGCTATAATTAAAATGACTGAAAATACCAAGTATTGGCGAGGATGTGAAGCAATACAAATTCTCACACACTTCCAGCGGGAGTTTAAAATGGTAAAACCACGTTACACAACTGCTTGACAGCGTCTTAAGAAGATGCATATGCATGCCCTAAGAGGCATGATTGTACACCTAGGAGTTTTTAAAAAAGAAATAAAAATATAAAGGTGCAAAAGGATTCATACAAGAATATTCACAACGGCTTTATTCAAAATAGCTAAAAAACAGAAATGATTCTGTTCTAATTGACAGGTGCACGGATAAACAAATTATGGGATATTTTCACAACAGCATACTACTCAGCATTGAAAAAAAAAATACCAATAAGCACATCAACGTAGATGGATCTCAAAAATACGACGTCAAGCAAAAGGAGTCAGATGAAAAAGAAGAGGTATCTCTTCTTTTTGGAAACTATCCCATTTTTGAAACCCTGCCCAGTTTGGGTTTGCCTAGTCTTATCTATTCTAGAACTATTAACTTAGTTCTAGAATAGGTAAGACTAAGTTAAAGGGTGAAAGGAACACGAACAGTGTTTGCCTCTGGGAGTGCAGGGATTTTGTGGAAATAAGAATGATGGAATTTATTGGGGTTAGGGGAGTGCTCTACATCTGAATGGTGGTGGTGATAATATGGGTGTGTACATATGCACATTTGTTGCAATCCAGAAAACAGTATACTTAAAATATGTTAACTTTATGGCGAAAATTGCACCTCGATTATATGTATATATGTGTGTATAAATATTCTCCCCACCACCATCTCCCACATTTGCCAAGGGAGTCACTGGATAGGTCAAATTTTATATCTGTAAAACATACTTTATGTTTTAGGCTTATAATCCAATCCACAAAAGTGCTTGGAAGTTTTATCTTAAGATTACTTATGAAATCGGGGTGCCTGGGTTAAGCATCTGATTCTTGGTTTCGGCTCAGGTTGTGATCTCAGGGTTGTGAGATTGAGCCCCACATGGGGCTCAATGCTCAGCACGGAGTCTGCTTGAGATTCTCTCTCCCTCTCCCTCTCCCTCTGCCCTTCCTGCTTGTGTTTTCTCTCTCTCTCATAAACAAACAAACAAACAAACAAATAAATTTTTTAAAAAAGATTACTTATGAAATTGTTTCATAACTACCATTTGAGTGTATCATGCTTTGTGGAAAAAGAATGGGCTCAGGAGTCAGGTGTCCCAGATCATTATCATGGCTTTGCTTCTCATTAGCAGTGCGACCTTGAGCAAGTTAATAATTATCAGCCTCAGCAATTTCTTCTCCTGAAGAAGCCAGGGAAGCAACATGGGCCTCGCAAGGCTCCGGTGGAGTTTCAGTGATGACTGGCACACAGCACACAAGGAAGGGGCCTGTTCCTGTTATTACCATCAGCAGCCCCAGCCCAATTTTGATAACTGTGAACAGAGAGTGGCTTTGGGAAACTAGTCACTCCACAATCTTTTTCTAAGCTCCCATTTCTGAGAATGACCAAGTGGATCTATGAAAACAATTTGGTGACCTTTTTTTTTTCCTTTTTCTTAATGGGTAAGTACGTTCTGGAAATAATTATTTTTAAAACATAATGTAGCATGCCTTTTTGGGGGAGGGGGAGAAGCAGTATTTCTATTTCCCTCTCTGATAAAACACCGTGTTCCTATCCTTTTTTAAAGGACAATTGCCTGTGTGTCTTTGGTGTCCTTTCAGAAATATCTTTGGTGATTACTCGTCTGTGGAAAGGAATTTTTATACGAAGTTTGATACCTGTTCTTTTCTTAAAGGAAGCGCCGAATCAGGTATCTATGGCCCGGGATGTTAAGTGATTGTTAGGACCAGATTCATGAGGTGATTTTTTTGTTTTTTTCCTAAAGGGAAAGCAGGGCTAATGTGAAAGCAAGAGCGAGGTTTTTCTGAACTGTGGTTATCAGCTTCCTGACATGAGAGCATGCCCTTCCACTTGACACAGCCAGGTACTATGAATCAACTGACATGGTTCTTCAGAAACTTATTTTTGATAGAAGCTCTGAATTTACCAGAACCGTCGTATGTTGGGCTTGTGTTCTTCCAGCCGTCTGGCCGATGCACTTGTCAAAGAAACGGTGGGAATTAAAGAGCAGAAGCACTTCAACAAGATCACGGCGATTTCTTGCTTGGGTTTGCACTGTCAGACTGGGCAGGGTTTCAAAAACGGGAGAGTTTCCAAATGCCCCCTATTAAACTTTAAAGGTGAACAGACCTCCTCCTGTGTACGGTGCAGGTTGGCAACAAATGAAGGATCGACAGCACAGTGGGCTGAAAGAGCACCAGAAACCACAGGATGGAAGCACTGTGGTGAGAGCCAGGCGGCTGCCACCAGCACCATGTGACAGGATAGGCAGCGCCACGAGGCCTGGCCTCAACTAAGACAACATACAACTTCCCTTTGGTGAACCACGGTGTTTCCAGGCTACCAGGAATCAGAAAGGGAGACATAGCGTGCATTGCAACTTGGGTCCTTTTGTAAATAACACTTAATTGAGAAAAGAAAAGAAGCCCACTGACAAGTAAAGCAAACCCACTGATGAACAGCCAGATTTTATTTCTCTTAATTGGTTAAGTCCGGCTCTTTAAAAGTGTTCTCAATCCGGTGATGCTATCAACTTTGAAATGTGGTTTGAAAAAGCGGATATTACACTTTAGCACATGGCTAATAACTACCCTCATGATGGAAACATTTAAAGCAAACCAGTGAATTTATTTTCCTGATCATACTGCCCAGATAAGACATATACTTAGAACACCAGTGAGTTCTCGTAAACAGGTGCCTGGTTGAGTGGTGGGAAGCACAGGCACCCTGGGCCGCGGTGAGGATGCGTAGGATCTCTGCCTCCTGCACGCCTCGTCACTGAGGAGCCTGGGTGGGTCTGCTCAAACAGTGGTGATCAGAATTGGTCCAGTCATCAGATAATTTCTGATTGAAAGTTCTGAGAAGTGAGTTACGCACTGTGCTGGTTAGTCACCGTTTTTCTCAAAAGAGCTGCAATGTGGGAAACCAAAGCCGCCCCGTCCTAGGGTCTGAAGGTCAATGTCAAGTGCTTGTAAACACTTACTAGGCACAGTTTCCAATCCTGTCTTCTTCCTCAAACCTGTTCAGCTCTAGCATGGCCTTCCACCCTCTCTGTTCTTCCCACAGCTTCCCCATCAGTCTTGAGAAACACACAGCGGGCTGAGCAGGTGTGAGCGAGCCCCAGGCTGGTCCCTGGGCCCATGAATTAATTTGTTTCATGGAAGTGAGAAGAAGACAATCATTTTGAGTTAAAAATTAGACTCAGGCTGGACTGCAGTGGTGGCGATGAATTTGGTAGAACAGAAAGTTGTTCTCCACAGTCCATGCACGTCCAACTGGTAGAAATGTTGACCATAAAACACAACTTGGACAGACAAACTAAACAGACAGACTAAACAAAACAGTCTATGACTTTACTATCTACATGCTTAAGCCCCATTGAAAGCCACTAAGTCTGACATTCAATAGTACATTTGGTGAGGGCGAGGGTGCCCTTTACCCGGTTAGAGTTGGCAAAGGAACTTTGATAGGCTTGAATCCAGAGGATCCTATTAACCCAACAGCACAAGAGTTAAGTGTGTGGATGTGTGTGTGTGTGTGTATTTTAATTAGAAGATAAAACTAAACCAGGGAATGAAAGTAAACATGAAAAATTGCCATAACCAAAAAAATTATCCCGTGGCACTCAGGAGGACTTGGTATTCCACTACATCACCAATGAGACATCTTGCTCAGCCAGTGGGAAATTTGCCAAGGAAAATATTGTACATCAGCTTGAAATACCTGTTTAGATAATCTTCTGTTCTGGTTTGGTGGGAAACAGAAGACACTATCTGACTCTAGTTTCCTCTTCCCACAGAAAGTATGATGGGTGAAGTTGAGGCAGGCAGGGAAAGATACGTTAAAGAGTAATACAGGAAGGTCATTTTCTGGAACAAGAGAGATGCTAATGAGTTCAGAGCAGTGTCAGAAAGGCTCTTTGGGACTAGAGGGAGTCCCAAACAGAGGAATATGTCAGGCAGGGAAGAAAAGAGAACTGTTTGTGAGACAATGGCTGTAAGCACAAATGAACATGGCAGCCGTGTGGGATGAAGCAGGAGGAGCTGAGTCTGAGCTTGGAGTGGAGGGGGTAGAAAGTGTCTGGGCAATAACCCCACCCTTCTCCATTCATGGCATTTGTTTTAGCATGGAGATGGTTTCTTAAGAAGCAAAAGAAAATAAGAGAGAAGTCAACCTAGATGGTGTAAAAATAAAGGAAATATACTGACAGTGGGGAGCCCATTATGATAACTTCAAATATTCAAATTAGATACAGGAAGGGAAAGGCAAGGGGTTGACATTTTTTATGCCCTGACTCTGGGCCTAGAGCAGCGCTGGGAGCTTGATAGACAAAAGACAAGGGTGTTCCTCATTTCAGGCATGGGATGGTCAAGAGGGACCTCTTTCTTTTTCTAGTTACAGTCTTAGAGCTACTCATTCCATTTCACTTCTGTGTGTGTTTGTGTGGGAGGCGACCAGTCAACCTGAAGAGCTCCCTTCTTTGTCCGGGTAACTGCTGTTTACCCACCAAAATGGAGATTCTAGAAGCTTCTCTGACCCTACAGTCTATGTTGAGGGTCCCCTGCTCCGGCTAACAGAGAACCTTGGGTTTTCCCTATTAGTCTCCAAGGGAGAAATTAAGAGTATTGCCTGTTGGGGCGCCTGGGTGGCTCAGTTGGTTAAGCGATTGCTTTCGGCTCAGGTGATGATCCTGGAGTCCCGGGATCGAGTCCCACATCAGGTTCCCTGCTCGGCGGGGGGTCTGCTTCTCCCTCTGACCCTCTTCCCTCTCGTGCTCTCTGTCTCTCATTCTCTCTCTCAAATAAATAAATAAAATCTTTAAAAAAAAAAAAAAGAGTATTGCCTGTTAACTTGCCCATGAGTACCTGAGGATAGAGATGGCATCTTACCAGGCATTGTACCCAAGCATAAGGCTTGGCTTAGAATACTTGAATGAAGGAAGTACTTTCTTTATTTTAGAGCTTGGTTCATCTCTCCCATCACTTCCATCCCCTGAGCTCCCCTGGCCTGGTGAAATCAGACAGGAACCAGGGGTCACAAATGGACAACTTCTTTCTCATCCTTGAAGGTCCTGTATAACTGTCTAGATTCCACTGTTCTCATTGCTAGTGAAGAATTAGTGTGAAAGAGGAAACAATGGCACAGATGTTTAGATAGAAACAGGAGGCATTAAGCAAGGAAAAGAACCCATTTTGTCAAAGGCATACTTTTTATATTATTGTAGGCCTGATTTTTTTTAAAGATTTTTGACTGCTTAAATATCATAGATCATGACTTCTCAAGCAGGTAAGACCTTCTCTAACCTACTGATCATATCAAAGAACTGTAACATAGGCCAAAAAAAACCCCCAAAAAACTAAAAACAAAACAAAACAATATCAAAAAACCAAAAATCCAAAACAAAAAACACACAACAAAAAACAAACCCAAGTCTGCCTATATATTTGTTAAAATTGATTAAGAAATAAAATCAGTTATTATTTAGAGGCTTTTTTTTTTTCTTTTGCCTTAATATATAAAATTTCTATTGGGGCATTTCAGCATCCTTACAAGATTAGTCCACAGTGGATTCAGAATCATTTGTCATCTTTCAAGATCTGAGAGTCTTTCTTGACCAATTTAGAAAAGAAGGATGTTACAGCAAACAGACAGCCTAGCTGCTAATGATGGGCAACAGTTCAATATTTTATGCCACCTTAAAAAAGTTTCAGTAACTGAAGGTGTTCTCACATTAATTCTTTGCATCAATTATTGACAGAGAATTTAATTTAAAGGCAACTAGTCAGTAACCTAGGGGTAGTGTTTTAAATAATTTATAATTGCTGCATGGGTGTAATCATATTGCTATTGATTATGATCCAGTCACTTCTACGGGTCCAGCAGGTCTTATGCTAATTACTTTTAGTGAGATCACCTTTTTAACTCTGTATTCCCTGGTAACAGGAACTCATTATAAAAATAATTTAATGAAGTGCAATCTTTAAGAGTCTTTGCAGAGCTGGGGGTGGGGAAGAGGAATGCATGAGCTCAGGAGAAAGGCAGCAGTTGAAAACATTATGCAGAGATTTACAGATAATAGATCCTAAATCCAAAATTACATTCAGGTATCAGATGGGATGAGATAACAGGGGTGAGAACCAGGATGGATGGGGGGAGTGCAAAAAAGAAAAGAAATTTAAAAAGGGGGGGATTTAAATAATGTCATTTCTGAGCAAAAAATGTCTAAATTCCACTTTAAGTATTCCTCCCCTGGGATAAATTTTGAAACAGACTAGCAATCATTTGGAGGGATTTGGAAAAGGCAATCTGTGATTTACGGCAAATTTAAGAGAATGAGGTCCCCTGTGTGCTCCCCCTTGAAGCCTGGAGCAGTGAGAACCAAAGAGGGGTTTGTTCCCCTGGCAGAAGGAGGTTCTAAGCTCTTTACGATAATAGCTATGAATGCATTTTACTGAATAGTGGCCAAAGGGCATGAAGCCCAGGATTCCCTTTACACAGTTACCTTGAACCAGGCTCAAGTTCGTATTTAGGTAAAACAAACAGTGGGTGAGGAGGTATAGGGGGTACTCAGCTCAGGCCTGATCTGGATGCTGGTCTGAGGAAAGACTGAATTTGGGAGATATTGGTGCATGAGCAGACCAATCCCAGACACCACCGCTCTTGTCTCTATCTCACTGTGTTCACCCTTCACCCAGAGAGAGGGAGCAAGACTGGGCTGGCAGCAAAGGGAAGTGAAAACATCAGCACCATTTCAAGGAAGCCAGGAGAGCTGTCCGACTCCTGTAGCAACCTGGGGACAAGCGGCCCTGACCTTGGGCAGCAGGGCAGACCCGGAAGACTCGCAGGGGATGGCAAGGATGTTCCATGAGAAAACAAGGTTTAAGAATGATGGCGAGCAGGAAGTCAAATGACAGTGTCAGAAGGGGGTTTTTAGCTATTTATTTTCATTTGTATTCATTCATATTTATCTTTAGTGGTTTCATTTTTAAGCAATTACATTTCAATAGTAAATTTGCCTCTTTTACCAAAAGCGTATGGGAGGGCGCCTGGGTGGCTCAGTTGGTTAAGCGACTGCCTTCGGCTCAGGTCATGATCCTGGAGTCCCGGGATGGAGTCCTGCATCGGGCTCCCTGCTCAGCGGGGGGTCTGCTTCTCCCTCTGACCCTCCCCCCTCTCCTGCTCTCTCTCTCTCATTCTCTCTCTCAAATAAATAAATAAAATCTTTAAAAAAAAAAAAAGCGTATGGGTTTATGTGTGTCCATTTGCTTCAAAACGGCTATGACAATGGTTTTGTTTAGAAGTGTGTGTGTGTGTGTGTGTGTGTGTCCTGGTTAACAATTTTGTTAATAAATACAATGTTTTTGTGCCACTTTGTTTCCTATTTTAGAAAATTGCTAACATTGAGGAGAAGAGGGGAGAGCGAGAAAGAGATCCAATTTTTTGCTGGAAGAAGAGATATGATGGTATACATCTAATTTAATCCAAATAATTTGAGTGCCTTGTAAACAGTGGAAGGTAATAGAAAATTCATCCTGTAGTATGGGCTTTCTCCAGCGACTGCAAAGGAAACCCTTTTTCTGAAGGTGAGAACAACTTATCTTTAAGCCTTGGGTGGCAGCTATTGTAAAAAATGTGGAACAAAACACAGACCTGCATTTGCACAAGTTAAAAGAGAGGAAAAAAAAATACCTGCAAAAATTGTCACCTGCCCACACTGAAAGTTTGCTAAAAAACATAATTCTCACTTAAACCTAACAAAAAGGAAACAACAAATTTCTAGCTTATTCCATTTCCTCTGGGCCCGCTTAGAGCTTTCAGACTTGGCCCGCTTCTCTCCTGCGTGGAGCCACGTGGACACGGGCCAGTTCTCATGGATATTATAGCACACTAAAATATATGTGAAGCTGCAAGAGTGAAGTCTAAGCTGCCGAGAGCAAGAATTATTACTCTGAGACACACCGATTCCACTTGGGTTTCACTGCAAACCCTAAGATGGGTAGCCCAGTTTGCAAGGTTCAGGCTTCTGACCCAGGGTATAAATCAGGGTTGGTAAACATTTTCTGTAAAGGGCCAGAGCGAAAACATCGTGGGCTCTGTGGGCCATACAATCTCCATTATACTCAACTCTGCTGTTGGAGTATGAAAGCAGCCCTAGACAGAACATAAGCAAATGAGCGTGGCTGTATTTCAATATAATTTTACTTATAAAAAGAGACAATGGTTGCAATTTGCCAAACCCTGGCACAGATCCCTGTCCCTTTATTGATGAAGCCATATTCCTGAAGGGTAGGACTAAGGGTGGGGTCCACAGCATGGGTGGCCAACCTGACCCCAGACTGAATCCAAAGAGGGATATCTCCGTTGTGAAAGGTAAGGAGGCTAGGATGGAGGTAAATGTTGGCCAGTTTTTCGGGGAGATGAGGGTAGTGTTGGGGGCTGACCAGTGAGGTTTCTTTGATGTCAGAGGAAAGACCATCAGGAAAGGTAACAAATTATGGGGCTTGAAAAAGCCACTAAGGGGAACAGAAGAGAAACCAGGCTCAGTAAACAGGATGGCTAGGCAGTCTTCGGAACTCAGTTGAGACCGTGACGAAAGAAAGACAGAAAGAAAGACAGACAGACAGAAAGAAAGCAAAGAAAGCAAGAAAGCAAAAAAGAAAGCAAGAAAGCAAGCAAGCAAGCAAGCAAGCAGCAAGAAAGAAAAAGAAAGAAAGAAAGAAAGAAAGAAAGAAAGAAAGAAAGAAAGAAAGAAAGAAAGAAAGAAAGCAAAGCAAGCAAAGAAAGCAAAGAAAGAAAGAAAGAAAGAAAGAAAGATCAATATCGGCTCACAGGCGCCTGGGTGGCTCAGTCGTTAAATGTCTGCCTTCGGCTCAGGTCATGATCCCAGGGTCCTGGGATCGAGTCCCACATTGGGCTGCTGGCTCGGCAGGAAGCCTGCTTCTCCCTCTCCCACTCCCCCTGCTTGTGTTCCTGCTCTCGCTATCTCTCTCTCTGTCAAATAAATAAATAAAAATCTTTAAAAAAAAAATATCGGCTCACAACTATACCAAGAGCCCAGTTAGTGGTAAAGGGCGTAGAATTCACTGTGGGCTATTTTGGGGGAACAGATTCTGTTGTCTATGTTATGTCTGGAGATGAGCAGAACGATTCCACATGAGCCACAGGAATATCTCAGAAAGCTCTTAGTGGCAAAATAAAAATAAGTTTTGGCTCCTTCAGTGGGGAGACACTTAAGCCATTGTCAGAATGAAAGCTTCCTCCATCCTCGAAACAAACCAATGCAAGTGGTTGCTGAGCTGGAGATGAGAGGGAGCTGGGAACTGCTGGGAACTGCTGGGAACTGCCTGGGGCTGCCAGTTGGCACCTGCTAAAGGCACCTTGTGGGTCATAGCATGTTAGACACCAGACAGCCAAACAGTAAGCAGAAGACTAGCAGTGACGCCTCAGACCCAGTGGAGCTCAGTGGCCAAAGTGGCTGCCACTGGGTGGTTACCTGGAATTTGAGTTCTGAGAAAAGAAGCAGTGCATCAAGGGAAAGTGTTCTCCACAACACAACCGTGCTAGCTGAAGTGAGCTCTCAAGTCACTTTCAGAAAGAGAAGGGAAATGTAGAGCCCCAAATTGCCTGACACCTCAGGTAGGGTTAAGCATTTTATGCAGGCATCAGCATCTTTATGGAGCTCACCTTTTAAAAGGAGCCAGCTTTTTGTTGTAAATGGCACTGACACTACAACAAGAAAGTTCATTTCACAAAGATGATTCATTAAGAAATAAAATATTCATGGCTGACAGCTTGAAGGATCGCCATACAGTTATATTCTAATGCACCTGTCCTCTCTGTCAGGTCCAATGTAGGATGTCATGTCGCCAAAGTTTTATTTAGAAATTGTTTGTCAGAGTGAGCTTTATAATGTGAATGAAAAATTCATCCCCTCATTGAGAAGATTTTACATGAAATGTCTAGGATTTTCAATGAACACTAGGACATGAACCAATTACTGTTAAACACTTAAAGGGACAGAGTCCTAAGCTCACTCAGCAAAACCCTTGATTGCACAAATGTGAAGACAATTCAACAGTCTGAAAGGCAAATGGGAATTGTGATTTGGAAGTTTTCTTTTCTTTTGTCACATCTGGAAAACATCTTATCTTTATAAGACTTGGGGGATTCAAACACAACTACTGTATGGAATCCACCCATACATCATTATATCTGACCCTTTCGTACATATGCACACATTGTACGGTGGGGTTTGGGACTTTCAGCCACTTGTTCAACTTTCATGGAAAATGATTAAAATGTCCTGGAAAGTTTTGCATTGTTTCTACCTATTTCTTAAGGGTTTTTGTTGTTGTTTGTTTATTTTTAAGTATATCTTGTTGCCTGCACTCCATTCCTACTTTACCTGCATAATTTGTGTAAATATCAAACAGGTGACTTGGAAGCAAATAGATTTAATGATTCCAAAATGTTGGTAGTCGGGAGAGAGGGGAAAAAAGCCACAACAGATTAAAATAGAGTTGAGCTGCATAGAAAGTCAGGAGAAATCCTCAAGGGAATTGCTTGTATAATGAAATAGCTTTTTACAGCTGTGACAATGGATTAAGTTGACATTGAGACTCTTTTGTTGACATACGGTCTAGTTCAGCTTAATCTATGGTAGAAAATAGTTCACTCCCCAAACCTAGCACTAGACTCAGGTTCCATTCCATATATATATGTAATATATACACATGGCTAGACTGTCACTTCCAATTTCAGAAAATGCTTGAGATTGACAATATGAAAACTGAAATTTCTCCTTCTCAACCCAGCAGACTATAAACTTTAAGGATTTCATATTTGCTTTCATATTATAGAGGATTTAGTGAACTAGTTCAAGGAAAAAGTAGCCTTGACCCTATAGTGGTTCATTGTCATCCTATAAGATTCTAATGGTGCTTTCCAAAAAAGGGAAGACTCTGGATAAGCTCTTTAACCATACAGCTGATGTAAATGGAAACCAGAATTTCAGAGTCCTTGTGTTTAATTATAGCTGCCTCTACATTCTTCCTTTCTATTGTTTGTTTTCATTAATATATATTTTTCCTTTATATATATGTATATGTTTTTCTTTATATCATCTTTTATATTTTCTGGAAAGCAATTGGACAATATGTATCAAGGATCTCAAAACAGTTTAGGTGGGAGATGGGGTTGTAGGCACCTATCTTAAAGATATCTGCAATTCCGATAAGGATTTCTGCACAGAGGTATTCAATGTTATATTATTAAAGATCAGAAGCAACTGAAATGTCCAAAAGAGGATGAAATGTTCCCTTGCTAAGTCACCATTCAAAAGTCACCATTCAAAAATCACCAAAAAAAGTCACACATACAAAATCACCAATTTTTCATATAATACTGAGTTTAAAAAGTAGGATACTGAATGCATTAAGTGTACTAAGAGTTTCATGAGGCAAAAAAAAAAAAGATGCATTTTCTAAAAGAAAAAAACCCAAATGTTTAAAATGGGCATATGGACAGTGTTTTATTTTCTTATTTTTACAATTTAAATTTTCCACTGCCATTCCTATATATGGGTGTAATTAAAAGACAAATCTAAATATAGTCAAACTCTACACACTGCCTATCTATGTAGTAGATGAGTCAGCTGTTCTTTAATATACAGACCTATGTAAAAAAAGAAAAAAACAAATCTGATCCTTCTACTAGGTAATCAAATTATCAGTTAAAAAAAAAAAAGATTCCCCTTACGAGCAAAACAAGGGTACCCACTCGCACCACTCTTATTCAACATAGTACCAGAAATCCTAGCTAGAGCAATCAGGCAAGAAAAAGAAATAAAAGGTATCAGAATTCAAAAGGAAGAAATAAAACTATTTCTACTGCAAATGACATGATTTTGTATATAAAAATAATCCTAAAGACTCAACCAAAAAAACCCTGTTAGATCTAATCAATGAATTCAGTACAGTTGCAAAATACAAAATTAATATGAAAAAAAATCAGTAGTGTTTCTATACACTAAGAATGAATTTTCTGAGGAAGAAATAAAGAAATCAATGCCATTTACAATAGCATCAAAACAAAATCCTTAGAAATAAATAAAACTAAGGAGGTAAAAGTTATCTACTCTGAAAACTACAAGACACTGATGAAAGAAATAGAAGATAGAAATAAATGGAGAGGTATCCCAAGTCCATGGATTGGAAGAGTTAATATTGCTAAAATATCAATACTACCAAAAGCTATATATTCAATGCAATCCCTAGCAAGATTCTAACAGCATTTTTTAACAGAAGTAGAAAAAACAAAAAACAAAAAACCACTTCTAAAATGTATATGGAACCGCGAAAGACCCCAAACAGCCAAAGAAATCCTGGGAAAGAAAAACAAAGCAGGAAGCATCACACTTCCTGATTTCAAGCACAGTAAAGCTATAGTCATCAAAACAGATGGTTCTGGCAAAAAAAAAAAACAGACAAATAGACCAATGAAACAAAACTAAGAGCCCAGAAATAAACCCAAACATGTATGGTCAATTAATATTTGACGAGAGAGCCAAGAATACTCAATGGAGAAAAAACACTCTCTTCAGTAAATGGTGTTGAGATACTTGGATATTCACATGTAAAAGACTGAAACTGGAGTCCTATCCTACACCACTCAAAAAAATTAACTCAAAATGGATTAAAGACTTAGATGTAAGATCTGAAACCATGAAACTCCTAGAAGGAAACACAGAAAGAAAGCTCTTTGACATGGGTCTTGGTAATAATTCTTGGTAATTAAAGCATAAGCAACAAAATTAAAAAAAAAAAAACAAATAAATCAGTGAGACTACATTAAACTAAAAACTTTCTGCATAGCAAAACAAACAAAAAACATTAAAGCGAATAGACAACCTACAGAATGGGAAAAAAAAAAATATTTGTGAACCATTTATCTGAGGGGTCAATGTCCAAAAATATATATATAAAAAAAACGCTTACATCAATAGCATAAAATAAAAAAACACAATTAAAAAATGGGCAAGGGACCTGAATAAACATGTCTCCAAAGACGATATACAAAAGGCCAAAAGGTACATGAAAAGAGGCTCAACATCACTAATCATTAGGGAAATGCAAATCAAAACCACAATGACACATCACCTCACACCTGGTAGAACGACCATCATCAAAAGATAAGAGATAACAAATGCTTAAGAGGATGTGAAGAAAAGGGAACCCTTGTGCACTGTTGGGGTTTGTAAACTGGTAAAAGCGCTATGGGAAACAGTAGGGAAGATCCTCAAAAAAACTAAAAATAGAGGTACCACATGATCCCGCATTTCCACTTCTGGGAATACATCTAAAGGGAATGAAAACACTAACTTGAAAAGTTATTTGCACCCCCATGTTCGTAGCAGCATTATTTTTTACAATAGCTAAGTGTGGAAAGAATCTAAGCGTCCATCTACTAATGAATGTATAAAGAAGCTGCACACACGCACACACACACACAGAGGAATATTATTCAGCCATAAAAAATGAGGGGATCCTACCATTTGTGACAACATGGAGGGACCTGGAAAACATTATGCTAAGTGACATAAGTCAGAGACAAATAGTATATAATCTCACTTAAGTGTAGACTAAACAAATGAGCAAGAAAAGCAACCTCATAGAAATAGACCAAACTTGTGGTTACCAGAGGTGAAGAGTCAAGAAAGGGGGGGTTGGGGAAGGTGGTCAAAGTACAAATTTCTAGGTAGAAGATAAGTAAGTTGTAGGGATATAATGTACAACACAGTGACTACAGCTTATACTCCAGTAAAGTTGTTAAGAGAGTAAATCCTAAGAATTCTCATCACAAGGAGAATTTCTTTTCCCCTTTTTTCTTTTTATTATATGTATATAAGAAAATGAATGTTAGCTAATACTATTGCAGTGACCATTGCAATATATGTAAATCAAACCATCATGCTGAATGCCTTAAATTGAGACAGTGATGCATGCCAATTATTTCTCAATAAAACCCCCCAAAAAACCTGAATGCCACATCAACAATTTAGTAACAAATCAAGCTTTGTTTTGCCGTCTATGATGTCATGAAATGATTACCGTATTATATATTTAATACTATATTATTTATCAGTGACCATTTATTACATTAAAATATAAGGAATCACTGAAAAAAAAAAGTTTCCCCCTTCATCTTCTGCCATACGTGAGACATTAATGTATTGAGATATCCCTCTGGAAATTGCAAAAACTATTTACATATATTCTCTGGTCTACCAAATCGCAACTTGCTCAAATAAATCAGACATCGAGCCTCTGGTTTCTGTGAATTTTGGTTAGCAGAACTCTGTTGGAAATCATATCCAATATATTTTTCACAATCTGCCCATAATTAGTTTCACTGGGAAAACTGTGAAGAACTATTTTGCTGCTTTTAAATTCATAATTTTGGTTCAAGAGCCCAGAATAAGATGTTTAGACAGAGTGAAAACTATTTTCTAACAAATCAATATTAATTTATCTGACTGTTATGGTCTCAGGAGCCAAAAAGTGTTCTTATACTGAGCTGACAGGAAAGATTTTATCCCGACCAAATGTTATTCAAATATTTATAAGACTGGATAATTTAGTAAAGAAAATACAGATGGAAGAAGGCAGGAGTATTTTTTTTTTCAGTGCTCCTTTCCCATTTGCAAATGACAAGAACTATAAAAAATGGTACAGAATGATTAGTGATACCCACCCCCCGACCACCAAAACCAAGAGTGAGCTCCTTGAAGAGTTAGTTGACCATGTAGTATACTCCATACACTGGAGGAGATCTTGAGGCATTTCGGCGTTGCCATGACACTTGTCTTTGCAGCATGGATACCATTTGGGTCAAGAACCAAACACTGCTGTGGGAGGAGTAACCCAACGACATGGGTAACAGCCAGATGACCTGGCAGAGTCTCTGCAGGTGTGAATTGAGACTGGGAACAAACAGCAGAGAAAGAAATTAAATGTAATGAGTATGCTTTACATTCATTCCCTTATTTGATTCTCCCAACTGCTGTCGGATAAGATTTTCTGTGTGTTTGTGAACTTTTTCTTGGAGTAAAATATACACTCAAAAAAAAAAAAAAAAAAAGCACAAAACATATGTGAGTCACTAAATGTATTTTCACAAACTGAACACACTCAGCCCCCCCGATCAAGAAACCGAATATGAGCAACGTCTGAGAGCCCACCTCATGTCCCCATCCAGCCCCTACCTATGACTTTAATATGCAAAGAGCTTGCTTTTTTTCCTGAACTTAACTATAAATGGAGTCAGGGAGGATGCGCTCTCCTGCATCTGCCTTCTTTCTGTCAACATCGTGTTCGTGAGATTAATCTGTGGGTTTTGTTGCAGCTCATTTCTGCTCATCAGCGTGGAGGGTCCCATTGTGTGAACGGACCATGATCTATTTGTCCCTTCTACCGCTGGTAGACATTGTGTAGTTTACAATTCTGAGTCATACTCAATGCTGCTGTACCCATCCTCATACTTGTCTTTTGGTGAACACAGAGTGGAACTGCCAGGTGACCAGATATGCTAATGCTCAGTTCTATGTAGATACTGTTAACAAGTCTTCCCACATGATCATACCGTTATGTTTTATTGTGAGGTAAGTGGGTCTCTTACCCAGGAGCTATAAAATGGGGAGACTAATATTGTCTTGGCTGCCTAGATATGCTTGTGAAGGGCTTTAAACACTAATATACCATGCATACATTAGGAAGTGTTGGCCTTATGACATTTATTTTTAACAGTAAAAAAGAAATCACAGATAAAACGAAGAATGCTATTGACTGCCAGTTCTTCCTAATTCCAGAAAAAAAGACTTATATCCACAGAGGTACTATAGAAACCATCTGAGCAATAGAACCATTTTGGGGTAGAAAAGCCACAAGAAAAATCAATGATCATTCTATTACTTCTTGAGTGATTAATGGAGATCTGGCATATCATGTACAAGTACTTTCTATCTAGGTTCCACATCATGGAACTAGCAAGAATGCAATGCAATATAACAAAAATGCTCAACATGGAGTCTTCATTAGGCTTGGTCACAAAGCTGGACAGTCATTCCCTGAAGGACATGGACTATTCCCCTTGTGCCTAGCAAATAACAGGCACAGGTACACCAAAGTGTTTATTGAATAAATATTTAATTTTCCAGTCTAAATGGGTTAGAAACTTTGATCTTCTTATTTTCCTTGAAAATATATTCTGATCAAAACCTATACACCAGTTTTTGAGAAGTTCTGTTCTTCAAGAAAAACCTGGCTAAGTCAGACTGCAACATTTTTCAGATTTTGCCTGGGCGTAGTGGTGAGTATATTGTCAAAATTTGTACAAGACGATCAAGGGGCCTGAAGAGAAAACACCAAATGAGAAGGAGTTCAGAAAAACAGAAATAGGGTTTTATAAATACTTCTGAGCAGGTGTCATACGTGAGAAGGTGGGCCAGTTCTCTGAATTGGGAACTGATCTCAACTTAAAAAACACACTCCCATGTTGGGAGAAACATTGTCTTTCCACTCTCAATATATCAAGTTCTTTGAAATCCTCCTCTCCCAATGGTGGTGTTGTCAAAAAAACAGCGGCTCACACTTAAGTGAACTCTCGGATGGACCTCCGGCAAGAGCACATCAGCAAGTTAGGCAAGCGAATTCCCTTGCCAGTAATAAATAAGGAGCAAAGGGAATGAAGATGGACATTTTGGCTGGATTCCAAGTGAGAAAACCTGCCTATCCACCTTCAAAATGATGCAAGATTGCAGTTTGTTTAATGTTCATCTTATGTGCTTAATTACTGATAGTGCTTGACTAATTATTTCTTGTTTTGTAGGCTATTTAAACAGAGAAGGAAGGCAGCTACATACTTTTGTATATGGAATGAGGATTTGTAACTCATTTTTGTAATCGCATGATTCCCAGAGGGCTTCATTACAAACACGAAAGAAAACAGGATGCTAAAAGCAGGTGACAGTCTAATTTCCACAGGTACGGGTTAAAGCAGCAGAGTGAAGTAATGGAAAATAAAATAAAAAATAGCCTTTAGATGTTTCCAACCATGTAAAGTGTTTTCATGTTAATAAGAGAGAAAACTGCAAATACAGCAAAGTCACCTCCGTTTGGTGCTGGCGTCTTTTCTGACGCCCGATTTGATCCAACATTTCTGGAAGATTATGAAATAAGCCATAAAATAGACCCTGGTTTTCTAACTCACAAAAACAAGTGGGGCGCCTGGGTGGCTCAGTCCTTAAGCGTCTGCCTTCGGCTCAGGTCATGATCCCAGGGTCCTGGGATCAAGCCCCGCGTCGGGCTCCCTGTTCCGCGGGAAGCCTGCTTCTCCCTCTCCCACTCCCCCTGCTTGTGTTCCCTCTCCCGCTGTCTCTGTCTCTGTCAAGTAAATAAATAAAATCTTTAAAAAAAAAACCAAAAAAACCAAAAAAACAAGTGTGTGGCAGGCTGCATATGGCACCATAAACTTGGGTTATCCTCTCTATTTTCACCCTTTTACTGTATCAACATTTTCATATAAATTCTTGGTCCGCTGAAACCATTGCACAAGATTTCCAAATGTTTAGAAAAAAATAAAAGGCTTAGCTAAATAATAATACAAGAGACCCTAGAGATTCCAGGTTGTTAGAAATTACATATAGGCATGAGCACGACAGTGTTGCCTCCTGAACAGAAAGTGGGTTTAGGGGTCATGTGATCCATCACGATTATGTCCAGGATGGTATTAGATGTTCAGGGCCATGGGAGGAGATCCTGAAATATCATGAGCCATAACCTGCTCTTAAAGCATCAAGAGACTAGTTGGGAATTTGAAATAAGATAATTGAAAGAACAGCAGTACCACCACTGTGGTTGTCATCACAACAGGGCCCCCACTGATCAAGTCCCCGCAGAGTCTCAAACTGAGATGACACTTCACATATCCCCACACGGTTGTACCAAACTGCCAGGGAAGTGCTGTGGGCCCTTTTCCAGGGCAAGGAGACTGAGGTCTGTGTCCTTGAAGGGCATGCTCCTTACACTCAACCTCCTTGATTTTCCTCCCTGGGTTTTCCCACCTGAACAAAAACTTAGGATTACAGAAGTTAGAACTTGTTGCCGGTATATTTCTAGAAAGCAATTTCAGGAACATAGTTGGGTAGAAGCCAGAGTGCTGGGTATTAGAGGGAAGGGGAATATCAAAGCAATTAAGGAGTAAGATTGATAACATTTACTGAATCCTTACATGCACCAAGCAAGGTGCTACATTCTTTACACGTATTATCCCAAGTCCTCATGGTGCCCTTATGAAATAGATGTTAATAAAAATCACAATAGTAGCTAACATTTCAGCTAGAGTGCTTCAGAGAATGAACTAAGCCCTTTAGATGTATTCTTTCATCTGATCCTCCTCCAAAACCCTCCAACATGGTTACGATTGCTATTACCCCCAATAAGTAGAGCAGTAAACAGAGGCTTAGAGAAGTTCATTTGCCCCAGATGTTGTGACAAGCTATTCAAGGGCAGAGTCAGGGATTGAACCCAGGGGCTTCCTGCAAAGCACACACTTCTCAATGCCATGCCAGGCCACCACCTAGAATGCGCTTCTACTTACGGCAACTCAGACAGGTTAAGTCGTCTGTCCACAGTCACACAGCTAATGAGTTGTGGCTCAGGATTCCTTTCCTCGATCTGCCCTCCTGAACATCATGCCACATCACCTCCTCAAATAAGGAAGCTCTCAAGAGTCAGGCAATGAGATCCAAAACCCCAGTGGATACTTCTTGAGCCAGTAGAAGGAATACTAAGATATCTAGAGAGGGCAGCTTCCTCTCTGTTGACAGAAACAAGTGACAAGGGATCTTCGGGAGCCTATTAAAAACATCCAATTTATTGGACATCTAAGAAGCAGACGAGAAGAATCTGGAATGGAACAGAACTGGTTTTAAGTCCCTCCCATTCAGTTGATTATCTTCAGGATCTTATGCAAGACACTTAACTTTTGGGGCTGTTTTGCTAGCTGCAAAACGTGTAACAAACTACCTGTGTTGCTGTGGTAGAGTGAGTTGGATAGTATCTACCCTGGGATATTTCTGGATTCACTTATTCAACAAATGTTTCTTAACTGTCTCTCACGTGCCGAGCACTCTTCTAGGCCATGGTGAGCAAAACATAAAAATCTCATGAACTTACATTCTGGAGGGCAGGAGAATAAATGAAACCCTCATGTATCTCTATATCGACATCTACATGATGTACTAAGAAATATAAAGCAGGGGAAGGGAGTGCAGGGGTCAGGAGGCAGGTGCCATTTTAGAACAAGTGATGAGGAAAGACTTCACTGAGGAAGTGACTTTTTTTTTTTAAAAGATTTTATTTATTTATTTGTCAGAGAGAGAGCACAAGCAGAGGGAGCAGGAAAGGTAGATGCAGGCTCCCCATTGAGCAGGGAGCCTGACGTGGGGCTCAAACCCAGAACCCAGGAATACCGACCTGAGCCGAAGGCAGACGCTTAACTGACTGAGCCACCCAGGCGCCCCAGGAAGTGACTTTTGATCAAAGCTCTGAATTGAGAGGAACAGCCCATGGCACTATATAAGAATATTCCAGGCGGAGGGAAATGCAGAAGCAAAGCCCCAGGGACAGTGGCACACCTGGTACCTTTAAGGAATGGCTAAAAGAAGGATGAGAGAAAAGAAGGTGGAGACAGGTCAGAGGGAGGAGGCAGGGAGGTCAGAGGGAGGAGGCAGGGAGGTCAGAGGGAGGAGGCAAACAGATCTGAGAGAGAAGGAGGGCAGGGCAGACATCAAGGCCCTTGTAACCTGTTGTGAAGACTTTGTCTTTTAATTGCCCTGAAATGGGATATAATGAACAAAATCCTAGATGGATAAAGTAGGACTAACTTTTTTGGCTTCCTCCCTCATTTGGGTAAATCAGAAGACGAAGGAAATGTCCAAATGCAAGACTTTCTGCATTACTGAATCTGAGCTCATGACTTAGTCCGTGACCTGGGAGGGCTTTTAAGGAAAAGTATTTGTTTCTAGAAGAGGTATTTAAATGTCCTGGGGCTCTTCGAACCATCAGAAATAGGAACCACTTAAGTTAACAGGCAAAGTAATAAGACTGTACAGAGGAAACTCACATTTTCATACTTTATGCCTTAATTTTAAGTAGCGTTACAAGATTTCCTGTAGGAATTCAGAGTGTTATCTTATTTTATGCCCCAAACTAGAAAGAGCATTCCACTGGGTTTGCCAAGCTGTTAAGATGAAAATATCTGTTTGAGCACAGCATAATAGATGAGGTGTTTAAGGCATTTTCCTTTAGATTTTTGGTTAATCTTCTTTTAGTTAATTTTCTGAGATAAAATCCAGTTATAAATAACCTGAGGGTACCCTAACTGGGCTGTTCTGAGAATGGCAAATCTTTAATAGCCAGAACTTCTGCCTTTTAGAGATCTCTTGGGGGAAGTGGTTCTTTGAAAATTATCCAAAGCAAAGTCAGTCGAAAGCATTAACAAATTAAAGAGTGGGAAAGAAAGAAGAAAAAGGTGAATGTGAAAACTTCTTTGACGTTCGCAAGATGGCAGGTCTTACCCTTGAAAATCCTTTTATTATTTTTTTTTTCATAAAGAGTCAAACATTCAAAATCTATTTGTTGATTACAACAGAGAGTTGGTGAGTTTCTATCACAGCAGAGTAAGGGGAAATGTGCCCTTTTTACAAAAGGACAGTACAGAACCCAGAGTACAGGAGAGAGCCATCATAAATAGCCATTATTTAGACTGGGGTGCGAAGGGTATCATCTTGAAAGAAGAAGTTTTAGAACTGCCTTTAAAGATAGCTGGTGGAAGAAGGGAGAGGGGAAAAAAGAAACAACCTTAAGTGTTCTACGTTATTACAATGTAAACCAAAACTTATAAAAGGATTATAAGGTAGGATGCGCAGGGAAGTCATGTAAACTAGTTGAAATATGAATACTTCCTCAGCACAAAAGAGGGTATGTTGGCTGCCATCCATCTGTAGTGTATATATTATCATGGAGTCTGTTTATAAAAATAAGAGAGGGTGGGAGGCCCAAAGTGGGCATAACTGAAAACAAAACCAATCTGTAGGACTAGAGAAGACAGAGTGATTATTCCTAGATACTCATAGGCTAGACAATACCAGGGGTAAGAAATGGAACAAGCTTCTACAAAGCAATAAGAGGGGGGGAGAATCTTTAAAAAAAAAAAAAAATGAATAAGATGCTCTAGAAACCTATAAGTCAATAACCCTGTCACCAGTTGCAGGATTATCCAGGACATGCAGAGACTGCGCTGACAAGCAAGCTGAGCGGGTATACAGAGTTGTAATCGAGCAGGAAATTGCCACTGTGGCTTAGGAAACCCAAGTCTTGCTTATGGGTTTGCCTGCATCATCCTAAGCTTCTATAAAAGGTGGCCGGTGCAATGTACTGGGATTCTGAGGATACCCACCTTGAGATAAGGAATATGAAGAGTCAGGAGGATGGCCAAAGTGAATTCTATATAGTCAGGAAAGAGACAGGGAAAAAAAAAGATGAAATAATAACCAAAACACCCTCTCCCCTTAATGTAAAGCCTGTCAAATTGAGTTGGTGGGTTGTTTTTTGTTTTTGTTTTTGTTTTTTTTTTATCTCAGCCAAGCAGATCTGACACTTGAAAATTAGAGAAATACTAATTTGGAATAGACACAAGCAGACTCTCATATACTGGGAGGATAATAAATGGAGAGAATGGCTTACAAAGCAAGACTGTTGTCACTGAGACCAGCAGGCTGAGGTCTTTAACAGAAACCTATTACTTGATTTACCAAGAGCAATGGAGCCCTCAAAAAGTGGTGAACACAGAACAATGAAATTAGAGCTGCCTCTTCCTCCAGAAGGTCTTCTGAGCTGCTTAATATCATGCAATCTTCCACCAGCCCTGAATTCAAGCTAGAGAAGTGAATGGTGGCCCCATACCCTCTTTAGAGCCCACGGAGTCTGCTGGGCAGGAAGACAGCATGTTTGAACCATCTCATTGGAAATTAATAATGTCCTTAGAAGTGTGGGGCAGGGGAGACTCCTTTAAGAGGTCAACTCTTGAAAGGCTTTCATGGAGTGGAAAGCCACTGGCACAGAGACACATGGTTGAATCTATGTGCTTAAATGGGGCTCTTGACCTAACTGACGTGTCTAAGGGATCCTTGACCAGGTCCTTTAGGGAGGTCCAATGGAAATCACTTCTAGTCTTGAGATTTGACTAAATGCACACCCATGTAGGAGACCTACTTAGAAGGGGATGCTTGGAACGGATGAGCAGATGTTTTATTATCCCACAATTACCTTCCTGAATTATTACATTTAGTGGGGGGAAAAGAGAAGAAAAATTCTTTTGTGTCCATACACACTGAAGACATTTCAAATTTTCTCCATTAGCCACTGCTAATGTCTATCAGTCACTTGCCATCTGACCCTAAGTGGAAAGCATCCAGACGCCTCTTGCCATTAATAAGATGGAGTTTTCTCGCAAACCAGGTACTGTTGCAGGCCCTGGGCAGGCCTCTGCTCAGGCCCAGAGAGCTTCCATGATGTACCGGAAATGACCCAGTTGGTAGACAACAGAACCAGGACTGCAATACAGGACAGTAACACTCTAAAGCTTTAGCAAATGCCATTGTTTCTCTCTGCTCTGCTTTACTCAGCCCCCTGCTCTCCCCAGATCATGTCTCTTCAGGCTTCAGCTGTCCATTCAGATGCCTCATCCAAGCCCCATTTCCTGACAGCCAGGTATCCTTCCTTATGCCCTCATGGAGTCCCTTTACCTTTTGAACACATAGAATACTTACTGCTGTGGGTAGTGGCACCAGAAGGTAGGTTCAGTAGCAACTGGGATCCTCTCTGTGATTGTCCCATCAGATATATTCCCACTGCCTAACCACAGGGGCTGGCAAAGGCAGGGAACCCTCCGAACATCCTAAGTGAATGGATATCTCCCAAAAGCCAAGTTTGTGTAATTGGCTGAACAAGTTAGGTTTCTATCACTTCTGCTAGGTAGTAAATATTTGTGCCACTAAAACAAAAACAAAAACAAAACAGTGTAAGGAGACAGTAAATTTGAAGGGTGATGACCATAACTCTGATAATGAGAGCTATTCCCTTCTTGATTCCAAGTTAGGAGCCACAGGTCAGTAACTAATGGTATTCAAATCTCTTTACCTGCAATAATAGCTTTTGGAATCTTTTTTTTTTTTTAATGGAAGTATAATATACATGCAAAGTACACATATAATAAGTGAATATCTCCAATTTTTCACAAACTGAATATATCCCATGTAGCTAAGACTCAGTTCAGGAGACAGAAGAGGACCAGCACAGGAGCACGTGATAAATATGGACTCTTTTGTAACAACCAAGATGGTGGCTTTGGAGGATGAAGAATGAGGAGCTCAGGCAGCGACGGGGGACAGTGTGTCTGTAGCCTCCAGCATTGGCTCCAAGGAAATGAGATGTAAGAGAATGAGAAAAAGAAAATAGGAAAAATGGGAACTTACTGAATTCCTACCGTGAGCACCATGGTATTTTCATTAATGCTCATTTTAACACACACACACACACACACACACACACACACACGAAAACTGAGGCTCAGAGAAGTTAATGCACTGGCCCAAGGCCACAGATATCAGGTCTGTGTGACACCACAGTCTCGTTATTCCCGCTCTAATTAACTGTCTCACCTTTAAACTTCTTTCACCTTCGAGCTTCTCTTTTAAGCCCCTTCTTGAAACAGGCGGGCTATTTTCATAATGACAATATTAATAAGAGCTTTAATAATACAATGGCTGAGTGTTTGCTCTGCAGCAGGCATTTTTCCTCCATTATTTCATTATCCCCACTTCATGTATGAGGAGACTGAGGCTTGGAGAATTTAAGCAATGAGGCAATTTTGCCAAGCTCTTAACCACGCGCAGTGATGGAACTGGGGGTCCAGCCCAGGCAGCCTGACTCTGGGGGCTACCCTGTGACCATGATGAATAGAAAGCTTGCCCTGTTTTCCGTTTTAATTCCTCACCAGAGAGGACATGCAACAGAGCGTCTTAGAGCACAGAGGCTCGTGGGAAGGGTCGACAGAGAAGACTCCTTCTTGCCAGCTGGCCTTTGAAGAACGGCATTCTGGGAAAAGGCTGCCAGGCCACAGCCAGGGTCTCTGCAGGACCTGACTGGAAAGAGACAGGCCGAGGGGCCTGAAAGCACTGATCTGGGCAGCCTGGTAATAGCCATTTTTCTAGAGCCTGCCTCCTGAGCCCTTTCCTGGTCAGCCTCAATTTGGGTTGAAGTGGGACTGTCGCCACAGGTAGAGTCATCCAAGGGTGAACTGGCTCCTTCAAGGCAGGTGTCACGAGTGGCTTACAGGACTCACCGCGGACCACCCAGGTGCAGAAGCATCGGAATCTGTGGGCGGACACAGTGCTGAGCTGAACCAAAGCCTGCACCAAGTGCTTAGTTGTCCCCCTGGTGCTTTGCGAATGTCACAAAGCTTTCATTCAGGCGTCCAGGCTCAAGCTCATCTGCCCCACGCCCCGCCCCCCCACCTCCCCCTCCTGCTGCGGTGACAAGGTCATTCAGGAAGTTCAGCAGTGCATACAGGTTGCAAGAACAAGGACAAAGACACGGGGGAAGAGATCCCCTTCTCTCTTCCTGTCTCATGACAACAGTTGGGTTATTATTCCTGGCTGCCTCATTTAAAAAAATAAAAAGCCCCAGGAATGTTGAAAATGATGAGATTCACTGTAGAAATGCCATTTGTTCATTCATTCGATATTTGACAAATATTCACTGAGTTGCTTCTATGTGCAGTTGGGGGTAATGTTTTTCATTGTTTTATCTCAAAATTAATTTCCCTGAAGAATTAACCATAACTAGGAGTCTATGGGACCCTGGCTGGTGGGACACTTGAGACTTTTGAGGTTACAATTAGGCAGAATCAGGCAGACAGTTTCAGATTTAAAAGCACTGATTAGGTTGGTGGGATGAAGAGGGAAGAAGAAGGAACATTACATATTTAAAAGATCAGATTTTTGTTTGAAGCTCACAGAAAAATGAATACTGAATCGTTAAGTCTGTTCTGACCTTCATCATGATGGTAAGTCATTCAACCCTGGACCTCAGTATTCCCATCTGTAAAATGGGAAGGTCAAAGGAAGTATCCTTTAATGGGCTCCTATGACTCTAAAATTTGAAAAGCTTATGATTCTGAATTTATAGATAGCTTTCCTTATAGGTAAAGCTACATGTTTTCATATACATCTATCCCTTTAATTAAAAAATGTTGTTATACATATAGAATATGGACTTTTTTGCATGAGATACAGGTTTCTGAAATACTGAAAAAATTTTTATTTCAAAATTAGTGAAATGTATTAACACCACATCTACTGTTTCAAAAAATTAATATTCTTTTTAATGTTATTTTAATAAAATTAAAAATATGGATGTTTAAAACTTTTTTTTAAAAAAAAGCAAATGATTCTTAGAATGGACAGGAATGATGCAATTTCATACATTTAGTCAAAGAGGAACAGGGTCATTGTCATCAAACAGAACAGAAATCAGAGTCCTGGATGCATAGACAGAGAGTCTTGAGGAAGCCTATATCACCTGCCATCCAGAAAGCCTCTGGTTTAAGAGAAGTACTGGGGTCCCCCCTCCCTGTTGGATGTTGAAGCCATGCCCTGTCAATGCAGAGACTTGGTGTCATATATGGACAGGTGACAGACACTTTGATCAATGTTTTGTCGTTGACATAACAAGTCCCCTGGAGGACTGGAAGACAGATACATCCAGGACACTTTGATGTGTGTCACTCAGCTTTTAAAACCTTAAGCCCACATAAACACAGATTCCTATGATGGCAATGTCAATGGCAAATGCCATGTTCTCCAAAAGTGGTGGCCCCTGACTTATTTGGACAAGAGAACCTGTAAGATGGAAATACACATACACGCACAAACTCATTCTAAAGCAAAATGGTGAGTGTCTCCTCCCCTGGGTTTTGGCTCTGCTAAGAGTCCATCTGGAGGCACTTCCTAGTGCTCTTCAGAGAATAAGAAGCTACAACTGAGCAGCACACGTTAATCTAAACCAGAGTAGGAGACGCATTCAAAATAGGCCACCGCCCCTCACATCCCCCAAATACAGCAGAATCGGTAATCTAGCATGACATCCTTTCCCAAAGAGCACATGTGCCACTTCAAAATCCCTTTCAATATACCACTTCCACTGGCCATGTAAGTGGACCAGACTTGAGTCATGAAATGAATTCTACTTTGCATCCTTCATCTCAATTGTTACTGGGTAAGGTGGGAGGGAAGGGTGTGCGTGCTTCCTGGGTACAGACTTATGTTGATGTCTATAGTCCAGGCAATTGTCAAATAAGGACGTAACCTGTGAAAAACCGGTAACAGTACGGAGACTTCGTGGCTTGGATGTTTGGGTGAATGGGCACAATTGGGAGCTACTGAAGATTGTCCAAACCAACCCCTGGTCTTTCCTGGAGATCCTTCCAACCCTAGAGTGCCTTCATCCCAAACAGGGTGCTGGGGTGGAGCTCTGTTGTAACTGGCTTCCTCAAGACCAAGAAGGCTGTAGTCCACAGGACCTCTAGAGTCTGTGGGGTCTTAATAAGACAGCTGATGGTTGACTGAAATCTCTACATAATTTTAATTATCTATACTAACATATAGATAATTATCATCTAAACTTATGTAAAGAAATAAAAATGTTTACAGCGACTCTGAGTGATAGAATTATGGGTCATTTTTATTTTCTTCCTTTAAAAACTGGTTTTGTTTTCTTGACTTTTTAGAAATCATTTGTGCGTGTATACATGTATGTGTAGGTTTGTCTTGCTAGAAAAGAAAAAAGAAGTGCACATTTCTTGGAGATGCAAAGAATGAGAGAACCAGGTTCTACACACGCTAGAATGGCTATAGCTCTTTCCTCCCTGCCCCAGCAGAGTTCTAATGGTCACTACTTGAGGGTGTGGAACACGAAAATTGGGGGTGTATGCAGTGTGCCATGAATGTCTGCATGTGCATCCCTCAGCTATCATTCATTCCAGCCCTCCTTCTCCTCCTTAGTCTCAGAGTCAGTCCTGCTCAACTGGACACAGGAGCAGAATTTGGCCCATTAAATACATTTAGTGAAAATCTTCCTATATCCTTTTAGCTACTGGCTCAGATAGCTGGCTCAATGGCCCTAGGGGTCATTTTTTTAATGACTTCACTGAAGTATAATCTTCGCAACACACAATTTAACCATTGTAAGTGGTTTGATGATTTTTAGTAAATTTATATAGCTCTGTGACCCTCACCACAGTGTAATCTTAGAATATTTTCATCAACCCCAAAAGTTGAATTTCAAGATCAAAAGCCCATTTTCAGTCAATCCTCCCATTCATTCCCAGCCCTGCTTTTTTGTCTCTGTAGTTTGACCTTTTCTAGAAATTCTGTATAAATATTATCATACGATATGTGGTCTTTGTGACTAGCTTCTCTCACTGAGCATAATGATTTTGAGGTTCACCCATGTTATTAAATGTATCAGTAATTAGTTCCTTTTTATGGCTGAGTAGTAGCCCTTGTACAGCCACAATTGTTCATCCATCCACCATCTGATGGACATTAGGGTTGTTTCCAGCGTTTGGCTATCTGAATAATGCTGCTATGAACATTTATGTACAAGCCTTTGTGTGGACATAGGTTTCCATTTGTCTTGGGTGAATTATTAGGAGTGGAATGGCCAAGTCATATTATATGTGTACATTTACCTTTTTAAGAAACTGGCAAGAAGTTATTCAAAGTGGTTGTGCCATGTTCCATTCCTACTAACAGTGGATGAGAGTTCCAGTTCATCCACTCCCTTGCAATTCTGGGTCTGGTCATTCCTGCTGATTAGGGCCATCCTAGTGGACGTGTAGTGGTCTGGACCTCATTTGACAATGGCAATAAAAAGATGAGAAATGACCCCAGATTAGCAATTTGAGAAACTTGGTTCTACAACTATTAGTTCAGAGTCTACCAGCTCTAAAACTTGAAGTAACTCATTTCAGTTCTCTGAGTCTCAGTTTCCCTATCTGTAAATTGGAAACCATAATAGCTACAGATTATAAAGAGGCACTGAGACAGTATGTGTCAAGGACTGCACCAAACCTCTAACTCATTTCTAGAACGAAGAGTATATCAATGAATATGAAAATATTTGGGGATGGCATTCTTTTTTTTTTTTTTTTAACCAAACAAAGATGTCCACTCAGTTTTCTTTTGTACCTAAAATTCTTGTTTTATCCCCTCTGAGCAGTATAAAAGGAAGACAATTTGCAATTTTCTTTGTTTCACCCTCTCCATGTTTCTTGACATTGACCCTTCTCATCACTAAGCATTCTGAGTGAGCCAAGTATGCAATGGAATGAGCCCTTCTTCAGTTGTGAACATTTACTCAAGCCCTCTTCCTTGCTGAGCCAAGAGTCAAGAAGACTACATCCAGCTTGCAGTAGGAGTCTTTATGACACAACACAGATCTGAAGCCTTTTGGCTGTACATTTATGCAGCCCATGGCCAGGGGACAGACTGGAATCTTTAGAACAAAGAAAGACTTAGCTTAGCGTCTGAGTGTAGTCATCTACTGACCTTACTATTTGAAGAGAAACATGAACCGCCATGATTTGGATATGGTCCTACCTTGAGGTACATTACATACTGCTCCCACTTCCCTGGGTACCTCATGGCTGGGAACAGTGTATCGCTGGTTGATTGCCAATGCCCTTGACCTGCATGCTCTGCCATTTTCTCAGGAAAATAATGCTAAGTTGCAAGCCAGGGCCACAAAAACACCGCCAAGAGCCGACCAGCTCACAAGGGATACACGAGTAGCTTGGTGGCCCTGAACACTTAAGTGATTTTGTTCCCCTTCCAATTTCCTGTGGTACATTAACTTTTATTGATAGCTCACAGCTTCAGCAACTGGTCTTGATTTTACTAACCTGAAGGACAGAGGAACAAGGGGCACCCACACAGCTGACGTGCAAGAAAAAAATAGCATGGAACGTCTTGATCAGTCTTTTTTTTCCTTTCTTCCTTTTTTTTCCCCCTTGCTACAGCTTTCCTTTGATGAGAGAGTCACAGTCATTGCAGGTTACTCATGTCTCAGTCCCTCCAAAGGGAGGGAGGCTGAAACGACCATTTACAAATCTGCCTGTGGTTCTCTCAGCAGACTCTTGGAGGCACAGCAGAGCATGTGTGAAACTGCAGGGCTCTGACTTACGTGACAGCTCTGAAGACTGACAGAACGATGCCTGGGTGTTTTTATAATACAGGTATCAAACAAAAGTTCAGCCAGGAGACAGACGGAGAAATCTATGTCATGGACGACAGAGAGACCCATTTTATCACTGCTTTCAAGAGCCTAACACTTCCAACTAGAATCTGTATCTTGGAGCAACCTGGTGTGTTTTTGCCTCATGGAAGCTTCAAACGGAGTAACTGTGTTTTCCTTTCTCCATAGCATGTTATCAGCTTTAGCTTTAAAAAAAAAAAGTAGTAAAAGCACAACAATAGTACATAAGATTTATTGAGTGCCTGCTACAGGCCACACACAGTTCTTTGCACCTTATATATCTTGCTTTGATTCATCCATATGGCAACCTTAGGAAGCATACATGCGTATTGTCATTTCCTAGCAAAGGAAATTGAGGTTCAGGAGGCATCTGCAAATTGTCAAAATCTTCAGCCAGAAAGAGGAAGAGTCAAGATTTGAATCGAAGTCAAGGGATAAAACTAACTGCATCCTATATCCAACTCCCAAACACACCTCCACATGAATATGTACACAATCCACACCACTTCACGATGTATGGTGTTTAACATATGAAAACGTTAGTTTGAGAGGAACACCAACACAACTCTGTTTTTATTCAACCAAGATTTACTGATCATCTACTATGTGTCAGACTCTGTGCTAATAATCTCATCCTCTGCAATGTTCAGAGGTCTACGTAGATGACAGGAAAGTGACCTCATGCCGCCACACGAATGGGGAGGTCCAGGAACAGGTGTTGTGGCAAAGATGTCACAGAGTATTGCCGGGTCTGTTCTTTCCAAGTCAAGATCAAATTAGTATTCTTCCTTCTATTTTTATCCTGAGGTCCTGAGGGGTGTGACAACTTCTATTCCTCAAGTGAAAAGGCTCCAGTTTGCACCATCTTCAAACACATTACATCAAAAATCAGTAAGAGGGTTCTCTGATAAGCTAAACATAGAATTATCATATGACCCGGCAATTCTACTCCTAGGTATATATCCAAAAGAACTGAAAATAGGTGTTCAAGTAAAAAATTGCACACAAATGTGCAGGGCAGCTCTATTCACAATAGTCAAAGGGTAAAAACAGCACAAATGTCCATCAGCAGATGAATGGATAAACAAGTTGTTTGGAATATCATGCAGCCTTACAAGAAATGAGATACTGACAAATGCAAGAGTGTCAAAAGCAACATGTTAAGTGAAAGAACCCAGATATGACAGGCCATATATTCGATAACAATTGTAGGAGACGGACGTATCTTTTGGAGGGCCACCATTCTACCCCTTAGAACCACTAGCTAAATAAGGGATTATTTATGGAGCAAAAGGAAACGAATACAGTGACCATTTATTCATTTATGCCTTTGTTGGTTTATTGAGGGCCTGATGTGTGCAAGGCACTATGCTGGGCCCCAGGGACAAAGAGTAAATAAAACAGACTTAACCTCTTCCTGCATAGAGCTTGTAGTCAGGAGATTCGCTCTTAGGCCCTCCTCACAAAAGGCAGCCACCACGCTGAAAGTTCCCTAGCACTAATGATGGTTTCAAGCACCAATACTACATCATCAGAGGCCAAAGGGCCCTTAGAGAATCTGATGAAAGACAGGGATCCTTTCTCAGGAAAGTGTAAACATAATATAAAGTTGCACATTATTTCAGAGGATTCTAGGGCACCTAGGGGCCTTTCTTCAAGGTCCATCATTAAGAATACTTGGCTTAGGGTGCCTGGGTGGCTCAGTTGGTTAAGCGACTGCCTTCGGCTCAGGTCATGATCCCGGAGTCCCGGGATCGAGTCCCGCATCGGGCTCCCTCCTCGGCAGGGAGTCTGCTTCTCCCTCTGACCCTCCTCCCTCTCATGCTCTCTGTATCTCATTCTCTCTGTCTCGAATAAATAAATAAAATCTTTAAAAAAAAAAAAAGAATACTTGGCTTAGAGATTCTTGAGATGTCTCTTTGATAAAGAAACCTACCAAGGGGAATATGTACTTGGGAGTATCTACCCATTATTTCCAAACTAAATCTTACTCAACATCATCACTGTGATGGTGGCTAATTTTATGTGTCAACTTGACTAAAGCACATGCTGCCTGGCATTTGGTTAAACATTATTTCTGGGTATGTCTGTGAGGGCGTTTCTGGTTGACATTAATATTTGAGCACACCCACTGAGTAAAGCAGATTATCCCCCCACCCCCAGTGTGGGTGTGCCTCATCCAATCTGTTGAAGGCTGGACTAGAATAAAAGGTAGAGGAAGGAGAATATTGTTCTCTCTGCCTCATTGTCTTTGAACTGGCATATCTATCTTCTCCTGCTCTCAGACTCAAACTTGGACCTGAACCTATAACATTGACTCTCCTGCCTTTCAGGCCTTCAGAACTATACCATTAGCTCTCCAGGGTCTGGACTTCTTGGCCTCCATAATTGTGTGACCTAATTTCCAGTAATTCTCATTATTATTATATATGTACGTGAGTATGTGTGTGTATACACACACATCCCCTATTGGTTCTATTACTCTGGGGAACCCTGACTAATACACTAACAAATACCAACAAGAGCCAAATTGTTCTCAAAACATTACTCCCAGAAAGAGATTCTAGTCTTGTGCTAGGTGTTACAACTTTGACTTGAAAACATGGAAATGTGGAAACATGGTGCATTTCATTTATTTCCTTCTTTACTTATTTCAGCAATTCCAGATTCTTTTAAGGAGAGGAAGTATTCAACCAAGTCTTGGAAAACCAAAGAAAAAAACAAAACAAAACAAAACAAAACAAATCCAAACCCTGGGGATTCAAACAACAGTTAAAAAAAAAAAGTGTCATTTATAATATTTAGGGGACAACTGGAAATAGGATCCTTCAGTGGATATTTAATCATATTAAAAATATGCATTATTTTGGGGGTATGATAATGATATTGTATGTATGTATGTATGTATGTATGTATGTATCTATCTATCTATCTATCTATCTATCTATCTATGTTGGGAGAGCTCTTACTTTATAGTGAGTCATAATAAAATATCTAAAGACACAGAGATGTAATGGCTTTGATTTGCTTCTGTGAAATACTGGACGTGGGGAAAGTGGACATGGACGGAGCTAAAGCAAGACTGGCCACATGTGATAGTCACTGAAGCTAGGTGATGGGGTGATTGGGGCTAATTATACTCTGTCATCTTCTGTAAACGTTTGTACCTTTTCAGAAGTAGATAAGTAAATGGATGGCAGGAGCCAAAAATAATTCTTAACACAATACAAATAAATTAATAGAGATAGAAAGATAGATAATTAGATGATAGATAAAGCCAGGTAGAAAAATCTTCCCTGAACACTCTAGGATGGGTCACTATAACTGCCTCATTTTAGCTGGTTTCCAGACATTTCTCATAAATGGACATCCATATATTTGACAGTGTGGCAGAGAATTAAAGAATACATATTTGGCAGCACTGACAGGAAGAACATACCTTTTTAGCCTGCGTCACTATCTGAAATTTATGATATATTGATGTTTTGTTTATTGCCTTTCTTCCTCATGATACCATAAGCTCTACAAAGGTACACATTTTTCTTTTTTAGCCATGCCTTTACCTTTCAGAACAATGCCTGGCACCTGATAGGTGTTCCGTTTGGGTTTTAGTTTGTTTGTTTGTTTCCTTTTTTGAATGGCAGACAATTTGTGTAAATGAATGAATCTAAGTCTAACTCACGGTGACCTCACTGAATGCCCACCATCCCTTAGTTAGGTCTTATGGGAAACGTGGAAAAGTAGTGTGCCCAGGACAGAAATTGTACAAATGAAGGGTCCAAAATGTGGGAGTTCTTCAATTACTTTCACAAAACTATTCATTCATTCATTCATTCCATGCAATGAATGAGGGAAAAAGAAAATTTACTGAGCACACTATGGTGGCGTGGACACACTATAGTGTCACAGAAATAACAGCACAGGATGAATACGCATTTGGTGAAAATCTCTCTGGTGATGAAGTTTACATTTTAGGATATGAGGATGGAGTAAGGCTGGGGCTACTGCAGAGCCCACAATTCTAGCCAAGGATTTATGTATTTGGTAATAATGCTAATATATGGCTGGGAATGCATCACAATTTCTTTTTTTGAGAATTAACTGAAAAATTTATTTGTGGAAATGCTATTTATCTAAGCCATTAGTGCTGTCTGCTACAGCTGTCAGGATATGTCACCAAATTCATTAAGTTCATTATGATTTCTCATTCAAGCAAGAGAAAAGTATGTTTACTTGGAGACCACCTATTTATAAGTAAGTGAAAACAGGAGATGTAAATACTGCCTTTAAAATGCAAGGAGGAAAGTTTCGATGTGACATCGCATTAAACTGTTCCCATACTGGTTTCCTTCCTTTGGAAATAACTCTCAAGGTCTATCCTCTGAGAAGAACTATCCTTTGAGAAGAACTATCTATAACTACCAAGTTCCATTTGCCAGCTATTTTATCCTCTGACACAGGAGACTACGGACACATCTCTGAGGATGGTATCACTCCCCCATTCTTCCAACCTAATGGAATCACAGAGGATCATGAGTTTTAATGACTGACACATAAAATGTTGAACGCTAAGGTAATTTCCATAAAACCAAATCTATAGCGACAGAAAGGATCTGAAGTTTTACCAACAGCAACTGGCCCTCCGGAACGGGTCCTAATGATAAAAACTGAGCTTTAACACATTCCAGTTTTAATTAATTTTTAATACAAAAAAAAAAGCTTTCCTTTCCACCACAAGACCCACTTCTTCCTGGTGAGATTCCCAAAGGGATGCCTGCTCTTTTCTGGAAGGCATCACTCTTCTAATTAATTAGAAATTGTGGGGGGTAGGAGAGGGGGGCAGGGGTGGAAACCAGCAGGGGGTGAGAGAATCAAATTCATTCCTGCCTTCTCCACTTCCCTTTTCCCCAGCCTCAGCCGCAGCTCTCTCTTTGGAAACAAACAGTTGAAATCAGTTGAATGGATTCCAGGCCAGGTCATCTTGCTTCTCTGCAAGGCTGGCCTGGTTTCTGTGTCTCAGACTGGGACACCTTGTGGGGTCCTGCCTCCCAGGGCTACCTCATCAGTGAGGTAGTTAGCTCCTTTGCCCTTTTTTTCTAATCTCAAAAACAGAACATACTGATGGGGAAAAACATTCAAACAGAACGACATAAAGAAAAAAAACAAAGAAAAAAATTAAGTTCCCTCTTCCACAAAATCTTCCCATCTCTCATGCTTCCTGTTAAGGAGTTATCACTATTAACAGTTAATGCCTATCATTACAATCTCAGATCACATGATAAGCATATGCAAATACATTCAAAAATAAACATTCAGGTGCATGCATAGCTTTCTTTAAAAAAAAAGAAAGAAAACAGTCTAATAATACGGTATTGTTCTGATTTTGCTTTTCTTCACTCAGCATTACATCATGGGCAGCCTTTGTGTGTGTGTGTGTGTGTGTGTGCTGTGTGTATTCTGTAATATGTATATTTAGATCTATTTCTTTAATATCCATTTCTCTCTTTTTCATTCTCTCTTTGTATATAGTATTTAAAACTTTGGAAAAACTATAACTCAATTAAAAATTACTCTATTAGGGCGCCTGGGTGGCTCAGTTGGTTGGGCGACTGCCTTCGGCTCAGGTCATGATCCTGGAGTCCTGGGATCGAGTCCCGCATCGGGCTCCCTGCTCAGGGGAGAGCCTGCTTCTGCCTCTCTCTCTGCCTGCCTCTCTGCCTACTTGTGCTTTCTCTCTGTGTGTCAAATAAATAAATAAAATCTTTAAAAAAAAAAATTACTCTATTAATAGGAATTCAGAAGTCACGGGTTAAATAAATATGTGTATATATATGTATGTGTATATATATACTTACATAAATATGTAAGTATATTTACATGATTTACATATAAAAGATAGGTATATAAATATATTTACATACATATATATAATGCTAAAATATCATTGATTCTTCTAATTGGGACACCTTGCACATTTATTCAAGTCTCTGTATTTTCTGATTCAGAACGGAATTGCTCAGACAAAAGGTTTAATTTTTGTTGAAACTGCCCACTTGCTCTCCAAAAGTGACCCAAACCAACTTATGCTCCTTTTAGTAGTGTATGTTTTTTTACCCTGTTAAAGAAAACTTTTTAGGAAGTCTGGTTATGCGCATGAGTCAAAGTTTTATTGTAATTTTGCTACAAGGGAAAAGGACTCTAGCAAATCAATTCAGAGATTCACTCTTGGTGGAGACATTTTATAGAAAAATGGAGCGATAAGATAGTCAATGTTAGGCTAGATAAAAAAAGAAAACATTTGGTTTAAGGTCACTAGACTCTTGACTGACAGTCAGCTGGCTAGATGGGTGACTGATTTTTCAGAACAAGTCTTAATCCCATTACAGTTTATCAGAAAATTGCTTAAGCAATTTATCAGGAATGAGGCTGCGAATTACATCATGCAAAAAGGTTCTATTCCAGACCAGATTTGGGACCACTTTTCTTTTTTATACCCTTTTATACACCACACACTCACCAACATGGGAAGTTACCCGTCTTCTTAACCCCTGTCAATGTCGTGGTGCAAAATGGTATCTCATTGTTCAATTTCCATTTCCATGAATTAAAAATAAAGTTGAGTCTTTTTTCATGTTTGCCAATTTTCTTCAATGAGTTTCCTGTTCATTGACTTTGCCCATTTTTCTATTGGGAGCTTCACATTTTCTCTTTGATTTGCAAAATCTCTTTGCATATTTGGGGTAAATTATTTAAGTATGTATGTGCATGTGTGTGTACTTAAGTATGTGTGTATATGTACATTTTTTATCCTGTTCTATCTCATAAGATACTAAATTTGAAAAAAAGAAATCACTGAATTATATGCTAGTTTCTCATAGTACCTGGAAGAGACTTACTCCATTTCTGCTTCAATATAAAGTCACTAATATCCTGCTTCAAAGCCTTCAGTGCCTTTCTGGTATAAACAAAGTTCAGGCCTGTTGCAGAGCTTTCGCCCTGCGGTCCCTTCACAAGTCCCTAACATTATCCTTGACCACTCTGTTCTGGCCCTCAAAGCACCAATGACAGTATTTCTCGTGGTCCAGAAAGACTCTGCTTCATCTGCGCACCTTGCACATACTGATTCCTCTACAAGAACATCTTCCCTGGATACTCTCTTTCCTTAGTAAGCTCCTATTTGTCTTTCCTCTTCTGGAAGAACATTCCCCTTATTACCCACCTCGTCTCACTGGGGATAAATCAGTCACTCCCTCTTGGGTACCATCTATATGCACCGATTTTTCAGTATAAAGCTCTTTTTAATTTACTTGTTCCCAAGTCTGCCTTTTGGAGAAGACTTTGAGCTACTTCAGGGTAAGAGTAAGCCCTAAATTGTCCTAAACCACCCAAGCCTAACACAGGCTCTGAGTGATCCAGGGTAGAAGCCCAGTGAGTAATTGTTGAATGGAGAGAGACAGCCTTTCTGATCCACATGTTGCAAGAGAAGGAGATGTAGAAGACGAGGTAGTTGGTGCCCACCTTTCCTCCCCCTTCCTTCCGCCAACAAACAGAAATACCCTTCAACTCGAAAATGATTATGTCTCTATAGATTTGAAGCTGGGAGAGCACAGGTTGCCTTCCCAGTTTTGCTGGCTCAGTTTCTAGAATCTGCACAGGAAGTGTTAACACAAACATCATCGAAGTGCTGGGGGAAATTTTATTGTCTGTCAGATTTACAAATTGGGATCGATCTACATTCAACCAGTTTCGCCAAAGTTTCTGTGAAGTGAACATAGCAAAAGACAGGTGCCTTTCAGATCACCTGTGATTAAACTCACTGCATTTGTCTTCAAACAAAAGTGTTTTTTTTTTTTCCTGCCCGCAACATATAATTTTAGTCAGCTAACACTAAATTAGACACCCACTCAGATTTATTATGATAAGAACATTCAGTAAGCTAATTTCAAGATGATGACTCCTATAAATTCTTATAATTTATTATTTAGTACTTTGGTTTTTAATCATTAAGTACGTGAAGACTTTGTAGGTCAAACCTGTATTAATGAAGACAGTAATCTATTTTTCAAACCCTGGTCCTCACCCAACTTTCAAATTGTAAATTAACAGAAATAGATTTAAACACACTTCTAAGAACAAAGGCAATAATTGGGGGGTGGGGGGCCATCACCACCAATTGCCTAATCTTTCTAGGTAGATTGTCAATCACAGTGCTAACTTATTTAAGACACATCATACTAAATCTTTAAATGAAATAATGGAGTCAAAATTCGAGAAGCCCTTAGCTCACTTAGAAAATAAAACCCATAACCCACATTTAAAGTTTCATTAAAAAAACAAAGCTGTTCAAATATTAGCCAGTGCAATTTCATTAGCTGTTAATCTTAACCCAATGCAGCAATTTTTATTGCTTTTTTGGTGAAGTGTTATAGTTTTAGAGATATACAAAAAGTAAAATATTAACTAAATAAATATTTTAGAAAGCTATTGTTATCTAAATGAGAGTCTTCTTTATCTCCTGAATTCATTGCCAAATTAGAACCTGTTTCATAATTTCAAACATTCAGTGCTAAAAGACTTCAGGGCTGTATTTTGCTGAACAAAGGTATGCTTTTTTGATCAACTGCATGCAAATCATAAATAGAGGCACCTGCACAGTAATGTCTATTCATTTTTCCTAAAATAAAATAAATCTTTATTATAATATACTACAAGCTCATCACAAGCAAATTGAAAAACAGAGCGGGAAAGAAGAACAAGGCTCACTAGTATAATTTTCACTGAGAAAAAAGTACCAGGATACAAAATGAAGCAAGTGTTCAGTGAAGTCACAACTATGTAAAAACCATCACGTATATGCTGAGAAAAATCGAGAAGGAAATACAGCAAAGTGATAACAGTGGTTATTTTTAGGTGGTGGTACAACAGACAATTTTATTTTTTCATTTCTTCTGTTCATTTCTTAATCGGCTCTTCTGAAAAGTCCTTCAGAAATCAAAAGGCATATGTTTGCATCCATAATATTGAAAGCTTTTTAAATTACATCAGTGTCTGAATCTTCATAGGATAGATAGTCAGTGTCCGTTTTAGCAGAAGACTTATTGCTGAGGGGTTTGCTATTGAATTATTACACCAAGGACTGCTCATGGCATCTCTCGGTTCAGTAAAAACCTCCCTGGGATACGTGTATATGCTTAAAAGCTGGGCTTCAAAACAGGAAGCCAGCTACATCCACATTGTGCTTTCAGAGTGCATGCTAAATTACTTTAGAAGTGTATTTCCTCTTCTCCTTTCCACCTAGGGAAGGGTGAAGTATGGCAGGTTTTTAGATAAAATCCTTGATGAGAAGAGCATACAAAGATTCTGCCTCATGGTTGAAAGGAGTCATGAAGAACAGACAGCACTGAGGAGGTTTTAGCAAATCGGGTTATGGAGAGTTTGGTGTGAATGGATGTCTGGGTTTTGCTTGTCATTTACTAAATAAATAATGATAATTGGAATAGCAGAAATAACCATGAAAATAGCACCTACTATCTACTACCTGTTTGCCATGGCTATGTGTAGCACTGAGTTAAACATCTTACAGATCTCAAGTCCCCACCCTACCTGTATGAATTAGTCTCATTTCACAGATGAGAAAACCGAGATACAACATCACTGATCACCTGTGTGTGACTCCAGAAGGCAGTACTTGCTGGAGCCGAGATACAAACTGCACCATCTGACTCAACCCCCAGATGTCTTTTCATTACAAGGAGAAAGAAGCCTGCTGCCAACTTTTTGAGGAAATGATCGACACAGGAGGAAAATGGATTTATTAACTTGTAAAAAGTTTCTATACACAGATAATGAAAGTGTTATTGTTAAACTCAGGGAACAGGTGAACATTTTTAGGCACTTTTAATTCTTAAGGCTCTTGGTTTATTTATCCTCTAGGCAGTGCAAATAGGCTCTGTATTAATTTTGATGAGTAACATATCACCCCAAAATTCAGCATCTTCAAACGACTGTAAGTATTTAATATCTCACATGGCTTTTGTGGGTCAAGGATTTCGGGGCAGTTCAGCTAAATGGTTTGCCTCGGGTTCGACTGCAGCTGCAGTCTCATCTGAAGGCTTAAGTGGGACGGGAGGGTACGCTTCCAAGATGGCGCTCTCACATGGCTGGCAGTCAGTTCTGGCTGTCGGCTGGAGGCTTGAGTTCCTCATTATGTGGGCCTCTCCACAGGACTGTTTGAGCATCCTCCCAAGATGGCATCTAGCTTCCCCCAGAGCAAATGATCCCAGAAAGAACAAGGCAGACATTTCAATGTCTTTTGTCACTTAGCCTCAAGAGTCATGCTCTATCATTTCCCCCTGTCAGTCCTGTTCAGAACAGGAGAGGAACACACAGGTGCATGAAATCTGACAGGCTGGGGTCTTTGGAGGCCATCGTGGAGGCTGGCTACCACAGGATCTCTTCTCCCTTTGTCTAGATTGTTCCAGGCCGGGAACTATATAAGGTTGCACTCTGACCTTTCAGCAATGAAATGAATTCAAAGTGGGCCAGGTGTAAGGGTGAAAAGTCACCCCGAAGAAATGCAGAGGCACCCAGTTCAAGTCACTCCTGATTATAGGACGAGCACTACACAGGATTCCAAAAGTGCTATGTTTCAAACAGCTCGGGGAGAAATGAAGTGGATAGGTTTGGAAAAACCGATTAGGTGGCTCCAGAAGAGGTTTTGGTGATGATGCTGAAGATGCGTATGAAGAGTCTGAATAAAATTACTTCATAAAATGTGAGGATGAAAAAAATACCCTCCAATATCTAAAAATTAACACATTACTTGTGAAAATACATTAATAAATTAAACCTTACAGGTAAACTTTTCAACATTGCATCTATATCCCCTGAAGTTTATAAATTGGGCAAATAAATGTGGGGAGCACCTCACTGGGAAAATGAAGAATCACTTTGTATTTGGCGTCACCTGGTATTTGGAGACTCCCACTGGAGACTGATACTTACTTGGTGCCTCCATGTACCTGGTAGTAAGTTCAGGGGACAAAGTAGTGAGCAAGACAGATAAGACATCCTAGTGGAGGAGATGGGCAATAAACAAACACAAGTGTACAATACATCCTTATTGTGAAAGTAACAGGCAACCAAATATTTGAGTCACCTGGCCAAATGACCTTTGGCTCAATTATATGCCCATCAAGTAGCTTATAATTTTACTTGTCTCAGTTTCTGTAATTCTACCCATAAAGAAACACTGTTTTTTTCTGGCCAAACTAACAAGAACATTTCAAACTGTGTTATAGTCCTCTTCGAAAATTATAGTTTGGGCACTTGATCTATATATTAGTCTGTATGAGTTTGATTATTGTGAGTCTGCATCTGTAAGAAAGATCTGTTCTTGGTGGCCCAACAAAATCTAATTTTTTTGAGGTATCAAGCTTGAGGGCAAGATTCATATTATTAATGAACTCAACAATGTAATATGACCTGGCAAGCTTCTAGAAAGTCAGCCACCTGGCTTTTACTGTCTACACCTGTCCTCTTCTTTCAAAAAAAAAAAAAAAAAAAACCTCTGACATTCTATACGTTTTTTAAATTGCCTCTGGAAACTCTAAAGAAAACACACACCGAAAAAACAGGATACTAAGAAAAGGGTGGCATGTATATGACTGCTACTCTCTGAATCCTCATTCAGAACTGATATTAATAATTGATCACAGAAATCTTCTATGTTGAGCCAATATAGCTTCAGAGTTCTACTCAACATTGTGCCACAAATAGACACTAACAATTGATCAGCATTCGAAGATGGCAAGGCTCAAAGACCTGGGATATCAATATCTGTTTGTCCCTATAAGATGAGTTCCTTTTCAAATGGAGTCCATATGCTTCAAGTTCACAGGCACTGACTGATACAAGAGGCATAAATAAATCTGGGGTAAGGCTCATCATTATATAAGCCTTCAGCAATAGTGGATGGTGACGGCATTTGGTTAATACTGAGTAAGGGTGGGACTTAAGGAATCCTATGTAATGGGGGAGAGGGAAATAAACAGCTTTATATACCAGTTTCATTGCAACATTGTTTTAACCGTAAAGAACTATAAACAATGTAGATTCCCAACTGAAGAGTGAATAAGCAATAAGAACTATAACTTGATAGCTTTTTACCTCGCTTAACATTAATAAAGACTATGTTTTAATAGGGGGAAAGACGTGCTACAACGTTAAGTAAAATACTCAGGAGATAGCATCAGATATAATGTAGCATAAATAATGGTACGGAAGAAAACAATAAACCCATTCAAGGGGATGGGAATTTGAATGGGACTAACCAAAGATTAACAGTGGTTGTTGTCTAAATGATGACATATTGGCTAAGTATAACTATTTTCTTTCCTCCTCCTCCTCCTCTTTCTTTTTTCCTTTTCCTTTTCTCCCTACCCTCCTTCCTTCCCTCCTCTCCCCCCGCTTCCTTCCTTCCTTCCTTTGTAATTTCCTGTTTGGTATTTTACATACACATACACATACACTCGGGAGCTGGTAGTGAAAACTTCTGTAGAAAAAAAGTCAAGTTCCCATGCTATTTTCTACAGGGCCTCTTCAATCTGGTAGGAAAAATGCGAACTTCCTCCTTGGCTCATTGTGTCAAAATTATAAACCTAGTCCACAGAGAAAGACAAGCTCATTGGGTTTTGTCATAACATTTGCCCTGGAAGGCCTTTCTCAAAATTTGAATGTGGTTTTTGACACCTTCATGGGATTTCACAATTCCTCACAATGGGTGGCTCAGTGGCAATCTAGTCATGGACGACAGCTCCCAGCGGTAACAAAGGTTTGTGTTGACTCCGGAATGTGTGGGCAGGAGGGTAGCAGAGTTGGGAGAACTGCACACTTAATGCTGGGTTACTATACAGATTGATTTTGTCCTCCATGGGATGCCTAGTAGACTCTGGGCAACTGTGCCACGAGTGCTGACCTTCCTCCAGGTGACCAAGCCCACAGCAACATGGTGGCCATCTGTCCCACTACTGCTCAAGGCAACTGTGCCTTTGTGGGTGATTTCAGCAAATGGTTATTAGCACCTCTGCCACTAAGTGGAAATATGATCACAACTAGCAGGAAGAGAAGTGTACTAATTTTTTTGCGGGTATTAAAAACTGCTAAAAAAGATGCATCGGGTCATTAAGGAAAGATATAATCTCGGAGGAGGAAAGAAATGTCTCTTTGTCTAACCCCATCTATTTTGGGAGTCTCCTATATGAGACTGAGAACTGGTGGTTCAACCTCATCATTACCTTATTGGTAGGAGGAGAGCAAATGGATCAAGGTTTCACTTTTTGCTTCAGGGTCAGCCGTAGGCAAATCTGTTAATTAGGCTAAATTTGGCCTGCTGAGATACTCCTCTGCTTTCCTTCTCTGCACCCTCTCCCCTCTCTCCACCAGGCCAGGCTCCAAGTTCCCTCAGGCAACACCAGATAAAGGACTTTCTGTTCCCCAGTGTTCACAATGCTCACACTACCTAACACCTAATGTCCTGAATCTACTGAGTTCTGTCTCTATCTTGGTGTGAGTCGATAAATACACAGAGCCTTGCACTTTAACAGTGGTTTTTTCTGAAAGCACTAATCTAGTCCAAAGGACTGGTTCCATGAGTTGGCAGAAACAGTTCTTTATAAATGTTAGAACACCTGGGAAGGTATCTGCGGGAAACAAAAGTTTAAGTTTTTCTCAAAACTAATAATATCAACAACCAAAAGCCACACTTCATTCAGATACCAATTTGTTCAAGAGATGCTGTGTTATTTGTTTCTCATACATCATCTCCAAGCCTTCTGTATTCATTAGCATTTTCGTTATAACAAACCATACCAGAACTCAATGGACAAAAACAGTAACTTTTTTTTTTTTCCCTACAAAAATTCATGATTCTGGTCATGGGCTGGGCTCTTTCTCTGGTGTGAACTGTCTTGACTGTCTTTGCTGGGCTCACTGGTGGCTTGGCTGGATGACTCTGGAATGGTTTCACTAATGCGCCTGGAGGCCAGCAGGGGATCCACTGGAGCAACAAGGCTCCCTCCATGTGGCCTCTCAGCTTCTGGCAGGCTAGTTCATGCCTGTTCCCATGGGCTCACGGTTCTAAGCAGCAAGAGAGTCAACTCCAATATCCAAGCACCTTTCCTGCCTGTGCTTGCACTGTCTTTGCTAAGGTCTGGTTGGCCAGTCCAAGTCACTTGGTCAAACTTATGTCAGTGGTGGAGAAACAGACTCCACTTCTTAATGGAAGGATGAACAACATCATCAGAATATGGGCCTGGATGCAGCAGAGGGAAGAAACATTTTTTGTTTTACCCCCCATAATTCACTACTTTTACAATTTACCCATACCTTCCCCAAATCCTAAAGTGTGCTTGCTATTGCCTCCAACTTACAGAAGAACATGAGACTTAGAATGGTTAAATAATATCCCCAAGGAAAGCAAGAATAAACCCATTTGTGTTGGACTAGAGTCAAGTACAAACTCATATTTAAAATATATATGTGTTGGGGCGCCTGGGTGGCTTAGTTGGTTGAGCGTCCGACTGTTGGTTTTAGCTCAGGTCATGATCTCAGGGTTGTGCGACTGAGCCCTGTGTCAGGCTCCATGCTCACTCAGCACGGGGTCTGTTTGAGATTCTCTTCCTCCTCCTGCCCACCCCGCCGCTCACATGCATGCGCTCTCTCTCTCAAATAAATAAATAGGTGTCTATATTTTCAATATATTTTATATTATATATTTTAGTAATTTTTATTTAAATATAAATATGAATATAAATACATTAAAATATATAATGTACACAGAGACACAGAAATAGAAATATGTTTGTATGTATCTGTTAGTATCCATACAAATATTTTCAAACTCTGTCCATTGAGTAGTCTTGGAGGCAATGACATCCCAGTAGTAATGAGCACACCCAGCACCCATATCTTGGTTTCTAAATACCATTTTCCACGAAGGAACCAGGGCTCCTTGGAAAAGTAGTTAATTCTAAGATTAGGGCAAGGAAATGAGTCTGTAACATTTTACAAGGCAAAAAGGTAAGGAAGTGCTCAGAAAGGATGGGGTGTGTCAAAAGGGCACAAGAGCCAGCCTGAAAGAGCTCTCAGTGGCCAAAGCTGGGACAATATGAGTGACAGATGTGTAACAGTATTACTGTATTACAACCTGTAGTGTAAAATGAATATTCATGTGTCCACACTGATATAAATGAATATATAACTAAATAAATAGAGAAGGGACAGCCTTCAACGGAAAAGAATTTGATGATAAATGAAAAAGGCATGAGGGAAATAAAAAATCACCTTTAGAACATTATAGCATGAATTATTATACGCAAGATCAAAAAACGAATGCTAACTCTAGTGGATGAAAATGTGAGAAGAAATAGTCTCAAAGTACCTTCCCCAAGATATTTGGGGAAAATGATAATTTTCAGTGGCTAAATCCAGTGGACAACACTTTGGCCAAGAGATCGTGGTTAACATCACCAGTAATAAGACATTTTGATTCTGTGTAACCTCTAATATGTTAGACTGAGAAGGGCAGAACAATTCTGTGTATTCTGGCCAAAAATGAAGAACTTGATTTAGTTAGGAGAAACTATCAGACAAACCCAAGTCGAGAATGTTCTATAAAAGAATTGACCTCAAAAGTATCAAGGTCATTACAAAAATAATAAAATAAATAAATGAATATATGAAGACTGAGAAATTGTCAAGGATCAGAAGAGACTGGAGGAACAAGACAATTGATGCAGAGTGGTACCCTGGGTTGAATTCTGGAACATCAGAAGAACACTAATGGAAACACCAGTGAAATACAAATGCAGTTGGTGGTTAAGTGAGTTAACAGCACTGTTGGGAAAATGTATCATGTTAGTGGAAGCTGGATGCAGGCTATACACTGCACTCTATTTGTGACTTTTCTGTAAGCTGAAATTTATTTCCAAACAAAACAAAAACTTTCCCAAGGTCATAGCTCTTCAAAGCAAAACTGTTTTGCCTGATTCCAAAGTCTATGCTTTTTCTACTCTGCCCTGCTTTCCCCATCCATGCTGCACAGATCTCCTTTCTCAGAATTGGTGGAGACTGGACTAGGACACTCCTTCCAAGTGAATTATTTTATGGGAAAAACTGGTGGCACAATTAGGCATAAACTCATTCACTTTAAATGGGGAAAGTGAGGCACAGGCTCGTTAAAATGTACATAGAGCGTATCCACGCTCAGCTCCATGTGCCAACTGCCCAGATCTGCCAGTTTATAATGTCGTTTCTCGATTCCCCACTACTTGGTTAAATTAGTACAGGACTACACATCTCAACCTTCAACCATTTTGTCACTTAAAATGACTGTCTGAGAGGCCATCCTTCCGGGAATATTAGTTACCTTGTCCATTACTTACTTAATCAGAGCTTGGAGTTATTTTTTGCCTTGTGGAGGCTGACTGTAAATTATGGGGTACAGCAGAGCAAAGCCACACTTAGCAAATTATATGGCATGGGAAAACCCTTGCTTTTGGGGAAAAATTACATATTTCTTTAAAAATATGTTTTATACAATATTATATTAAGCCTATAAAACAAAATCCACGAGCGCATTTTGTGGCCTTTAGGACATATTTGAGAGTTGACTCAAATCTCTGACCCACTCCTTAAACAAGGCTAGAGGGGAGAGATTCCACTTGAATTCACATCAGTGGGGGCCACGGTCCATGAATTTCTACATGCAGACCCATTAGAGGAAAGGCTAGAAATCTTGTTGGTCTTTGCACATGATGCAGTAAATAAATTATCCAAATGGTCTTAAATTTCATTTTGAGCAGCAGACTAATAAGCAGTGTTTTCTCACTGTGATAAATGGATTCCTCTATGATTTTCTTAAAGAAGTCCCTCGAAGTACCTTGGGACTTGATCAAATGACAGCAAGATAAGAAGAAAGTGCATGAATGCAGGGCTATTAAATAGGAGGAGACCACGACCCTCTGGAATGAAGGTTTTCTGTTTGTCTGTAGCTATGCCAAGCGCTTCACTGGGCTGTGTCCGCGGCGTTGGAAACAGTCTTTCAGACTGGTAAAGAAAAGTTAGACATCCTGCCTCAATAGGCCAGTCTTTGTTGCACAGTTAGGGCCGAAGATTCCAAGGGTCAGCCACCACCAGCTCCGACCTCCTCACGTATGGTCCCTGGTGGGCCGGAGCGAGATCACCGGGCCAGCTCACAGGGAGACACTGTTAGCCAGGGCTCCAGCCAACTCCAGCCACGGACACACGCAAGACTCAGGAGGGGGTGGCTCTGGAGCTCCCACATGAATCTCCTAAGACATCCAGTCGCTGGGCTGAAAAGTCTGCAGAATCTTTCTTTAAAAACGTATGTTTTAATTTGAGGATATTAATTGCATGGAAATTATTGGACTCTATGATTTATGACCCCGCCAGAATTCTGCGGGCTTTCCCTCCATATGGGCCGCTGCCATTTTCCTTTTGTATACCTATCATTTCCCATTGTTTATCTCCCCTGATTGATGTTCGGGCTTGGGATGTTTTCTATTATGAGATTCATAATTATCACTGGTAATAGAGAAGGCTTCCCTATTATCTTCAGCGAGACTGCCCAAATTATTCATTGTAGCCCACTGGTACCACGCTGCAGGAAAATAAGAATTTATTTCCCATCCCAGGCATATGGTAGATAAGAGGATGTATTTATTTCTCCATGTTTCAAAAGGATTAAGCTTTGAAAAAATAAATATCACTTAGGCTGTCAGTTAGCAGAACTTTATGGTTCTGAGTTTAGGAGGGCCTCTCTTGGGCTAAGAATAGCAAATCTAAACACTGGTTTTAAAAAGGGGGTGGGATGGGGTAAGGAGGTGGGGAATCAATTATGTTTTACTTGGCTAAATAAATGAATGCTATATATTTCAACCATTATATTGGTCTACAAGGCACCCAGCACCACCTTGGACCCCAACGTTAAATAACGCACTGGCTTATTTATAAAAATGTTAGTGAATTCCAACAGTCCTTGACCCCTGGCTATTCTGAGAGCTCGCTGAATACATCATCTGGGTTTTGCCTAATTACACATAATTAGGAAATGTAATTATGCTTTTCAGTGTTACTCTGCCATTAGGAGCCGAGTGGACGGCTTGAAACACTAGTAAGGATTCAGTGCTTCAGCGAAAACAAATTAAAAATACGAGCCAACCTCTACAAATAGGGATTGCACTGAAGGTTAGTAAATCAAACTTATAAAAAACATAATAAAAAAATCACTCTTGGCTCTGGCTAAATATTTGATACCACAGTTTCGCTGGCTGCCCTTTGTGTAGGGACTTACTTCATGATACATCATTGGCATCCATGCTGAGCCAGGGAGAGCGAATGAATTATTTTGCTCCTCAATTACTTTGATTTGCTAACTTTTTCACATATTTATGCCTTTTCATTTTTACTTCCTCCTTTACGCTGGGTTCCCAGCTCTAGCTGAGCAAGTGACTTCCAATTATTCCACAGCAAAGAATCACAACGTTTCATTCGTGGGTTTGTCGCCTGCAGAGGCTGCCAACACCACAGCTCAGGCAAATCTCAGTCCCTGAGCTGGGCATCCCCATCTTAGCAATGTAGAGAGGAGTGCTTGGCTCTGCAAGTCTACAAAACAGCCGCCGTAATAATGAGCATGTCCTAAATTTTGCTGGACAGCTACTATCAATCAGGGACTGAACTGGGTGGCTTCGCCAACCCAGAAGCTCAGAATTTCAAAGGTGAGGAAATAGAAAGGTTACGTGCCTGAAAGAGCCAAGTTCATGAAGGATGTGGAATGGGGAGCCTTCTATGTTCTGATCTTAGCTTTCATGTTTATTGAATTTTCCTCTACTGTTATGGTAGCTGACAGTAATAAAGTAACACACTCCACTAAACGCACTATTTATGGAAACACTTCTACGGTGCCAAAAAAAATGTAAAAGAGGAATGATTGCCAAAAGCAAAGGCCCAAGCATTAGTGTGATGTTTGCAGCACTTTTGTTCTGAACAGAAGGCTACAGAGAGATAGCCAGGCCTGTTAAAAACTGCCTCTCCACCTGCCAGTCCTGTGAGGGCTGTGTGTGTGTGTATGAGTGTGTGCATATTTTTCTAAATTAGGTTTCTATTCCATATTTCTTGCCTTCTGTCAAGTAAAAAATTTCTTTTAAGCCTGTCTTCATCCCTCCTTGTGTTTTATATATACTGTTCCTAATCATCTTAGATTCTGCTGCATCCATTTTCACCTCTGACCTCTACTGCCGCCCCCTCCTCCTCTTCCTCAGTGCCTGCATTGTTGAAACTGTTTAGAATGAACTCCCCTTGGATTGTTTTACGAGACACAGCGCTGCTCATCCCAATCCCAGATTACAACACACTTCTTCCAGGCACCTTGAAGGGGAGATGCCAACGTTTATAATGCGACTCTTACACCCCTTCTCCCCAAGAGGAAACCTGGGTCCCCCCATTATCTGCAGGCCATGCCTGGTGGTTAATTAAATCAGTGCTATTCAAGCCCAGCGATCCAACACCCTTATTTTAGGAGAAATATTTTATAACTCCTTATTAGGGTCCTGAAATGAAATTAATGAGTAACATAACCTACCACACACATAATTAACAAAAATTACTATCCCAACCACAAAATACAGAAAAAAATTGATAAAATAATATGCATTTTAAAAAGGGCAAGATTATATCAGAAGCCCATAATGAAAGTCAAATGTGTGCACCTACTTATTGGTTTGGATTCAAGAAACATAGATAAAAATTCCTGGAATTTTGTTGATATGATCTCTTTCCATTTGGCATTTTGAAATATGGACTAAATATATTCTTACAAAGACATAGTATTATATTGGTAAACCAGCTCTCTAGAAAGAAACACACACACACATTTATACATATACACCAAAATTGGTAGCATTTGCCAATGTCCATGGTGTAAAGACTCTCACCACGGTCAATCTCATGCTACCAACATGATATCATGCTATCATGGAATACAGATTTGGGAAGCAATGGGCAAAATCTGCTCACATGAGCTGGTAGGAAGCAGCCCCACTGCTTAATCAGCATGAGTATAATAGCTACAAATGTAGACAAGCCACATGTTATGGTGACTCACTACTATGAAACACTGCATGATTTTTCAAGATGGTGACCAAATCTTAGTAGAGTTTCGAAGAAAACACTCCCCTTGATTTAGCAGGTCCTTGGACACAGACTCTGAGGCCCCACCCAGATTTACTAAACCAGAATTCAGATTTAACAAGATGCCGGGGCCCCGGGTGATTCATAGGCACATTAAAGGTGGGGAGGCACTAGGTTAGATAGTGAGCTTCTAGACTGCCAGACTGATTGTACAGGAATCCTCCTTAATGCTCAAATGGACAATGCAAAATAAACCACTGGCTCCATAGAAGAACTATATGACACGCCTCATTTAGGAGTGGTACCATGCCATGTCACCAGCCATCCCTCTTCGTTATAACCATATTGCACGGCCATGAGCTCTATTGCATTAACTGTTTGGAGGATTACTGAATGAGTCGATCAAAGATGTACTGAGTCCTTACTCTCTGTAATGCCTTACACCGCCTCCCACCTAATCCACATGACAATCTCTCTTTAAAATAAGAACAAGAGATGAGAAAAGGAAGGCACAGAGAGGTTCAAGACTTTGTGCAGTGTCACAGACTTAGGAATGTGTATAGTGAGGATTAGTGATGGTAATTATTTTACATTAAAAAATTATTCTATGAGCACACAATGAGGGTCAGCTGGGAGGCAATGGAGGCCAGGGGCCCTTCCATCCTATACTGATGATGAGTTACTTTTGCAAACAACTGTGTATCTGCAAAGCATGTTCACAGGTGTCAATTTATCTGAAATTCTTATTAATTCCACTGAAAGATGAAGAGATTTTGAGGCTCAGAGAGGCAAGGGATGAAGGGTCAGCAAATGAAGAAACTTGCCCAAGTCACTCAGCTAATAAGTAGTAATAAAAGGAAGATAATTTAGGTTTTCTGCTTTTACTTGTCTAGACATGAAGCTAGCACCTGGGGGTGGGAGGTCGCTCCAAGCAGCCTGGAAGCAAAGGCACCAGGAGAAATGATCTCCGGTGCACCATGGGTGGGGATAGGGTGCTATTGGGAGCTGGGTTTTTCAAGATGTCCCCCTACCTCTTCCTTGGCCCCATTTTAGCGTCCCTAACCAAGCAAGACGCTTGGCAGGAATATCTGCCAGGGATGTAGATTACATGTTGGATATGTATGGATACCTAACCTTATTCTCTGCTCACCCCCTCCATAACTGTGAGAACTCAGAGAAATTAAAATGAGAAAACAAGCATGTCCTGACAATCTGGGATTTAGTTCAATTAACAGCCATAAGTAATATTTATTGCAAAATCTTAACACCTATTAGCGATTGGGGTGGGGGGGATGGTTGCAGCTCTGCTCATAAAATGCATCCATTCCTTATGCACAGCTCCTAAGCTCCTAGGAGGAGGACACTCATCGCTGTCCGCTCATCAAAATCAATGCCAAACCAGCAGGTTTAAACATAGCCTTCAGACCTCCCTGAGAAGATGCAAAGAGTCAATGTTACCAAGCCTGGAGACAGACAAGGTGTAACTACATTTTTAAACCTCTCCATCTTACACGTATGAAAGGGAGAGAATGGGGGGCAGGGGGAGGAGAAAGAGAGGCCAGGACAATAATGGAAATGATGGCTCTCTGGGTGGAGGGCTTATACTTGATTTAAATTTTCTCCTTGTTAAATTCTTTTCCCAAATGTTCTGTCATTTATTTTAAATCAAATTTTTAATTTTGAGGTAACTGTAGATTGTGAGAAATGCAGTTGTGAAAAATAAGACCGCAATCCCAGGTCTCCTTCACCTAGATTCCCCCCATGGTACTGACTCACAGGACTAGAGTGACATATCACAACCAGAAAAGTGACCTCACTACAGTCAAGATAGAGACCATGGTCCCTCATGTTGCCCTTTATCGTCACCCCACTCACCCCAGTTCCTCTTTACCCCCTAGCAATCCTAATCTGTTCTCCACTCCTATAAATTTGTCATTTCAAGAATGTCAGGCAACTGGAGTCATATAGTACAGAACATTTTGGGACTTTTTTTCCTTCATCTATAGTTCTTTTGCAGCCAAAGAAAACAGTGTGTGTATGTGTAAAGCCTCACCATCGTTAAGACTCAGTTGTTCCTTGAGTTGTCTGTATTATTCGATCTCTAGAAACCACTAAAGTCTCCCCTTCTCCTGGGAGGTGCTCTTGACCTCTGGGGATTGGGGAGTTCTCCCATCACTCTGCAGTGCAATGGCTGAACTGGCCACTTTCCGATGACACTCGGCCTTGCTTCTGGGGGGTGACCAAGGTACACCTGCCACTCCCCGACCTGCTTCCTCTGCTTCTCCACCACCCACAGAACGTGAAAAGCTGCCTTCTAAAGCACAGCCCCACGGAGTTCAACAAGGAGGCTCTGAAGCCACCTGTCTCCCCCACAACCCCAGACACAGAAAGAAAGGGAAATGGCCAACATAGGGCTTCTGGTGTCTCAATTTGCCAGCCGTTCTTGAATCTCAGGTATGGTGTAAAAAAAAAAAAACTTTGAGCCACTCAGGATGAATTCTCCCATTCAAGGAAAATTCTTCTTGTGCCCTTGAGTGGGTCTCTGAGACTCAGTTTTCTCATCTGTAAAATGGGGACAATAAAACTTGCCTTTATATTTACAGATGTGTCTGTGCACTATGATTATGAATATTAATTAAGTTAAATGTAACGCTTGTAACGCCATGCCCACATATGTGATACCCTCAAATATGTGATCCATTTGGCTATTATCACTGCAAATAAATCACAATAAATATAAATCCACCGTGAAAATTTGCTTTGGCTTCTAATCACTCAATCTTTTATCTCTCCTTCTTGGTATTTACAAAACACTTGCTTCCCCCAAGAAATGGTTTCCAGGCAAGAACCATGCAGACGCCTCCCTAAACGGTCTGTATTAAATCTCAAATCTTGCGGGGCTGGAGAAAAAAAAAAAAAAAAGCGTCTCACTCCTGAGAAGTGTTCAGGCTTTGAGTGATGTCAAAGGCCTTTGAACAAGCCTTATAAATGACATCCATATTTGTCCATTTTTGACTTAAATTGCTTTTGGTTCAACTGCTGCCATGAATTGCCATGATGTGGTATCATACAGAATGACACAAAACACAGAGCAAGAAGCAAGTTGCTGGCGAGGATTAGGAAATGAAGGAGTCACTGCCTCGTTCGCTTCTCCAAGCGTTGGAAGAAATGAAACTCGCGTTGAAAGGTAATCTCCATGAACCGTGATAAGACCAAGTGACATTTTACGCAGCTCAAGTCTCCTGGTGCAGCCTTGCAGTTATAATAAAAGCCATTTACATACAGCTCCCCATTTTATAAGTTTGCACATGCTGGTTCTCTTTTCTTCCCCTCTTCTTCTTCTTCCTTCGTCTCTAAGGCGCAAAGAGCAATTTGTGATTCTAGAACGTCTCGTTAAGATACCCTGGGCTCTGGTTTCTGTTGTGTGGGATGAAGCCGCAGCATCCACACTCTGGGGCATAACCTTCCTCTCCCCACCCTCTCCTCCTCCGTGCCTCACCTTCCGTCTTTCCTCTCTTCCTGCTAACCCCTGATTCTGGGCGGGGGGCGGGGGGGATGTGTACTCTCCCCACCCTCTCCTCCTCCGTGCCTCACCTTCCATCTTTCCTCTCTTCCTGCTAACCCCTATTTCCGGGCCGGGGGTGGGCGGGGGGTGGGGGGGTGCGGAATGTGCTTGGCAAAGGCCCATCTATTGCCTGGCTCCTTAAGCTAAGAAATTCTATTTCATCTCAGTCCTGTGATGAGGGATCCAAACCAAAGGGGCTTCAGATGTATAGAATAATTAAGTAGACTGAAATTTAGATCAAAAATCCTGGGTTCCAGCCTCTTCTCGGCCACTTACAAGCTGCCCGACCTTAGGCGAGCCGCTGTAATATCCCTGCTCCGCACTTTCTGTATCCAGCAAATGGCCTAATGCCACCCACCTCAACGGCTTTGGGGAGGGTTAAATGAGGCACCGCATTTGCAAGGCCCTGATACAGCACTGGACGTCAGGAATGCTCATTCCCTTTCCTTCCCATCCACAAGCACGACGTGTTGATCGTGGCGGCGGCAGAGATGCCTGGAGGTGGCACGCTGGCTTCCCCGCTCACTGCAGTGGTGGATGCCATCATTCGGCCAGGACCGTGGTGGTGTGCCCTTGGGTGAATTAGCACAAGGAAAATCCAGTCCCGTGGAAGCCACTGACCAAACGGCAAAGGGAACCTCCGATCTCGGGCCAGTGCCATGGGCTTTTGCAAATGGAACACAGGGTTCCAGGCCCCACATTTACCCTCTGCCAGTGTCCTCATGCAGGCCACACCTGCTCGGCCTCCTGAGAAGGCCTCCCTGGGTGCTCGTGGTCGGCGCAAAGAGTGAGGTTCGGGGTGAAACGGATGCCTGTTATCCGGGGCTGTTCTCATCTCCTTACAAAGAGGCCGGGCGGTATAGATCTCTTTCATTTTCACGTGTACATACAAGGTCACTTTCTCAGCAAATCAATAGAACAATCTGAATACACAATTTTCATGTCACAGTGTATTTTGGAGTTGAAATACATCGAAGGGAACAAGAATAACAAGGCTTTGAAGGAGGGGCAGCATAGATAGGAACATAATTTTATGCTTTCTTGCTGCTAGTCTCAAATATATGTGAGGCTATTACTGAGACCCTTGCCTTCCTGAAAAGTAAGAAACAAACAAACAAAAACTAAGAATAGTGAATATCAGATTTGAATTTTGCCTCTTTTCTTACTAAAAGAAGTCCAAGAGATTTTTCTAAACATCTCCTGACAATATTTTGGCAATGCTATTTTTTTTTTTTTTGAAATGCCAATTTCTCCATCTGGCCCAGTTTGCCCACCTCTTCATGAGGTCAGACTAGTGAAGATGAATCCTGGAGCGGCTGTGTGACTTCTGACAAGTCACTTAACTTCTCTGTTTCTTCCTCTATAAAGTGCAGGCATAATAATTGGTTTAGCCAATAGGAATGCTATAAGGCCTGAAGCCAATTTGCATATGAAAAACTGTGTGAACCTTCTTAAGTGTCCAGATTGTTTGATTTCACGGTGTGTCCAACATAACCCCACCTTCTCTCTCTTCCCCCAGAACTGCTTCACCAATATGCTCAGGGATGCTTTTTATTTTAAAGGAAGTTCCCCTTTTAAAGTGATGTTCGTTGGCGGCCCGCTTCAGGAGGATGTGACAGTTATTAATATGTAGGTTTTAGAGAATCTGAGGGCATTTTTTTGTGCATCACTTTGAATGTTGTAGCTAATAGAATAAAAGCTAGATTAAAGAATTAAATAATTTGGCTAGGCAAAGGCATTTACCAGGATGCTGGCACTTGTTTTCTAGATAATAAGAGCACTGCAATAATGAGAGGCAATGTTGGATAATGAAAAGAAGGATTAGAAGAAGAGGAAGAGCTTTTGGAATGAGATAAACTGACTCAAATCCATATATTAGCCAAAAGTCCTTGAACTTCATTGTCGGAGTTTCACTTTCCTCTCTGTAAAATGGGCACATGAACAACAACGTCCTGCAAGGATTGAGTCCTTAAAAAGCGTAGAAATAAAGTTTGTAAAAACCTCAGCACAGGATCTGGTTCGTGGTCGGTCCTCAATAGACATGAGCAACCATTACGATCGCTCAGAAGAAGGCGGCCTGCCTACATGATTACTATAAATAGTCATTGTAACCATACAAACTAAAGCTTCGCTTTTTTAGACTGTATAACATTTTTGGTTCTGCCTAAACTAGTCTCCTAATTTGACATGTGCAAAATACCAAGGTTGGCATTCCTCTTTGTCTGCACACCCTCCATACCATAAATTCTCCCTGCAATGCACAAAATCTTTAGTCTATTAAGAAGTCAGAGGAATGTTCAGGAATAGAACAAGGGTTCCTGGAGCCCAGTCTCCATCTGCGACAAATGATACCGTACTTCCAAATCCGTGGCAACGGGGATTTTTACATTTCGGACTCTTGTTGTGTCTGCCAGCCTTCATACCTTGTTTACAGACCTCCTGAGGATACACTTTTCTCATTTACTATGTTTCTTTGGATGGCAACCTATACACCTCCCAATAAATTTTGGTTTACCTAGGCGCTGACGGGCACAGAAAGCTAGATTCAATTTGTGCCGATTTATGAGACACACACGCAGCAGTCCTGGAAACTTTCCTGTGGCTCACTTTGTAAATTAACCCCTTATTTAAATATTCTGCAGACTTAGCACAGGGCAGCGTTCGATGGGGACACTGTCCCAGATCAGCCTTCTGGGCCTTTCGGTGTTTGCTACCATGACACAGGGGCCCCCGCTCAGCACAGACAATGCTGATTTACAAGATTTACGAGATGAGGGAAGCGTTTGCATCCCGTTGTTATTCAGGCCACGGCATCTTTGGTCTTGCTGGGCTTCGTAATACTAACTTGCAGATGTCCTTAACTGAGGCACAAGTGAAAGCCAAACTCTGGGCTGCATGTGTGAGCAGCATCTTGATTTGACTGATGGTTTCACTCATTCACGTAGTCTCTCCTTCAACTGACATGTTCCAAAGCCCTAATATATGCAAGACACTGCTGCAAAAGGCAAAGGGATGCAAAGCAGAATGAGGCATGATACCCAGCCTCAAAGAGCTTATATTCCACCCGTATGATACTGTACAAAAAACAAAACAGAACAAGACAAAAAAGCCATGAAATTTATGAGCCAGGGGACTTGGGCTTGAGGGCCACCTCATTCACTTACGAGCTTTGTTAACTCTGGGCAAATTACTGGATCATCCTAAGCCTTAGTTTCCTCATCTACAAAGTGGATATATTCATACCCAATTTTACAGAGGATGGACAGAGGTAATAATGCTCAGGAAATTGCTGTGAAAACTCTAAGCATCATATACATGTTGCAGATTCTCACTCACATGCCAGCATTACACGTGCAGTAAAGGAACAAAAGAGAAGTTACAGAAAATCAGACCCAGGAGTGGAGAGCCTAACAGGGTTATAATTACCCAGGGTTGTCGCGGCGTGTTGGACGGGCTGTGCTCTGGTTTTCTTTCCTCGCAGTAAAGAACATGAGGAAGGATATGAGGCAGGGGGAGGAGAAGAGGACGGCCAGACTGCTAGGAAAAGAGAGAGTCAGGGCTCCATTGGAGGAAGGATGTGTGGGAAGGGTGTGACTTGAGGACTGGTGTTTCAGGACCAGGGAAAATGCTGACCCCAGTCTTTTTGTTTTGTTTTGTTTTTGTATCCCCCGAACACTCAGTTGAAGACACCGATGGGGGTACCCACCACGTTGTCCAAAGCAGGCATTCTTCAAGGCAGGTTTCTTGCTCTCAGGGTGGAAAATAAGCAAATCAAATTGGCGAGTTCAAAAGGCAGGGCTGTACTGATTATAAATGGATATAATGTGTCTGTGGAGAAGTTCTCTAACATGATGGGGGGAGTGCAAGGTTCCTCCAGTGAAGTTATGTGCTGACTGCATGGTTGCACACGGTCCCTGTGGGCCACCCGCTTTCTAATCAGAACCACCCCAGAAACGGTGATGGCTTCTCCGCCCAGCAGGAGCGGGAAGGAGCAGCTGTGTTTTCCCACAGTTCATGCCTTTTCCAAGGGCTGAACCGGTGAGCCAGTCAGGTATTCAAGAGAGTCAGGGGATACCAAGGTGACAGGTTGTGGCAATTTAAAAAATATGCCCACAAGACAGTATCTCCCTTCAAATAGTGGAGCAGTTTCCCCATTCCTTAAATATGGACTTGACTGGCTCATTTCCAATGAGCAGAGTGTGGCTGGAGTTACAGCATCTGACGGTGCATGATGTCCCAGACTGATGTCGAAGAGGAACTGTGGCCTCCTCCTCGTGCTCTCTCTGACCTCACTCACTTGGCCGGCTGCCGCGTTGTGAGGATGCTCAGGCAGCCCTACGAAAGGTCCCCGTGGTGAAGAATGGAAGCCTCCTGTCAAAAGCCATGTGCACACGCCATCTTGGATGTAACACCTCCAGCCCTGTCAAGCCTTTGGAGTCCACAGCCCCGGCCCACAGCCTGACTGCAACCTTGAGAGGGACCTGAGGCCAGAACCGCTGATCTAAGCTACTCCCCATCTCTAATCCAGAGAAACTGTAAGATACTAAATGCTTATTGTTTGAAGCCATGGAGTGTTGGGGTAATTCGTTAGGCAGCAATCAGTGACTGCTACAAAGATGCAGGCATGAGTACGTGAATCCAGGAAGAAGAGAAAGAAGCAACATAAACAGCTATCACCATGAGCTAGAGGAAGGCCATTTGAGAAACAAAAATTACACAGGGACCAACAATGTTAGGACCTGCCACATGGATTCCCCACCCCGAGCCCTACCAGCTCCTGTATCTTCTAGGAGATTCCATTCTAGGGCTCAGCATGCAGTGCTACAGATCGGTGCTCCTTAAGAGCTCTGGATGTAACTGTGGTCATCATTATTTTTGCTAAAATTTATTGGGCACTTATTATGTACCAGGGAATATGCTCTGGGCCTTATAAGAATTATCTTATTGGATCCTCTTGATACTCCTAAAAATGTACATAGCATTATGATCACTCTTTCTTAGATGAGAGAAAACTCAAGAGAAAGGTTAAGGCCCTATATGCCTAATCAGCATGCGGCCTGCCTCCTGCTGTGGAGGTCAACAGTGTGGGCACTGCGCAGCTGGGGACATGCACCCGGGCTCCCAGGAGGGGTACCAGTGGGCACTTAAAGCAACAGGATAAACTCAGTGTGTCCTCCCAGGGCATCAGTTTTATTCTCAGCTAAGCAAAGTAACACATCATTCTTACATGTATATGAACACAGACATTTTGAGTAGGATGCAGGCTTCCCCTGCAGCTTTTAGGTAAATCTTAGAGGCTCATGGAGAGCTACTTCAGGTGGTGTCCCAGACCCTGAGAAGCACTGGCTAAGACACAGCTTGCAGATGAGAAAATGAAGCCAGGATAGGGGAGGTGACCTCTTCCGAAGTCTCTTGTCAATCAGAGAGCTGAGTTCCTTCAGCTCCAAATCTAATCCTGAGTGGTCCCCCCCTCTGCAAGCCCCTCCATCAGCCAGGCTGTGGTAGCTGCATGGCCTGGGGGCCTTGCAGCAGAGCCCCTCCTTCTCTCAGGCCCAACTCCCCAAATATTACATCCTGCCCCTCCATTCCAACAGGGATCGTGATTACGGCTGCATCATTAGTGTCCTCAAAAAGAACACAGTTTCGAGATACTAGTAAATGTATTTGCAATGACTGTGATGGCCTTTTTGATAAATAACTGAGGATGAGACGCCTGACCTGGCCACTGCAAGGGGTAAGGGTGGGGCTGGAGGAGGAGGAAGGGAAGCTTCGCGAAGGAACAACAGAAATAGTCACTTACAGTCACAAGGAGGGAAGGAACTCTCTGACTCCCAGGGGGCCCCTGAGCTGCTCAGATGTTCCCTCCAATACAAGCTGATGCCGTCCCACTCGGCCAAATCGACCTGAACAGCCCAGAAAGCTACGCGGCCGCACCTGTCAGCCCCAATCGGCGCTGCGGAAATTTTGTTAGGAAAATAGATGTACTGAGATTCAATTTTTCGATTGTCTGAAGGCTTAATTTAGTGACCTTGGAGAATATCTCCTAGAGGTGAAAGAAGATGCTGGGAATCTGCTGGGTGGGGGAGAACAGGGCTTCCCTGGTAATGGGTAATTTGTTTACTATAATTCTCAGGCCTCTTCAGGAAGCCAGGGAAATAGTCAGATCGGTGCTACCATTATCTTAATGAAAAAAAAAAAAAAAAAGGCACAGGGGGCAGGAGAGATATGAGAGAATGAGAGAGAGGTAGGGGGCGGACAGAAAGACAGAGAGAGACGGAAACAGAGACAGAGAGAGGAAAACCCCAGCCATGTATGCTACTTTCTTAGGAGCAAGTAGACATTAAGATTACACACACACACACACACACACAAATAGCTTATACATATAAAATAGATAAATTGATGTTTATTATGAAATTATAAAATACACTCCAAAGGAGAGAAAGTAACACACCACATGCCTGTCAGCTAGATACAAAAGTGGCTAGGCTCGGGACGCCTGGGTGGCTCAGTCGGTTAAGCGGCTGCCTTCGGCTCAGGTCATGATCCCAAGGTCCTGGGATCAAGTCCCACATCAGGCTCCCTGCTCGGCGGGAAGCCTGCTTCTCCCTCTCCCACTCCCACTTGCTTGTGCTCCTGCTCTCGCTATCTCTGTCTCTGTCAAATAAATAAATAAAATCTTTAAAAAAAAAAAAGTGGCTAGGCTCACATGCCTACCTCTTTCCTCTCTTTCCTTCATCCCTCCCCTCCACCTCCTCCGTTTGTCGCTACTGCTGTGGCTGAAGAACACACCTCGTGTCATTTCACCTCTGCCGACTATACGTTCCAGCTGGTGTTTGGAGGAGGCTGGGTCGCTCTGGTTTCACCAGTTTGCTTTATTAACAAAACTACCCAAAGAAAGGCGCTGGCAGGAGGGAGGGGCTCTGGAACTGGGAGTTCTGATTCTGTCTCCGACCCTCACTTGCCGTGAGACCCACAGGCACTCTCTCAACCTCTGGGAGTCTTGGCTTCCCTAGACTGGGGAGGACAGTGGCCGATAAGCCTGTTAGGGGACTGAATGGGAAATGATCCCCAAATCTTTGGCACAGAACCTGGGGCAGGCTAAGGGAATGGTCATTTTTAAATTTTTCTGCTTATACCCCATGTGTTTCCAATGACCTTAGTTAGCCTGGGCCTCTAGAAAATCCTCTAGATCATGGGTTGGCAAACGTTTCCTATAAAAAATGAAATAATAAATATTTCAGTTGGCCTGGTGTATCTCTGTGGGAACTACTCAATTCAAGCTTGAAACTGTAGCTTGAAAGCAGCCATAGACAAAAGGGCATCAATCAGGCAAGGCTGTGTGCGTTCCAACAATTTATTTAAAACACAGGCAGTCGGCTGGATTCGGCCCGCGGGCCGCAGTTTGCTGATGCTTGCTCTTAGACCAGCCGCACTCAGGATGTAATCATGCATCACCAGCATCAGGACCCTGTGCTGCTGGTTAATCACACAGATTCCTGGGTCCCATTCTGGATCAACTAAATTTTACAGAATCATGAGGTCTGAGAAACGGCCCCCACCCAAGCAATCCTGACGCTTAGTGAAGTCTGGGAACTTATGTTCTAATCTGATTTAGGATGAAATGAAAGTATGCATACCGAACGCAGAAAACACTCCTCAAAAGACAGTAACCATCACTTGGTGCCAAATCTGGCTCTCGGTGCCCCACATTGCTCATTTACAAAACGGAAATAGTACCAGTATTCAATTTATGGGTTGGAGGATGAGAGACATGACGGTAACAGCAATTAATAAAACATAATTGGCACAGAGTATAGTGTAATTGGTAAAGGGCACAGTTGAGGTTTGACATATAATAATAGACGGTATTGTTCATTATTAATGTATGTGTCTAATGGCATTTGGTGCATAGTAGGACCCAGATAAATAAGATGCAGTTATAAATTAGATTATTACATACACTTATATACCAGTGATAATTAAAAGTGCCCAGTGCGGTGCTGTGCATGTAGGTTGCAGGTCACAGTAACGGTGACATTGATGAGGTCAGAACCCTGTGCGTGGCAGGCATTGCCAAAACGTTAGTCCTAGGCTCTCCCCCTTCTCTCTCGCCCTGGCTTGGAAGCTGCTCTCTTACTGTCACCATCGCTGAGGCTGTGATGGGGAGCAGGCCCCAGGCCCGGGTATCCCCAGGCCCCCGGCGGGGCGTTCAGATTAGATTAGCTGGCAGCCCTCTGGCCTACTGTCTCAGGCTGCCTCTTGTGTTGTTGGCAGGGCTGTCATTAAGGCCTCATGGCCTGAGGAGCTAATAGAGACACCAGGGCCTCCCAGTCACAAAGGCCTGCGGCACTTTGCACCTATCGACACCCAGAAGCTAATTCCCCTTCACGACTTGACAATTTCCACTGTGGCTCTGTCCCCCATCCTGTCAGCCAGCCCAGCCCCCTCACTCTGGCAGATTAATTCACCCAGAGCCCACTCCTAACAGGGAGGTGGGGGGCGGGTGTGTCTGGCTCCTGTCCCAAAATAACAATGCAGGCTGGTGGATATGGTTTCTACCTGGTACCCATAGACCTTCCCTTTCCTGGTTCTTTCAGCCCAGAAGTCTCCCTGCTGGAAAATGGAGCGAGAGAGATGCTTGAGGGGAAAAAGGTAGAGAACAAAGGAAGGTGTCAGAAATTACAGACCCGGCCCTGGAGTCGCACACACCTCAGCCCCACCACTTTCTCTGAGTTTACGCCAATGACCTTGCCTATCCTCATCTGTGAAATGGGCCTGGTCGGCAGACTTCTCCTCCAAAGGCTGCCCTGACGTCATTGTGTAAAGCTCTTCGCGTGGGGCCTGGGAGCCAGCGGTGCTCAGCTATGTCAGTGCTCACCGGTTTAGAGGGTCAGTCATTCTGGTTTCCATTCCTTTACCCTTTCAACTGATGCTTACTGTGCTTTGCAGATAAATCTGCTGCAGCTCCCCGGACACACCTGTGCCCAAATCGCCTGACAGCTGTTAACCATGAGTTCTCCAGCTTCCTTTCCAACAGCTGTAAAATAGGGGGAAATCACTTGAACCCGGCTAGGGAGTTTTCAAGAGGGATGGTATCTAGAACCTGGCTCCGTGTCTGGCCCATCATGGGTATCCAGGGTTCCACTTTCCACTTAAAGAGGGAGACCAGGGCTGAGAGAGAAACAGCAAGGCTGAGGAATTCCTTGAAAATGCTCATTCTTGTCTATTTCACACCAGCATGCTCTCCGCTCTCCTTAAATGCACACATTTGCAGGGATCGATGCATACATTTATGTAAACTCCCTGACACCAGGGGCCAGGCTGGTTTACCAAACAATGTTATGTCAGAGGAATGGAATCTCTGTAGAACGATGTATTTGCTTATGTGGACACGCGGCCCCTCTCCTGTGGCATCCCAAGATGTGGGTCGCCATGGAGAACATTCAGGCGACGGTGGCTTCCCTCACCGCTCTCTGCTCTAGGAGGCACCTGCCTCCCGTTTCAACGTGGAATGGGGGGTTGGCGTGGGATTCTGTACTTCCTCATACACGCAGGCCGCTGATAGAATAATGTGATTGCCAAGGCCCTCCCCTGCCTCAGTCCCCCCACAGCCCAGTCGCCCCAGCTGCAGAATACAAACAGCTGCCAGCATCATTAAGGCGTTTCTATACAGCGCCGACCAGGGGCTGACCCTGTGACCATTTCCACCATTAGATCTGAATGACCTCAGCAGTGGGGCTGAAAGGCCGGGGTATTAATTCACAGAACCACAAGCTCAATTTAAGATTTAATTTGAGATAACGAAGAGCTCCTGAAAGTGTATTCAAACTTCTAAGCATGCAATAAAAGGCCTTTCCCTGTTTTTCAAGTTGAATATGAGTCCACTATTTCTGTAACAGAATTTATTTGCAAATTTACAAACAACATGCAAGCCCCTTTTCTCTTTTTCCAGTTCCTTCTGCTTAATCGAGGCCCTTTATGATGTTCCTTTTTAGGATTCTTTTCCCCTTTCATTTCCTAATTTACAAATGGCTGCCTCTTAGGGATTACTTTTCCATTTGCTTTCATCCTTGAAGAGAAAAGAGGCTTCCTTAGGAATCTTCCCCAACATTCAGGTTCCCTTGGATTCCAGCTTAAAAATCCTAAATGTCAGTACAACAATGACGGTGTCCTATAAAAAGCTTTGGCCTAGAAGGTAACTAACTCTCTAGGAGGGAAGGCAATGACAGGGTCCCAAACCATATGCCACCCAGTTGGAAAACTGTGCTTCCTGGTTCTGCTAAATGTCTAGACTCTGAAGACTTTATTTCTAAAATATTTAAAATTCTGTTTGGAAATGGAAATTTTAGTTGGTTCAAGGATGTTTCAAGACACCAAAGAGATTTTTTTTAATTTTTTATTTGTTTGTTTAATATTTCAAAATCGAGCCAAAGATGGGAATGGTATACTTTGGACTCAGAAGCCTGAATCATCCGTGGTATTTACTGAGCACCTATTTTGCGTCTGGCACTGTGCTGAGTACTTTCTTTGCATTTTTCTCAAAGGCTAAGTCCGGCTTTAGAAATACAGAGATTTGGGTTTAAAATCCCACCAAGCAACTTATCTCCTTAAGCCTTTTTTCCTCATCTGTGAAATGTCACATACCTTGGTGCTTCCTGAAGTCAACTCTGGAGGCTATAGCCACGTAAACATGTGGGTATAAAAATACCACTGGGCTCAGGGTCAAATGAACCTGACCCTGTGACACCACTGGGGGTGAACAGCCTTTCTAGGCACCGCACTGCAAACATTCTGGTCAATGTTAAGATGACACAATGGGCAAAGGTGGGAAACAGGGCACTTCACAAACATGCAATTCATTGGCTTTATTTGGCTTTGGGTTTTCAAAATGAAAAGCCATGGGGTGGGTGGGCGGTGGAGGAAGGATAAACTGGGAGACCAGATGTAGCTGGTTTGGCTGGCTTCCAACTCAGCCTCCATGGTGACTAGCAGGGTAACCTTGGACAAGCCAGTCTGCGTGTCTGTGTCTCAGTTTCTCCACTTTTATTATTCTTTTGCTCATCAGGTAGAGATGCAGCTCACCATAGGGGGTGGGTGGGAAGATGTTAAACCACAATTCCTGACATGGAGAAGACACCAAGGAGAAAGGCTGTGAGAAATGACCCACGCACATGTAAAGCCGTGTAATGGGTTGAAGAGTGCTCCCCCTAAATTCATGTTCGTTCACTCACAACCTCAAAATGTGACCTTCTTTGGAAATAGGGTCTTGGCAGATATAATAAAGAGAAGGATCGAGATGAAATCATACTGGATTAGGGTGGGTCCTAAATCTAATGACTGGTATCCTTACGAGAGACTGAAAGGAACACACAGAGACAAAGAGATGAAGGGAATATGAAGACAGAGGCAGAGAATGGAGGGATACATCTGTAGGCCAAGGAACACAAAGGATTCAGCAACGCAAGAAGCCAGGAGAGAGGCAAGGAACAGATTCCCAGAGTGTCCGGAAGGAACCAATGCTTTAGAACTTCTGGCTTCCTGAGCTATGTATGAGAGAGTAAATTTTTATTGCTTTACACCACCTCATCTGCGGTCATTTGTTAAGGCAGATCAAGGAAACACAGACAGGCAGTGCGGGTAATTTGAAAACAGGAGGCACTTTCCCAAGGAGAGGCTCAGTATTTTTACTTTCACTGAAATTCTCAGCATATCTTGGGGTGGGCTGGTACACTAATTCTGAGTCAGCACCACTGATCCACAGAAAAACCTGCCCAGATAGGTAGTCAGGGATCAACTTTACTAATACGAATGGGGTCGAGTAGAACTTCCTAGATCGCCAGATTTGAAGTGTTTTTTTTTTTTTTTTTTTAAGGATGGAAAAGTTATTCAGGTGCACCCCAAAAATACCTTTGGGTCTTATCTGAGGTCATAATGATTTCCAGCATGCTGATGGCACCACGTGCACTGGTCTTGGGCATGGGAAACCTGTGGTGGTTAGAGCTTCAGCTCACACGTGGCAAGGAATATCCCTTCACCACACAACTGGCTCTTTGGCCATTAAAACATAGAGGCGCCCATTACGCTCTTGCTCTATTTCAGCACCTGGGCTTAAGTGGTTGGGGGCTTCTCTTATGTCTTCTGCCAACAGGGACTGGATCTCTGTACATCTGGAGTGCCTGGCAGAGCACCGAGTCCATCCCAGGTGCTGTTAGGTGTTCAAGGAATGATAAAGGTTGCAAGCAAGAAAAAGACCTTATTTGCTTTATTTTGTTTCCACCACACTGCCACATTATCATCCTAATTTACAGGTACTGATACCAAACTAAGAGCAAAGAGATAGATCAGCCTATTCAGGAAGAGACAGACCCAGGGTTGAGCTGAAGACTTACTACTTCAAAGGCCTGAACCCTGAATCATCACCAGAGATGCCCCCAAGCTTCCCTGAGGGATGAAAATGCTAGGGGCTTGTGGTCCTCAAGCACACAGAGGTCACCGCAGACATTTAATGACATCAATAATCAGGGGCTGATTGGCCCACTACAACTTGCCTGCTGAGTTTGGCTCATTTTGCCCAGGAACTGGAAGACTGAGAAGATGCAGGAAGGAGATGAGCCATGGGCCAGCCAAGTGGGTGCGAATGAACAAGAGAAAATGCTCGCGGAGGGAACAATGAGTGCCGTGGCACTAGGACAGTGCTGAATTCCTCACCCACTCTAATTTCCATGTAATTTTCACAACAGCCCTCCGTCCGAGCAGAGCCTACCGAGGTTTACAGAGATTAGGTGACTTGCCCAGGGACATTCTACTTGGGAACCAGGCTGCCAGCCCAGGCTTCCCGAGTCCTGATCTTATCCCACACATTTAAGCTTCGCTTTATAGTCCCTCTCTCCATGCTAACGCATTTCTGCCAGGATTCTCACTTAGACGTAAGCAAACTTTGCAATTAAGATTGAGTGGGTCCATTTTGGAGAAGCAGAAACTAAGGCCCTGCACAGTTACTGTGTTGGCCAGAAAGCTAGTTTCACGGTAGAGACAACACTCAAACCCAGGTCTGCCTTGTTGCAGGGCTTTCTACTGTACTTCAAGGCCTGGATCAACCAAGGTTCCAGAACAGCTCACACCAGTCCTACCCCAAACAGGAGAGCTGTGTGTGCTGGAGGAGGTGATGGTGTGAGGCGGCTGAGGCAGGGCAGGAACTGGAAAGTAGGTGGACACTGATGTGTGGCCCAGGGCTCCCCTCCAGGAAGGCCTACTGCCTTCAGCTGCCAACCCCTCCAGGGCTGACTGACCTGCACCGAGTCACACCCTCCTTGGGGCAGTTTGCCCAACAACTAGTCAAGGCACGGGTCTAGAGGCCTAGCTATGTTAGCCCAATGGTGGTTACCACTGTGACGGGCCCTTTCAGCACGGGAGCTCTCCTTGAGGTCAGCTGAGACTCTCATCCGGCTGCCTGTCAGCTCGACTTTTCCTTCTGCTCACGCCAGCTTCATTCCACGGACAGTGACCCTAAAAAAAGGTTCTGTAGGATACACCTCCCTTCATAGCTCCCTGGAAAGCTCAATGAGAGGGGTTCTCATTTCTAAAGAAAACTGTCTAGTCTGATAAGAAGGCTTGGTCTGGGTGATTGGAATGTCCAGAGACCCTTTTTCATCCAAGTCAGAAGGTGGAGAAGCATGCCTCTGAGGAACAGAAAGCGTTGGGGCCTGGGAGCTCCTGCGAGTTTCAGAAGGAGCCAGGAAGAGACAGAGCGCGTCTGAGCAGGACCCACTTGCCTACACACCAGAGCCTCATCCCCGACGCCCACAAGTGCAGGACGTAACAGGGGCTAAACTTGAACTTCTCTGTTGACATAATTAGTGCTGGCATCAAGCAGGAGGTTTTGTAGCCAACTTGGCGTGGGTTCATGAGTTTTGATTGGCAAATTTGAAGCGAAGTTCAGTCAAGTTCTATATCTATTTTGCACTGTGCCTTATGCGCAACTAAAGAAGCCAACTCTTTCGATAGATTTCCAGTTTTATGGTTGTTGGTAGCTGAAGATATTAGCTCTTTAAGTGGACAAATGCTTCTGGCAGCCCAGGCTGCACTAAGAAGAGGAGAAATGCCTTCGGGTTCCTCCGAAAATTAATGTAATAAGATGCATTAATCAGAATTCTATCAAGTCTACACACTTGGCCTGGGCTTAAGAGGCAATACTTTGAAATTGCAGTTGGCTAAGCTTCCCTATTCTTTGCAAATCAGAGTTGGAAAAAAAAAAAAAAAATGGAACAGAGCTAATGTTTAAGAACAACTGGCAATGGGAAAAAGGCTTGAGCAACTTTTAATTCCTTAGCTCCACTAGGGGCTGCGGAGGTAATGGACAATTTGACTTTTGCATTTCCACACAGTTACTTCTGACTGGGATCAGAAACAGTTGGTCAGACCCCCAGCCAGCTCAGGACCCGTTTGGGCAATGGCTTGGGTCCAAGTGATTTACTTGTTCATTTTTGGCTAATAATAACTTTCTTCGGGACTTGCAATGGAATCTTGGCTCTTGCTTGCCTTCAGATGTTTGTAACCAGGTGATGAGAAATTTTGAAGCTAAAACAGGTTACACAGATGAGCATGTTGGCACTGCGTGACTTTTGACTTAAGGATTACCTTCTCAGGAAACCAAAAACACTGAGCCACAAAATCAGAGCCAGTAATAGTTTCTTCGTAAGGACTGCGCACTTTTAGGTGATACCATACATTTTAAAGTGACATAACGGTGCCCTGAATGTTGTACTACAATTGGTTGTGCTTTTAACGTGAGACAGCTACATCTGTATTTACTATTATAACTCAGTACCCAAGGGATGAATATTTTTAAAGACAAAGGGCCAGGATTTTGTGGAAACATTTTCTCCCTTGTATCAAAAAAAAAAAAAAAAAAAAAAAAAAAAAAGTGGCTCCTTCTTGTCTGGTAGACTTCAGTAATTGGCAGGATTTTGAGTAAGCTCTTTTAAGAGCCCTCTGTTTCTATTTTCACATTAAACACACTTGCAATATCTATTAAAAGCACAAATACTGAAGCACACACCAAGACTATCAATGAGCTTACATCTGGAGTCCTCAATCTATCAGGAGAAATGAAGTGAGCATTCATAGTTTTATTTCTTGGGGAATTCACATGTTGGAAGAGAAGAGGGTACCCTCTTTCTCTTGCCTTCTGGACCTGGCCAGTGTCCCATACTTTACATCAATTCCATTTCCGAGGGCTTATCAGAAAGGGTCAAGTTCAGGATTTGATTAAAACAACAAATACTGGATTCTGCCTTCATCTCGAGGAGTATTTCCATTAAAGCCTGGGGGATTCCACAGGGGAAAGGCAGAACAGACACATAATTCCGCCATGTTCTGGCTGGGACCCCGTGGCCTTATAATTCTAGGATGATTGAGCAATATCCCAGGAAGGACACACAAGGGCACCCAGGGGACTTGGGAACATCTATTTGGGAGAGAGCCTCTGAGCCCTGAAGAGATCTTCAAAGTCATTCTCAAGGTTATGTCTGAGCATAGATGGGGCCAGATCTGAGTGTGGACTTGTAGGCAGCCAAGCAGCAGGATGAGAGGTCTGCCGGCAACTGCCCTTGGCCTCGGCCTGACAGTTGCACATTTAGCTCTTTAGCTCCTTTCCAGATTTTGTTAAAAGAACAGGAAACAAAGAAGAATCAAAGCCCAGGGGAAGAAAAAGGAGCCATAACTCAATGGAAGTCTTCCTTCACAGTTTCCCCTGCCCCATAAATGTGTTTTGCATGAAAGTGTATGCACTGGGCAAGAAGAGGGCTGTAGTCTGAGATTTTATACTCTACCTATGGGTTGGGGTCCTGGCAAGATACAGATGGCACATTCAAAATGGGTAATTTGAGGAGTATTTAATAAAGGCGCTATTGGCCAAGATCAGTGTGGGATCTAAGGAAGCAGTGAGGTGTTGTGCAGTGACCCGGGGTTCGTAACAGAAGGAAGAGCTCCCTGCCCTTGCCAGCTGAACAGAGAGGAAACCTGTTATGGAGTGAGGCTGTCCACCCGCGCCCTGCAGGGAGCGTGCCTGGGGACTGAATAGCATAACCCTGCTTTGTTCTGAATTTCTGTGGGTGCATGCCGATCACTGGTAAATGCAACCTGAGCATGAGAGACCAAGAGCCCACTGAGGTCAGCCTCCCAAGACACTGGGGCAGGGTAGGAGGGACCCAAAGGGATGAAGATAACTAGTGCACAAACCGTACAACCCCTCTAGAGAGGGGCTTAAGGGGCCCTGAGAACCCTACTGTCAAGGCAAACGAGAGGTCAAGTACCCATGTTTCCCCAACTCCAACCAAGAGAACCTGGCTGTAATAGTTATACATTGCTCCTTGAAGAACACGGGGGTTAGGGGTTCCAAACACACCACCCCTGCTGCAGTGGAAAACCTGCATGTAACTTTCTTCTCTCAAAATTTAACTACTTAATAGTGTACTGTTGAGCAAAAAGTCCTACCAGTAACATCAGCAGTTAATTAACAGGTCTTTTGTATATGTATTGGATGCTGTATTCTTAGAACAAAGTAAGCTAGAGAGAAGAAAATGTTATTAAGAAAATCATAAGGAAGAGAAAATACATTTTCAGTACTGTACTGTGATATGGAAAAATTCTGTGTATCAGCAGACCCACACAGTTCAAATCGGAGTCATTCAAGGGTCAACTGTGTCGGCATGCCACGTTAGGTGTTACGTGAAGGTACAACTCTCTTCCCAGAAAGATCTCACTCGGAAACCCCTAGCCTAGATGTTCTCTCTGGTTTCTTCCAGGTCTGCTGTGCAGGATTCCACAGGAAGAACTGGATGTAATCCACAGGGCGCATATCTCAAAATCCCGAATGTTAACAAAGAGCACTGACACCTTCCACCCAATCCATGGTGACAGCACCTTTTGTTTTGTGGAAAAGACAACGTTTTGAAGAAGAGGTTTATTTTAATTTTTTTATCAAGACAGGTCATGTCTTGGTAGTTTTATTACACAGTGGGGCACATGGGATCGAAAGATTAGAGAAAAAAAGATAGGACAGTTTTTAAACACCGCTCCGCTGAACTAACATAGAAAAAGGCAGATTCATTTTAAGATTTCTAGGGAAAAGGAGGTATGTCAATGGAAAGATGAAAAGGAGGAAGAGGGGCAGTGGAAACCAAACTCCACAAAGATGAAAAAACTACTGTCTTAAGGACACACAAAACAAAGGTCCATGTTTTGGCTGACCTTCTCCAGGAGAAAGGGCTGGAATGGCTTCCCAGGAACTGGCTCCACTGGCTGACAGGCTCTCGCGAGCGGGACTCGCGAGCTCGGCTACCTTCTGTGGCGCACTCTGTCGGGCAGAGGAACCTTCGCCTAGTGTGCCAGGCGGTGTTATCAAATGCAGACATTCCATCAGGAAGACAAAAAGAAAACTCACCAAAGAAAACAACAGGTACCAGCGCCGAGGGAGATGCAATATCACCTGCAGACTGCGGGGTGGAGCGGGCCAGCCTGGGAAAGGCTGGAATCGGGGCTCTGCCTTTTCTAATATAGATTAATGACTTGCTCAGGCTAGCAGCTATGAACTTGCCAAATGTGCTGACCGCCTGAAATTAGCAAAGGTGGTGGCCACGGAAGGAAGGAAGAAAAGAAAGTGAGGGGAGCCTGAAAGTGCCTCACTCATCCTGGCCTGACATATGACAAACGAAATTAACGGCGACAAAGAGAGAGAAACGAGTGTCAGGCAGCAGAAAACAAACTCCGAATGAGTATGATTGATCTCGAAGGGGCCTTCTGTTGTTGTTGATAAGACCTTGGGATTGCAGCAGACACACGCGCTCACAGCAAGCCCCACACGCAGCGCTACTTACATGCACGCAGGGCCAAGCCAGGCACGGCAGAGGAACACGGGCAAACCTGTATCGCTTTTAACCAGGACAAAACACATGTCCCCAGAATCCTGGACGGTGGCAAAACTCAGTTCAAGTATCTCACTCCGTTCTAGTCACCACCTTATAAAATGTTATTAATCGAACACTTGAATGGTATTAGGAAAAGCATGGACGCTGATTCTCAGACTTGAAGTCTGAGCGTTCATAAAAGGGCTATGTACGTGTAGGTCAGGTGGCAAGAAGAAAGAAAGGAAAGGGAAAAAAATTCAGTGAAAATTATTTAGGGCTTGCGATACCTACGTGAGGTGGATGACCCTATGTCAGCAAAAGGGCAAAAATCAGAAGCAATATTAAAGGTAAATTTGAGCAGCTGAGTATTTTTTTTTCTGAAAAAAATCTAAATATCAACTAATTATGGTGTGGGGGGGAAGATGTATACACAAGTTGCAACAACAACAAAAAACAAGCAAAAACGAGTATCTCAGCATTCTCCTATAACATAATGGAAGCGATAGAATTCTGCATAAATTTAAAAGGAAACAAAAAAATGGAAAAGAAATTAAAAAGGAAAGAAGGAGAGGAAGAAAGAAGGAAGGGTAGCGGATACAGTGGACACACACGATGACAGTTCCTAAATGGCACTCTAAGAACATGAATATACTAGTAAATATATTTCCTAACAGTGGAAAATTCAACCCAGAGAGTCTATGAATCAGGAGAGCACAGAAGATCAGAAATAATCGACAACTGTGGAATTCTTTAAGATTTACCTGTATGTGTACGTTCTGAGTATGTGTTTACACACAGGTATGTGCCAACTCAGAGCACCACAGAGCACTAGCTGTCCCAGACTGTGAGTGACCCAAGTCCCTCCAGCCTTATTTAATTGCTGTTCGCGTGCATTCCGGTGCAGGTCAGAAGACAAGAGAAGTCAAATCTTCCCCCTTAGCTCACTGCGTGCCTGTCCCTTTCTTTGCCATGCTCTGGAACGCTGCAGAAGTTCCTGAAAAATCAGGAAAGGCTCTTGATGCGCCCCAGGTTCGCCAGCCGAGCTTCTGGCATCAGAAGCCCGTGCGCTGCCCATGCTATCCTCCATGTTTGCATGTCCGTGCAGCCATACCATCTCTCCCGGCATTCTGACAAAATGACGGAGCACTTGTCTTTTTGGATCTTGTGCTGTCATTTGTCTTTTTCTATGGAGTTCTTTTTTTCTCCTGCATAAGATGATTTGTCTCCAAAAAGAAAAGTCTTAATATAGTTATTCCCTCAGAGGAAAGCAAATCTAGTTTATATCCCTGCCTTCTTCCACACGTGATATTATGGGCCACTTGGGTCGGGATTAGGCAAGTCTGACAATCAGAACCGAATGTCCTGTTCGGCAGACAAGCGTACTCGGAAGGATTGGCGCAAGGTACATTTCCCCACCGCTGCAGAGTCTGTCCAGGCCATCGTGGCGGAACTGAATGAAAGACACTTTAATCACCTGTTGACTGATGTGGCTAACAAATATGCCTCCAGGAGGCCCAGGTGACACTGGGGGTTCCCCGATACGTCCTGGGGGTGTTTTCTATGCCGGCACGTCATGTTTGATGGCTTATTAGGAACTGCCAGCATGCTGCTGTTCCCTGATGGGGGAAGCAATGGTGGCTATCTGGGGGACACCTAACCATACCAGCTTACCCTATGTGGCAGGCTGTGCGATTGGGCAGAACCTAAGATTTCTGAGGTGAGCTGCCATTTACTGAATCTAGGTGGAGACTGCAAGTCAGTGGGGAATAAAACTATGTTCTGCTAGGAATTTCTTGGGGATCTCAGCAGAGTTTTGAAAACATAGGGCAGTGAGCCCCCATAGCTCTGAAGGAGAGTATCAAAGGGCCGCCTAATACAACTGTGTTGGGGCTGTTCTTCCCACTACTCTCAGGTCTCTGGTTAAGGGCTTTGGAGATTTGTGTAAGGGGCTGAGAGATTACCTGGAAGCAAAGGAAATGAGACCTTAACTCTTTCCTTCTGGAGGATCCCTGTTCTTCAGGCTTTTCTAGTGCTATGAGATTTGCTAGATAAACAGGATACTAAGGGTCCTCAAGGAAGAACATGCCTTGAGGGAGGTGAGTGTGGACTGCTGATCCAGGGGAAGAGGGAAAGTTTATGGGCATATGTGACTGAGCTACTCCATGTGGTGGTCATCCCTTGAGAACAGCAACCCAAGAGCTTTACAAGAGCTCCTATGTGGATGCATAAAGGGCAACACCATCCTTCCTCTCCTTCCTTTCCAACTAAGTTTTAAGAACCTGTCATCACACTCACAGGAACAAATGAAGCCAAGGCAGCCTGCTAAGCAGATCCATTTGTTACCTTACTAGAAGGCAGTGGAAGCAGACAGAGCCCTTGTGTCCTGGATTAAATCTCTGAAATTATTAAAAAAAAATGATGGGAGGAATGAAAGAAAAGAGGCACCAAAGAGAAAAGCTGGACTTCCACCTACTAGGGGCAAGAAGAAGGTGGGAAGGACAGTGGCAGGGGGCACCCGAGTAGCTGGGGTAGAGGGACGGGCTTTAGTTATTAGCCTGAAAGTTAAAGACAGATTATCTTAGTTGTACCTGCTGGGGAAGCAAATCATATCAAATACAATAAATATATTTTCATTCAAAAAAAAAAAATTGATGGGAGTGCCTGGGTGGCTCAGTCAGTTAAGCATCTGCCTTTGGCTCAGGTCATGATCCCAGGGTACTGGGATCGAGCCCCGCATCGGGCTCCCTGCTCGGCGGAGAGCCTGCTTCTCCCTCTCCCTCTGTCTGCCGCTCTGCCTACTTAAGCTCTCTATCTCTGTTAAATAAATAAATAAATAAAATCTTTAAAAAAAAAATTGATGTTCTGGGGGGTACCTGGCTGGCTCAGTCGGTAGAGCATGCAACTCTTGATCTCGGGGTTGTGAGTTCGAGCCCCACGGTGGGTGTAGAGACTACTTAAAATTTTTTTTAAAACTTAAAAAAAAAAAGGTTTTCCTCCCCAGACTACTGTGGTGGATTTTTTTGGGGGGTGGGGGAATCTCCCTTGGTTTAGCTTTCGTTTCTGTTCCTCCCTTCCCCCACAAAATTTCTAAAAACATTCTGTTCTGACATCCATTCCAAGTAATAGGACACATGGTCCAAAGCAAACCATCCAGGAAAAGCATTTGTACATTTTCTCATCTGACTTATGATTGTCTCTGAAAAGGGAGCAAGGCGGGGGGGATGGAGAGAACTTGCTCTCTCCACTTGGAACACCATGTATCCTCGGTGCTTCATGGCGTCCATAGCTCATTAGCTACAGTTAGTACGAATCTTGTGACCTTTGGGGCCATAAAACTCCCCATAATAATTCATCAGGTCCTGAGAGTTCCCCTAAGTACATTCAGATCAAGTGCATGACATTTCCCCCTAATGGTGGCACTGGCTAATGGCCTAACAGAATTTAGGTGGCTCCACCAAGCCACACAATTATATTACATAAGTTCAAACGAGTGGCTATCATTGGGGTTGATGGGTGGACTCAGAATAGCAGTTTAGGCTAGTGGTCAAGACCACACACAAGAGCCCTGCGAAAATTAAACTCTTAGAACATCAGTTTACTCATCTTTCGAGTAGGGACATTAATACTGACTGCTTAGGTCTGGGCTGAGGATTATATGGGCTCGGGAAATTAGACATGCTAGCTTATTTTTCTGCTGGAGACTATGCTGAAATTAATGATGCATTGAAGAAGAAACCCCTGCTTCCTACATCCATGAACATTTTTGTCTCCTTTCCCCAGTGGTTGTACCCTTACCTACTACGAGAACACCTTTAATGGCATCAGAAATTCAGACACCCACACTCTTTGTAACCACTGATTATGTAAATACATAATGATCGAATACTACTATGCATTCCGTAACACCGTAAAATGATTTCTCTTTACACATCACAATAGCATTTTCCCACATTTGAAAACCATTGGCACCTACATAAAGGCCTATTATTTATTCCATCTAGAATACCATACTCGCAGCATATATAGATTTAAAGAAACCATAGAGTAACTCTGCAGTCCAGAGGGGTGAAGCATTGCTCTTAAGGAAGACTGTAGGTCTGGCCTCGTTGAGGGTGTCCAAGGAGGAAGACATGGAAAGGCTGGCAGAGGACTGGACACAGAGGCTGGATGCATGAGCACTAAGAAGAAGGTGACAGGGTTGGGGGGTACTTGCTGTAGGGAGTTCCATCAGTTGGGCCATGCCCTAGACAGTTCTCCAAATAGGGTAAGGGGATGCCTTTGGGCATCAGGAGAAGATAAAACGTTTGAGCTGGTTGACTTTAATCTAAACGAAGATGGGAAGAAGAAAATGGAAAACCAACCTATAAAGCACTGCTGCCCAATTAAACTTCTTGCAATGATGAAATGTTCTGTGGTGAGCTGTCCAATACAGCAGCCGAGTGCAGCTCCTGAACACTCCAAATGTGGTCGGTGTGACTGGAGTAGTGACTTTTTAAAAATTCATATAATTTAAATTCATTTAACTTTAAATAACTATATGTGGCTACTAGCTACCATATTAGACAGCACTGCTCTGAAGTTTGCTCAGGCCTGTTTAAAGAGATCCTGATTATATAATAGCAAGGAATTCCCTCTTTCTGAGAATCAGCTAATGGTTGATAAAGGCTGGAACCTTTCAACCTAAGGAAATATGTCTTTGTAGAAGCCATAAAATCCTCCTAGGTGAAACCAAGTTGCTTTATCCCATGGCACCCTGCTTTTGCCACATTTGAATCAAGTTTAAGCCACTCTTAATAATTAGAAACAGGGTAGAAGCAAAAACATTTAAAATAAACCCAAGCCCTGGATGTTAAATCTGTCATTTTTTACATGGCCTCATGATTCAACGATTAATGGACCTTAAAACAATCATAAAACATCAAGGCCCTTGCTCAAGCTTAGAAGAACAAGAATAGCTTTACTTCTGCTCCAGTCTTCTTGTTTTAAATTCATTGGGTGTCACAAAGCTCTGTAAACACTTTTAAGGATTGTGACATTGTGGTATGAGATGCTGTTAATCTGTTTCCTCCCTGACCTTCATTGGCCAGCAGCATGCTGCGACTCAGAGGAAAATTCATGAAAAACAGCAAGGATGTACTCAGTGACATAGACTAGGATACAATAAAACTAAATAATGGCTATAATGTACAGATTCAGATTCAATAAACTAACTCACCAGATTTATTGAGCATCCAGTCTGTACCAGGCACTTGGTGGACACCTGCCCATATAACACATTTTATTTGCACAATCCTCAGCACAAACACACAGGGCCAGCATCAGTGTCCCCATTTTATAGATGAGCACACTGACGTCCAATCATGCAGTTAGTAATGGGCGGAAGTGGGATTCAAAAGCAGGTTTTCTGACTCATGAATAACACTTCTTTTTCCAGCGTGCCACTTCAGGATATTAACCTTTTGCTTATGATCTGTGGCAGACTACACTTTTCAGAAGGGGCCATGGCAATATTTCTAATCCCACATTCCCTTCCAGAACCCTTTCATTGCCCCATCAAGAGGTGGGGTCTATTTCCTCTCCCTGCACACCTGGGAAGCCCTGTGTGACTGCGTGCACAAACAGAATGCAGAAAAACCAATGCTACGTGACTTCTCCGGCTAGGTCATAAAGAGCAACACAGATAAGTGTAGCTCTCTCTCGGGACACTGACTCTGGAATCCAGCTGCCATGTTGTGAGGAAGACCCAGCTGCCATATTGTGAAGAAGTGCAGGTGTTCTAGCTAACAGTCAGGATCAACCTCAGACGCATCCCTGAACAATGCTCAGATGAACCCCCTCACAACCCTCCCCCCCCACCCCCGGTTTATAAGCTGCCTCAGTTGACGCTGACACTGTTTCTTCCAGCCTGGCCGAAACCACAGATTCATGAACAACGTAAATGTTGTCATTTTAAACCACTAAGTTTTGGTGTGGTTTGTTATGCAACAATAGTCACTGGAACCTGGTCAAACTTTAATCAAACTCTACAGAATAGGCAAGTGCTTTAATTCCCTCATCAAAGATATCCAATGGCTAGATAATGCATTCCCATGAAAGAAATCCTGAGAGGAAAAAGATAAAGGCTTGGCTATGGAGAGACACTAAGAATTTGGAAGACTTATTATACTAGGGAATTGAATGGAACATTTGAAAGAAAAGAAAACAGAATGCCTAATGAATATACCAGAAAGTTTAGATTTATGGGATTGTACATTTATTGCTTTGACTGCTAAGATCTATCTAGAGCCTCGAGTGGCTTTGGACTCATTTCCTAGTTTGACTCTCAAAGACTTCGTGGCTTAAGTAGATCTTCTACTTCTGTCTCCTGGGGGTATGGGATGGTACTAGGTTTATTCCACAATGTTCAGAAGATGGGAAAAATATTGCCAGGATGCCAGAAAGGGGACCCCACATGGGGGACCTGACAAGGCAGGAAAACATCTTACTCATTTCTATATTCACAAATCCTGGCACTGTCCCTGACAGTTTTTAGAGGAACTGAAAGAAAAACTGGATATCCTCATGGAGATATGGTCAAACAAACTGTTAAAGAAGGTTGGTAAAGCATGACGGTGACTTCTATTTGACACTTAACACATTTCACCAAAGTGAGAGGTTATTTATGTCTTAGCAACGAATCACCTAAAATCCAACATGGAACTTACCACTTTCTATACACCCCCAAGGTGGCTCGCGTCTGTGTTTGAGTGTTCCGAGGTGCCGGCTAACTGATCAGGCACCCCACCGCCCCCGGTACATTTTCCCTTTCCCGGTTAAGACTCCTTTGCCTATCTTAAACATCTTACAGTCTATTTCTTAAACTTTGATGTTTTGGTAGTAATGTCCTTAACTTCCACTGATATGACCATATACACACGTATATCTTTATTTTTAAGACGTGTTGCAAATGTCAGGAGAAAGAGACATTTTGTATGAGCTTTCCAAATACAGATGAAAACCACCCATAGTTATCAGAAGCAATACTTAAATCTTCCAGGAGCTGTTATTTTTGAAGAAATTTAGATTAATTGGGCTGCTTTTAAAACCTGTAATACTCCCACGGTTACATCTTTAGAATCACAGAATGCCTAAGGTATAAACAGGATTTTTTTTCCTCTTTATTGATGGCTGTGAATTTTCTGTGCACACCTGTACTATCAAGGTAACTTTTGCTATAAACAGCATTTTTAAATTATCACATAAAAAACTATCAAGCACTAAATTAGAAAAAAACAGAAATTCGAAAGTGATAGTTAAATTTATGAAGCAGTTCTGCTACACTCAAAGGCTCATTGCTTGACATGTAAAAAATTCTGAGCTGCGTGTAAGGCCTGAGTATGAATTTGTCTCCAGTGGGGGAACCACAACCCACACCAAGCTCCAAATGAGAGCCACATGCAGAACATATGCGCTTTGGATGTGCGCTTGTTTGCATGACTAATGGTGATAATATTAAAAGTCTTTTCTCATCATTTCAATTCTTTCTTTTTTTTTTTTTTTTATTTGGCTGAGTGCCTTTTTTGCTACCTCCAAGAGCTGTTAATTTTGCTCGCTGCCGAGCAAAAGTCAAAGTCAGAGTCTAAACAGCTTGTAATGAGTTTTCAATGGCCCATCTCAATGAAATTGAGGGCAAAGACCAGCCGGCTCAGGCAATGTCAGCCCTCGGAATTTATTAGTGAGGGCGAGTAGTGTTGGGGGGAAGGCGCAGAGGAGGGACAGAAATTCCTGAGCTCTTCGAGAGGAGCCCGGCCCTTATTAAAAATCGGTGACAGCAGACTGTTCCAGGCCGGACACATAATAGCAGACCCATCTGCCATCAACCTCCACTGGTGCAGGGTCACACTTGGTTGGGGAATGAAGGAGAGAGAAGTCTCTTGCAAGAAAGAAGAGTTTCCATCTCACTGGGGATGTGGATGTGGTTATGCTGACCCCTCATGTCCATCACTCCACAGGGAAGGAAGTCCTCCTCCCTTTCTCCATATCCTCCGAATACGACCTGCACATGAGTGTGCACATACACACGAACCTCAATCTGCTAATGGCCATTTAGGCAAAACGGGGCAGTATTCAATTTTCCAGTTCTGACTTTTATTTGTTCAATTCTGTTTGAATTTCTCCATCATACCGTTTCCTACAGATCCCTAACGATTTTACTTCCAGGAATATCCTTTAAAACCACACAGTGTTTTTCTGCACAAGTGCAAAATCTCCATATAAAACAGAATTCTGCTTGAGCCTGACAAATAAATTCTACACTTGAGAGCAGAGATCAACTTGACAATAGCTTCTTTGGCCCCAAGAAATGTACCATAAAGCCACTAAAATAATACACTTGAGCAAGGTGCTGGTTTGAGGGGGTAAAAAAAGGTCTTATTTCTGCACAGCCACCCATTTTTACGTTAGGAGAAAACTGTGGAGTATGTGCTAAGGCTGCAAGTGGAATAAATTCGGACTGCTGGATCTTCTAAGTTGGATTTTATATAATTAATATTATATATTAATTGATATTACTTATATTGATTGATATTGATATTAAATTGATTTTGATATTAAATGATATTAAATTATAATTGATATTTCTATTGAATTATATTTTGATGCTGATATTAAATTATAATTGATTCCAATATATTTTTTATGGAGCACCTACTATATGCCAGCCCCAGAGCTAAGCACCGGGAACACCAGGGCAGGCCTGGTGATGGAGGTCAGCTCATCTTTCTCACCACTGATTTATTTCCTCAACCATTTGTTGTCCACTGATTCAGTACTGAATCATTACAGTCACAAAAATCCACTAAGTACGTGCTAAGAACGAAGTTATGGACTGGGTGCAGGGGGGAAACTGCATGGTCTCCATCCTCAACTAACTTAGACTCCAGGGGCGCAGAAAATTCCAGATTAACATAGTGGATTTCCAAAGCCTTCTACAAACCACTAAGTTGCTATTTATTTAAACAGACTTGTTTTCCCAGTGTTCACCTTATTCCTTTCACTTGTCCACTTGCATTCACAGAACTACCCTCTGTCTCTGTGCACCAGCTCATGTCCCTTCCTACGAAAGGAAGGGAAATTCAACATACCTCGAATGTCTCATACAGAGTCTATATAAAGAATGGGTCTGTATGCATTCAACAAATACCCCAAAAGAAAGTTGCACTTTGTGTTTAATATAGCCGTATATTTAAAAAGCATGTATGATCCAAAAATGAGAATTACTCATGGGCATATCCACAGTCATTTTCACAATGACAATCTTGCTAATAACAACAGCACTAAGAAGAGGCAGCAGCAGAAGCAATTACTCTGTGCCAGACTTCGTGATAGGTTGTTTACATGCATTATCTCATTAAATTCTCATTTAACCTGCAAGTCAGGTACTATTTTTATCCCATTTTGCTGATAAAAGGTTGACAGAGGTTAAGTGATATCCTCCAAATCACAAGACCAGTGCATTTCAGATCAGGGGAATCTGACTTCAAAAACCTATAAAATAACAAAACCCTTGTTTAGATCATAAATCCTACACAGCTTTAGTCTTTGAATCAAAAACTGAAAAGTCCTTTTGTCTGAAAGTGAAATGTAATTGATCCATACACAATAAGGAGAGGGACTAAGGGTGTGTGCGTGAGCTGGAAAGAGGTCTCTCTCCAAAACTCACCACTGCCAACTTTAAAACTCCTTGTTCAGAAACAAAGTGAAGGGGAGCAAACCGCCCCACCCCCAACACACACAATAAGTACCAAATTCCTTATCAACTTCAACCACATTCAAATGATGGGGGCGTAAATAACTTCACTGGAAGTTAAAATGCTAACAGTTCTTAAAGAATAAGAACAAGGGAGAATTACATACCCAATTACCCAGAAAACTGCACCATGGAAGACAGAAACTATTTCATGGGCAATAGTCAGGCCTACAAATGTTGTATTTTATAAAACTTCCCTAACACAGCTTGCTGCTTAATGTTTTATATTGGGGAACAGCTCGCCACAACTTTCTAAACACCAGTTTATTTGTTGACGAAGAAAATGAGCCAAGTGAGTGCAGAGGAGAAAATGTAATCTATAAGGAAGTTTGCTACGGTTACAACAAGCCTGATACAGACTCGACACACCGACGATTTGGGTTTTTGAATAATTCTCTCATTCTGAAAAGAGATCTGAAATTAAGAGAGCTTCTACATGAACCCCCTCAAATATCTGCAGTTTAATCTTTGTGGTGTCTAGCTTCCCCATTGGTCCTCAGCTGATGTTGCAAACCTTTTAGCAAAGGAAGTGAATGACAAATCCTATCAGCGAGGACAGTCTCTACATGGCAATGACTATCAAGGGCTAATTTTGATCTCCCATGCTTACACCTGTTCCCCAGCCCTGAAAATTCTTAGAAGGAAGAAGCTGAGAGCAACACCTCCTTCTGGGGGATTTTCCCACCCGGTGTCTAGAGGGTCCTACAGAAAAATAACCTGCATACATCGCCTTGCTCACCCTTTCCCCAGCAAAATCTCAGTGCAATGTATTTGGCTGTGTGCTGAAAGCACATGGCATGCATTTATGAGAAACCCAGCCCTTCCCTGGCATTCCTCTGAAATACTGTGGCTGAAAAGCACTTTTTTTTTTTTTTTTTGCCACGGAACAGTGAACATTTATACAATCATTAAAATCGCATCTACCACCATATTTTTTCTCCTTCTCAGTTTTAATACATTTTTATAATTGCATTGAAGATATTCTAACCCTGTTTTTAGTGCAAAGATAAAATTTATGAACCGTGACAAACGTATCATCTCAGAGCCAACCCAAAGGATAACAATGTGTGTGGTGAAACCCAAGTGTTAGCTCCCCTCTGCCCATTTTAATGGGGTGGGAGAGAAAAAGAGTCAATCTGAACCCCAATCCTTGAATTCCAGACGTGGGAGAAGTTCCCAACTCATGCCCTCGAGCCAGGACAAATCTCAAGGAGAAGTATTTATTTGCACAAAAATTTTTCTAAAGTTACAAATGTATTTGGAACTATGATTAATAGGTATTTTTAGTTTTTATGCTGTGTATGATTTCTGCAGGTTCTGTCAACACAACCAAAGGTATCTAACTATATTTGTTCTCAGAATGACTCGCCCACTTCCCCCTTTACCTTTTTCTGTATTTCCTTTAGAGTATGTTTTTGAAGGACATAATTAGAAGGGGCCATATGGGGAGCAGAAAGTAAGTGCCAGAGAAAGTGGGGGGTCAGAGTTCAGCTGGGCCATTAGGGAGCTAGCTGGGTGACCTTGAACAAGTCCCTCTCTGGGCTCTGCTCTCCTCATCCATATAAGGAAGGATTTCGAGTAGACTTCTGAGGTCTAAAATTAAATGTTACAGGGCGCCTGGGTGGCTCATTGGTTAAGCGTCTGCCTTCGGCTCAGGTCATGATCTCAGGGTCCTGGGATCGAGCCCCACATTGGGCTCCCTGCTCCGCGGGAAGCCTGCTTCTCCCTCTCCCCTCCCCCTGCTTGTGTCTCTCTCTGTCAAATAAATAAATAAAATCTTTAAAAAAATAAAATAAAATAAAATAAATAAAATTAAATGTTACAAAGAGATTATTTAAAATAAAATACCTCCTGCTTTCAGATGATATCATTGGTGAGATCATCACTTTGAAAAGAAAAATTTTTTTTTGTTTAAAGATTTTATTTATTTATTTGACAGAGAGAGAGACAGTGAGAGAGGGAACACAAGCAGGGGGAGTGGGAGAGGGAGAAGCAGGCTTCCCGCTGAGCAGGGAGCCCGATGCAGGGCTCCATCCCAGGACCCTGGGATCATGACCTGACCCAAAGGCAGACACTTAAGGACCGAGCCACCTAGGCGCCCCTTAAAAGAAAAATCTTAAATGTTGATGACTTATTAAAAATGCAGCAATCACGTTTGCTTGAATGTGTGTTTCCAAACCCAGATGGACACCTCAAAGTTGAAAAAAAAAAAAAAAGTGTGGAAGGGATTTTGATAAGCACCTACCCTGGGGTTTTTATTCCTCCCTGTAGAGCCACCCTGTCCACTGGCCACTGATAAAGAACACCAGAGACGAGCCTAACTCTGATGAACTTTTCTGCCCTGCCTCCCCTTTCTCTTTGGAAACACGGAGTTTTAAATATTTCCCAACTTTACATAATAGCCTTGAATAAGACACCAATGCTAGGGACCATAATGAAGTGGAGGTAATCTACACAATTTAAAAACACTTATTGTGACAAAATGGATTGACGAGGTGCGGGTGATACAAGCGTGCATAAATGAAATGCATCCCACCGGAAAAGCATTTTGCTCACATTGTCATTTACGGCTCCTGAATTAATAGACCAAGAAAGGCACCACCGGCCCCAACAAAATGCCGTAAAACCACTGGCAGCGAGTGGTGTCTCAAACTTTAATTCCCCTGGGGAGAAAAGGACACTGCCTAATCTGTATTCAGTCCTGACATTGGCCACATCTGATATGGAACATTAGCTTCTAAGTCTCTCAATAGACTAGTGTCCTTCAGTTTATATTACTTTATGTTAATAGTAGAAAAATTACACACAACATCATTTATCATTGTTATACTCTGCTATACATCCCATAGCTTATTTTAATATATTTATTTACCCCTGAGACGATGAGAAATTAAAAATATATATGTATCAAGAAGAACCTATAGGGAAAGAACCGTTGTAAATCTCTTTGGGGGAAAAAAAACCCCTCCCTTGGGGGGGAAATATATTATACAGCTAAGATGGTGAATGATAAGGTGCTTTCTGCCTAAGGACGTGGGTATGAGAATTCCTGGAGCATGACTACATAACAAAAAGCAGCATATTAATGATAATATATCTTCTGTTCCCTCATCTCACTGGTTTTTTCCTTTGTTGATTATATCCTTGGGTCCCTCTCGTTCTGTTATTAGCTTTTTTGACATTTGACCTCCAGCTAGGGAAAGGCAAGTTTTTTGTTTTGTTTTGGTTTGGTTTTCTCTTTTGCTTGAAAAAGCACTGTCAGTCTGAACCTGACTTTCACTTCTTATGACCCAGATTTCACAAGAGCAGAGTGGAACCTCAGTTTGGATTAAAAACGGCACTGATGTCCTTGCATTTGGTGCCTTCACTTCCGCAAATCGCAAATGGGTTTTGCTGACACAGACACGGAGACAGAGCACGGGTTTCAAGGACCGGCAGGCTTGGCACCAGGCTGTGTGGGTTCCGCTTCAGGCTCCAGGCAGCTCCTCTCACTGTGGAGCATGGGTAAGTCACCTGTCTCTCTGGGCCTCAGTTTCTTCAGAAACAAGACCAGTTTTGACTTGATGGGCCACGATCTCTTGCAGCTCTGGTGATTTTTTTGGCCCAGTGATTTTCTGTTCTATTATTTGTCCTCATCACAATCTCTCGAAGCTAGATGGATCTTCTCATTTTTCAGATGAGCAAACGGAAGTTCAGGAATATTGACATGACTAGAGCCCGAGTATGGAAAAACAGCAGGATCGGGAGTGGGACAGAGCCTGGGTCTGCCTGCCCAGCACTGACGCCTGGATGCCACGCTGCCTGGGGAACGTCCCTTCCAGTGAGTGTCCATGGGAATGGCTCTGCTCTGGGGATTTGGGGAAAGGAGTATCAGCCTGTGGTTCAGGACTGCCCTTTATTCTCGGACTTTCATGTATTTCTACCACTTTGGCCCTTAAAAACAAAAAGGCACGTCTTGAGTAACACATGGTTATGCAATATGTTTTTCTAATTGTGTCTTATTCAGGTAAGAAGTAGCTACCTCGAGACAATCTCTTCCCTGCAGCAGCAGGTTCTCTTGGTTCCAAGATACTTCCACAGATTATGTCGTGTCATCCTTACCCAATACAGTAGGCAGGGCAGGTACAATTTCCTCAATTCTCCTGATAAGGAAACTTAAGACAAAGAGATCTCCGAAGGCAGCCTGAGCTCACCCAGCAATGAATGGCTGAAAGGCTGATCTGCGAACTGAAAAGCACAGTTCTGGCTTCTAGCCCAGCCAGGGCTCTTTCTAATACATTATAATGATACAAATAAACAGATATGTTTGCAATGCATACGGACAATAATTCATTATTTTCCAACAGGCTAAATAAAACTGGTGTGGTTTATACAAGACTGTGCAATTTAGAAGCAATAGAGTAGGGGCGCCTGGGTGGTACAGTTGCTTAAGCGTCTGACTCTTGGTTTCGGCTCAGGTCCTGATCTCAGTGTCCTGAGATCGAGCCCCACACTGGGCTCCATGCTTAGTGGGGAGTCTGCTTGAGATTCTCTCTCCCTCTCCCTCAGCCCCTCCCACTCATGCTCCGTCTCTCTAAAATAAATAAATACATCTTTAAAAAATAAAACTAAAAGCAATAGAGTAAGCAGTCAACAGCAGAGAACAAGGCAGAGAAGGCAATGTGTCCCTGGAAACATTTCTCTTGACTCCTGGTGGCATCACTAGATGACATTTCCCAGACTCCCTTGCAGTTGGGTGTGACCATGTGACTGAGTTCTGGCCAGTGGAAAGTAGGTGGAAGTGGGCTCATTGCTTCTAGACTTGGCCCATAAAAATCTCCTAGGAGCCTTGTTCTTTTTCTTCCCTCATCTAGTGTCTGGATTTTGAGGATCCAGCAGAAGATCTGGAGGCCTAGGGGATGGTTGAACCCAAGATGTCATAAGCCTGGATCTCTGGATCACAGCTACTGAGTGCCTACACTGATTTGTTACTTGAAGAAGAAATCAACCTCAGTTCTGGAAGTTGTCTGTTATAGTAGTTAGCCAACCCTGATTAAAAGAAGAAGGTTCTGGAAGAAAGGTGAGAAGTATTTTTCAATATGATAGCTAGGTAAACATTCAAAGCCATTCTCATCAGCAGCCTAAAGTATTTACCACATCCTATTTGGGAAAGCATTGATAGGTCTTGGATCCTTAAGATATAAACATTCACAAAAGGGTTTTTTTTTTTTTTTTTTGCCTTATCCTAGATAGCACCTGATTTTTTTCATCAATTATCTTTCATTAGTTCCACTAACTTGAACCTTATGTTTCTGTATCCGTTTGGTGATTATGATAATGATGACGATGATGACAACTATTGGGTTCTTAGTATCTGCCAGTGTCTTTACAAGACACTTTGAGTACAATGTCTCATTCTATATTCAAATATATTAGGTAGATGTCACTGTTATCCCCATTTTATAGATGAGAAAACTGAGGTTGAGAAACATAAGGGACCTGCCAACTAGACTCAATTCCCAGAGGCTGGCCCAATGAAGGTTGTGTATTTTTTGAATAAAGGAATGAAATTCAAGAGCCAGGTTTGGAAATCAGTGTTAAATGGGTAAGTGAGGCTTGGTGCTCCCAGGCAGCATTTTTCCAGACATCTGTGTGCACTCTGGATACTGTCTTGGAATCAGGAAGACCCCGTAGTGGCCTAAAGCCCCAGGTTCAATGTAGAGGAACTGGTAAGTATTCACTCCACTGAGACCAGAGGTTGGAGGAAACACTTTGTTGCAGTCTGCAGGTGACTCTCAGAATTTAAGGGCTTCCTTCCCACTCTATGCACTGACGAAATAGCTGGACAGACAAGGGACACAGTGGTCAAGAGCCAGCTTTCTGGGGTCAGACTGCTGGACTCAAGTTCTCTACTCCTGGGCTAAGTTATTTAAAGAGTTTGTGCCTCGTTTTCCTTATATGTAGAGAGAGAGTATCTGTGAAATGTAAATGACATAACGCCTGTAAACCATTTAGCACAATATCTACCATCTTTTGAGCACTTGATAAATTCAGGCTCTTACCACAATCACGATCCACATTATCACTATCGCCGCCACCACCACGGCCAGCACTATTCTTCAAAGAGGGATCTCCTTAACCACCAACATGCACAATGGCTTGGCTCAAGAAACTGCCTGCTCAAGGATCAGCCTGAAGACTCCAACTCCTAGTATTTACAGACTTACTAGAATGCTTATATGATAACAACAAGACTCACTGATCAACCGGGCGTATCTACAGTATGCCAGGCACACGGTTAATACACAAAAGGCAGGTCTGTTCTTTGTCACTGACCGAGCCAAGGGCAGACAGGGACCAGCAGCCACAGCTGACAGTTCTATGTCCTGCTGCTGAATCTTCTGCAATGGTCAGGTCCTGCTCGGGCTCACTGTCTACAGAAGCGGGTCCCCATCTTCCCAGGCCAGAGCATCACCATTAGCATACCAGCGTGTAAGAGTAACAACGTCTGCGAAAGCAGTAATAATAGCAGCAACTCCGAGCTGCTGAGAGTTCACTATGGGTCATGCACTGTGCTGACCACACGCAGACTTCCCCTCGTTAAATCTCAAATCAAACCTAAGAGGTAGGTATAATTTACCACCCCCCCTTTTTTTGGATGGGGAAATTGGTATTCAGAGAGTTTAAGTATTTTGCCTAAGGGGACACAGGTAGGGGGATTCGAATCCAGGTCATTGCTACTCAAAAGCCTGAGATATGAAGACCTTTACCATATGGCACGAGTCTTTCTGAGCCCTACCTGCTGTGGGCTCTTTCTTGTAAAAAATTCCCCTGTTTCTGACCTGGTTTCCTCTTAGGAACTATTTTGGGCAATGTTTACCCCACTGAAATGATGAACTGCATTTGTAACATTTCTGAATGAAATCATAAGTCATTTCCATAATGGCTGAATAGTCTGAAAAAATATGATTTTGCCATGCACTATGTGAACACACTGCATAATATTTAAACAATAAAGGTTACCTCTCATGTACTACAGCTGTGTTTTATGCTAATAACCAGAATCATTTAATCATTATGGGCTAATGACCTGCAAAATTTCATTTTAAAAATGAAGTCATATCTGGGCTTCTGGAAGGCAAAATTGGATAAAAAATGAGGAAAGCCAATGTTCAATTTATATTCTTGAGTCAAGAGCAGCTGAATAGTCTGTGTTATATCATACCAACTTTGAGTAGTAAAAGAATTTGTACATGAACTAGAAACAGGAAGGAAATTCTACATCTTATGGGTCATCCTGGTATCACTGAAGTGTCACCTGAATACAGAGATCCCTGTTCCAGCATCCTGGTTATCAACAGAGATTTGGATCTGTGGCTTTCCTCCTTTCTCTGCAATAGCTCTCTATCCTTCTAAGCTTGGCATCTGTTACTGCTAAGCCTCAGCTGTCCAGGGAGAGCAGAGAACAGAGCTAGGGACAATCAAGCTCTCTGATGGGGATCCTGCAGAGTGGATTGGCCTTCCTGGGCATTTCCTTCCCTGACCACCCTCTGTTCCTCTGGGAGAGCTACCAAACACATCCTCAGCCATCCCACAGTGCTTTGGTCAACCTTGATCTTGGGTTCCTATAGGTGAAATGCCCCAGTAGACCTGGTTATAAGCTCTGTTCACTGCCTGCCCGAAGCTGTCCTTCTTTCTTCATTGCTAACGGAACTGTGATTCTGTTTGGTTGGCAAAGTTCTCGGGGGATGTACTGGAGTCAATCTAAGCCAATCAGGGTGTGATAAAATTGTACTAATGGCCCCAATTCTTCACTACACCCTTATCCATGCCCCCTGCCATGCAAATTTGGAGTGTCTCAGTCTGTAGGTGGGACATAATTCCTCACCCCTGAATACAATCATATGATTTGCTTTGATACTTACATATGACACCAAAAGCAACAAAAGAAAAAACAATAAACTGGACTTCCTCAAATTTTAAAGTTTTGTTCATCAAAGGATATTAACAAGAGTTAGAAGATCACCTATAGAATAGAGGAAAATATGTGCAAACCATATATTTAATAAGGTTCTAGTATCCAGACTAATGCAACAAAAAAGACATAATAATCCAATTAAAATACAGATAAAGGACTTGAATAGACACCTCTCCAAAGGAGATATGCAAATGGCCTGTAAGCACATAAAAAGATGCTCAACATCATTAGTCATTAGGGAAATGCAAATCAAAACCACAACGAGATACCACTTCGCACCTACTGGGATAGCTATAATAAAAACAACAACAAAACAGAAAAGGTTGGCTTGGCAAGGATGCAGAGAAATTAGAGCCCTCCTTCCTTGTGAGTGGGAATATTAAAAGGATGCAGACACTGGAAAATCATTTGGTGATTTCTCAAAAAGTTAAATATGCCCTGTGATCCAAAAATTCCACTCCTAAGTATATACCCACCAGGACAGAAAACAGGTGTTTAGACAAAAGCTTGCATATGAATGATTATAGTAGCATAATGCATACCAGCTAAAGTAGAAGTAGAAGCAACTCGACGTTCATCAACTCGTGAGTGGATAAAGAAAATGTGGTATGTCCATACATACAATGGAATATTACTCAGCTGTAAAAAGGAATGAAGTACTGACAGATGCTACCATGTGAATGAAATTTGAAAACATTATGCTAAGTGAAATAAACCAGACATAAAAGGCCACATCTATGAAATATTCTATTCAGAAAAGGCAAACTGATAGAGATGGAAAGTAGTTTGGTGGTTACTAGGGCCTGGAGATGGGGTAAGGGGAATGACTGCTTAGTGGATGTGGGGTTTCTTTGGGGGAAGATAAAAATGTTCTGGAATTAGACAGTGGTGACTGTTTATAAGAAACAGCATTGTGTATGTTATTACTATTTGTCAATTATGGGCTGAACATTTGTTCTCCGAGCACTTTTTAATAACTTTGTACGTGTGTATATATACACACAAGCGCACTTTATTTTCTCCCAGAAAGCCAGTTGTTAAGCATTTACCAGCACACCTCTGGCTGCAGGGCTGCAGGCTCCAGAGTGAGACCTCCCTGGGCCCCCTAAAAACAGTCTTAACCGAGTCTTTTTCCTCACAGCTGGTGCCCAAAGAAACATTCAGAGCAAGGTACTGAAAGCTGCTGTCGAGAGGTGAGAATTTCTACAGTCAAAGGTGACACCTGCCCTTCAAAGATAGGGAGGGGGATCGTTGCGGCCCTTGAGCTCCTTCGCAGGGACTGCCTGCCGGCACAAGACACTTCATCTGACTTTGCTGAATTCCAGATAGCGAGTCACAGTTGGTTACTGTTTTTAGTTTTACATACTAGTATTGAATTATTTTTTATGGATGTTGTTCTTCAATTAGTGGATTCCCTGGAGACAGCGCAAGTCTTTGGAATTTAGCTTCTCCTTGGCTGTACTCACTGCTGCCACATGGACCACTTGGGAGGTGGTTTTATGTTTCTCCACCTCTCCTGCCCAGACTAACCCAAGGGCCCTTGTGACCAGCTGCAGGAGGGGGATGTGACTTGCCCATGTGGCATCCCTGCCTGTGAGTGGGGCCTCAGGCTTGTCAGAAGGTGGTGGCTGGACACTAAGGCGAGTACATATAGGCACCTTCAGCCGTGAATATTCTTTGGCAGTCCTTGGGACTGACAGACATTGGTCATTAGGCACAAGGTCAGAGGTTGACCTTGGAGGCACTAGTTTGTAATGGCAATTTCAGGCAGCATACTTCCAGACTGTTCATGGGGCTTCCTACCTCATGAACCCTTTGGCTAAGAGCAGCTAAATAACAATACCAATGGCAACGACTGATTGTGAGCTGAACACTATGCATGTATTATCTTATTTAACCCTCCTGGCAGCTCTGTTATTATTTATCCCTACTATGGAGATGAGGAACCAGAGGCTCAGGGAGATGCAATAATTTGCTCCCAGTCATACTGCCAGTAGCTGCCTTCCAGAGTCTGTATTCTCATCACTTGATCTTACATCATCTGCAAATGGGCGAGAACTTCACTCACCAGCTTCGTCAGGGCTCCTGGATGGGGAAAAGCCAGGAGGCACCATGGATCACTCTTCTCTACCTTTCAGCTCCAATGAGGACCCTGGAGAGCTATGGTCTGATCAGGGTCACAAAAGGAGTCAGGGCTCAACTTGCCCTCCCATTTTTGCCTGTGAACTTGAGCTTCTCTTCTCTGACCCTCGGTTTCCTGGTCTACTAAAGGGAGATTACAGTATCTACCTATCATGAGGAATGTGTGGTTACATGATTTCTGTGTAATATGGGGATCACAATGGCACTGATCTTACAGGGCGTTGTGAGGATTTCGCGTAGGGCATTGTGAGGATTTCACGTATTCTTGCATATAAAGAGTCACAAAAATTGCAGGGTGTAAAGTAAGTGCTCAGTACATGTTACCCACGGATATCACCATGATCATGATCACCACCACCACCACCATCATCGTCATCACCAGTACTTGCATTTATAAGACAATATTTATGTCTTTGTAAAAGTCATGGGGGGATACCTGGCACGACATTGGCACCCAATAAATAGCAGTTCCCACTTCTACCTCCCAAGGTCCCAGGACTCCCAATGTCATGCCCACCAACTCTGCACAGACCCCTTCTAGACTGTCCCAGTTTTCAGCTGGAGGCCCTGGCTTTGGTGAAGAGGGATCTAACTTTCCCACAAAGAGCTCACACAAAGTACAGCTGGATGGTGGAGGCAGACTCCTTCCTCCCCTCTCTCTCTTTGCTGTGGTGTGCAAGAGTACACCTCCTCTTCAACATCGGGCCCCCTCCACCAGCCCAGGCCTGTCCCCAGTCACTGCAGTATGGTTCACTAAAGTGCACAATGTCACACAGACAGTAAGAGGAGCTCAGTAGAAACCTGTTGATTAAGAGAACAGTTAAGTCTAGCATATACACACCCAACTATCATATAGCCATCATAAATGATAGATTACTTTTCATACATTTTGAGATTTTTTTTTTCCCGTGTACTTGGTCATAACTGAAATGATCCGCGTTTCAGTGGAAATGAGTGCCTTGTTGGCTCTATCCATGTTGACTTTGATTGGGATTTAAAATGTCTTCAGTAAGATCATACAATGATTCAGTATTGTAATCAAATTCACTATGTCTGCAGGAAGGCATGGAAAGGGCCACCTGATATAGGACAGATTCTCCATCTAAATAAGTCAAGAGATCTTTTTTAACAGATATGAAATAATAGGTTCTGAGACAGAAAAAAGCTCTGGATCACTGTTGACAATGTTTTTCCCTTTCTTAGTGGAACATAGAATAACAGCATGCCTTATAATCAATTATATAATCACAAAATGCATTACAGGAGGCCTTTGTAATGCTGTAATAATGTTGTCAAAAATACCTTAAAATTCTCTATATAATATGATTACGATTACAACTAGAAAAATGCACAACAACAACACACAGAGTATGGAGAAGAAAGACTGGAAAGAAATAACCCTAAAAGTTAATGGAGCTTATATTTGGAAAGTGAAGTAAACATGGAATCCTCTTTAGCTGGCAGAGAGAAGGAAATGCATTAATTTTTGGTCCATCACTCTTGAATTCAATTACCAAGCAGTTTGGATGACTTTTCCTTCCTAAACTAGGAGAATATTCAGAATCTCTGGAGTGCTGCAGAATACAAATGTTAGAAGCATTACCCCAGGATAAAAGAGGTGAGCTCTATGCTCTGTCCTAATCCACACAAAGGGGAAGTCCACCAGGGGGGAGTGGAGACTGTGGCAAAATTGGTGCTCATAGAAAAGAAGGTGAATGGACAGGGAGCAGGAAGAACTCACTGGCAAGCTCACGTACCTTGAAGGTAAAGGCATAGTTACTGGACAGAGTTGAAAACAAGAAGCAGAAAAGTCTAACAGGTGGCTGGGTGGTGCAAGGAGGGCATGAAGAGGAAAGACAGAGTGACAGTGAAGGCGAAAAGGTCAGAAGAGGGAAACTAAATGGAGGTGATGATTTACATCTGCTACCAAATGCACCAGCCCCATCGATTATTTTTTTCCTAAAAAGAAAAAGAGTTCACTCAAGTTTGATGGTGATTAAGAGAGCAGGTTTTGGAACCACAGTCTTTGGAACCATATATGAAACCCCTGCCTTGCTTTACATGTAAAATGACGATAAATGGTATTCACTTTATGGGGTTGGTGTGAGGATTCAAAGTTATGACATCTAAACATCCATGAACATTTCATGGAGCAGTATCAGTGCTCAGTGCAGGTTACCAACCGACATCATCATCATCAACATACCCATCACTATCATCATCATAACCAACAGCATCAGCATCAACACCATCACCTCCACCATCATCACCATCACTGCCATTATCACCATCATCATCACCGTCACCACCACCGTCATCATCGTCACCACCACCACCATCATCACTATCACCACCAACATTATCATCATCACCTTCATCACCACCATCATCATCATCACCATCACTATTACTACCATCATCACCATCCCGGCCATCACCGTCATTGCCATCATCATCACCGTTATCACTACCGTCATCATCATCACCATCACAATTACTACCACCATCATCATCATCACAATCATTATGTCAATTTCTAAGATAATATTTGTTTTTGTAAAATGCTAAAAAAATGGGTTTTTAGATAAAATAAAGGGAAAAAAGATAAGTGTGTTTTAAGTGAGAAGCACACAAAAGCAGCAGGGTCTAACTCATTGCTCCTCTGAGGCTCATGTCATCTATACCTCGGTAACACTTGTGGTTCATGAAATAAAAGTTCTTGGAATGAACGTGGTCTCCCTCCTGGTGAGGACTGTGCAGGGTACAGCAGAGACATGACAGTAGAGAAAGACTGATGGAATCCTGCTGGTAGATAGCAACGTGGGATGCATATTTCTGAGACCTAAACCCAGCTCCCCTTTCCTGAACTTCTAACTTTTTAAAACCAAGATGCATAATTTTCAAAATAGCTCTCTTCAGAGCCAAGTGCCGAATTACTGGCAACACTGAAGAAGTCCCAGACACGTAGGCTTTGGAACAAGCCAAGGGTCCTTATACGCCCAACAAACATTTCAGTTGTGGTGAATGTGTCATCATTTCCCTGTCTTGATTTACCTTTCAGAAAGGATAGCATTGTCTGGCTTTAGAATGCTATCTGGTATCTTGGGACATTCTGTTTTCACAAGGTTGCAGCTGCAAAAGATTCCTCCAGAAGGGGAGCGGGTGGCAGAGGAGTGTGGGCGGTTATTTTGCCTGTCCAGTCTCCAGCCTCGCCCTGAGCTCATGCTCTAAGTCATCTGTGGACTTCCGCTCTTGCCCCCTGAACCCAAGCTCCCTAAAGCAAACAGATAGATCTTTTGAAACAAGTCCTTGGATCCTGTCACCCCCCTGCTTAGAACTCTTCAGTGGCTTCCTTTATTCCTTCAGAATAAAGTCCTAGCTGGTTACACTATGCTCTCCCATCCCATGCTACCTCAGCCACATGGGCCCCTTTTATGCTCTGGCCCACATTGTCCAAGCTCCTTTCTACCTCAGGGTCTTTGCACGTCTGTTCACCTTGCCTGGAATGTGTACTGTTGTTCAGTCCCTCCAACAGCAGGTTCTCTTTCATTCCTTGCCTTTTGGGTCAAATATCACCTCCTTAAAGAGGTCTTCCCTGACTTTCCTCCTCCCTCCAACTGATACCCCATGGCCAGTTTAGTTTATTTATTGCACTCAGCATGGTCTCAGACTTGCATATTTTCTTATTTACATGCTTATGGGATTCTTCCTCCTAGGTCTTGTAAGTCCCCTTAAGACAAGGGCCCTTTGGGTTTTGACTTGTTTACTATCTTACTCCAGTACTTAGCTCAGCATAGCATCCAAAAGACAGCTTAATGAATCAATCATTCAATCAATCAGTGAATGAATGAACCAACTAATTCATGAATGAATGAATGTGACTTTAGCTTCTGGAGGTAGGAAAGACAATTCCCCTTAGGTCCCCTTTCCCTGGCCCCCAGCCTCCAAAAATGGTCAGAGAAGGATGTTGTGTGTGTATTATCTGGGGAAGGGAAGAAAGCCTCAACAAACTTCACCAGCTAGAGGAACTGAAGAGGGGGAGATCCAGTTAGGAAGAACATTACTCCAGGATTCGGAACCCTGGGGCCCCAGAAGCCTGATAGGGGCCTGAAGTACCAGGAACACTGGCTACATCATTAATTCATTTCAACAACCAAACCAAACAAAAAAAACATTATTGAGCTCCTACTGCGTACTGCCCCACTGGCTGTTTGGTCTAGTGGTTTCTCACTATCGCTTCCTTTTAATCTATAGCAGGAAGGGCAGAGCTGGAAGAAATGATTTTTAAGACCCAGCCAGTTCCAAAGGCCCTCCTCCTTCCTTTTCCATTCCATGGGGCCAGTGATGGTCCAAAGAGAGAGCCTCAGTGTAGGTCACACCTCTGCCACCCAGTCGCTGCATGGGGCAAGGATGGCTCTTACATCCCAGTTAGGAGAACAGACTCCTGGATCACACCCAGTGTGTGATCCCCAGTTGCATCATGTCCTAGCTTCATGAACTAGGGCCAGCTGTTAAAATTCTCTGAGCTTTGGTTCCCTCATCCTTAAAATGGATATAATAATATACTCTATTCATAAACCTGTGAAGATTAAATAATCTCGCAAAGTGCTGAGCACAGAGCCTTGTACGGTGCAGGCAACTCATGTTAGCCATCCTCAGCGGTGGCGGCCGCTCGCTGTTCCGGGCCTTCATACCTCATTTGTAAAAAATGAGATGGGCTGGAGCCTCCTCTGTGTTTGCCAACAGTGCGCTATGTAAACAGATCATTTTAGGTGATGCTGGGATCTCTGTGATTCCCTTCCGGGTAGAATATCCCACAAGTAGACTGAGCTCATTGGTTTAATTTCAGATCTGCCAAACCTCCAAAACGGCAAGAAACTGAAGAAGGGTTTGGAAGGAGTCAAGCAGGTTGACTGCCAAGGTGGGGCGGGGCGGGGGGGGCGGGGAGACATCATATCCCTGTCAAGTGCCACCGTGTGGGGACTGCACCCTGCTGGGTAAATGTGGATGTTTCCTGGAAGGGCAGCCCCGGAGCTGAGAAGAGGCGCCAGGGGTTTAGGAGCCTGTATATGTGGCTCCTTCCAATGGACAGGACAGCCCTGGCCCAGGGCTGGGAAAAGCGACCTGTGTGGTCATAGAGCTTTTCAAGAGAAGTCTTCCTTCAAACCAACGTGTAAACCTTCACGAACACTCAAATGCGGAGGAGGGGGATAGACTGGGAGTGATGTTCTCATTTTACATATTGAGAAAACACAGCATATAAGTTGTTAAATAAAATGACTCTGGGACCGCACCTTGAACTTCATACCTTGAATTTCTATTGCGTTGGTCTTCTGAGAAGCTTGGAACACGCACCCAAATTGTGAAATGACTTGGCCCCGTTCTCACAGTCATACTGAGACCAGGATCAGAGCATGAACATGTGACACCCTCGTCAACAACACAGGCATCAATCACACGGAGGTCCGACATTATGTAAATACCAGCATATGTATTAGTTTATGGTCTTGATGTCACCTCATTCCTGGCCGAGCAGTAAGCCAGCTATGTGAAATCTGGCACCAGTCGAAAGTGTGGACAGATGGGGGCATATCAGTGGCCACCGATCACCAGAACACCGGAAGGAGTCCAACGAAAGGAATGGAGGACATAGAGGGTAAATCAAGACACAGGCTGCCTGGTGTGGCTTGGGAGTCAGGCAGAGCTTGACTGAACTGTACCCTAAGCTGTGTGACTGGACAGGGGGGATGGTCACTGATTTGAATCTCATACTTCCCATCTGCAGAATGGGTGGCAAAGGAACGATAAAGGTCAAATGTGACAGTATCTGTGGAAAGCGTCCCAGTATGTGGCACCTCATCAGTGTTCACAAAATGGTGATTCTCTCCCCAGGGGAGGTCCTCAGGGAGAGGCCAGCGTGCTGTGCTCCCGTCTTCTGTGAAGTCATCCTTAGGTAATCTGGCAAAATTAGATCCTACTTTGTTCTGCTTTCTCAGCCCCTCGTGCACACCTCCATGCTAATGTGTATCATACCACACTCCGACTGTCCATGTAAATGGCAGCTCCCGGTGTGACCAGGAGCTCCTCATGGGCAGGCACAGGGTCCTCTTATGTGCATATTTCCAGGGCTCAACTGTGCTGTCTGGTAGGACAGCCACTAGCCACAGGTGGCTATTTAAATGAAAACTTCAGTCCCTCAGACACACTGGCCACATTTCACGTGCTCAGAGCGACTGTACTGGACAACGAAGACCCAGAACTTTTCCAACACCTCAGGAAGTCCTGTTGGACAGCACCGACATAGGAAAGCACAGAGTCAACGGCAAGGCTGACCAAGCAGGAGGGGAGACAGGGAAGGGAGGGGGGCAGACTGGCCTGATGGACCCCATGTTGGCTTCCAAACCCAGAAACAATGGTCCTTACAAAATACTCCCTGAGACTTTCCTGACCTTACCTTCATTCCCAATCTTCCCTATTTTCTTCACATTTGTCTTACAAGTCATGTAAAATTTGAAAACACACACGCTGTGTAAAAATAGGATTTGGTGAGATATACCTCCACGCTGGCTCCGAATCTATTCAATTCATAAAGATCACACTTCTCAGCACAGCACACACCACTGGAGCTAAACGAGTGATATGACCCGATTTCCCTGGTACCGCTGGCCAGGCATTGTTTGTGTATCATCACACTGACTTCTTATAATACCTACTGGAATGCCCATTTCACAGATGAGAAGACTGAGGAACAGGAGGGCTGAATTGCTGCAGGTCACATAGTGAGCAAGTGTCAGCCAAGACTCAACCCATGGAAGCCTGGCCCTGGATGCCAGGGTCCCAACCACTGTTCTTACTGTCCAGCAAGAGTCAGGCCAATCATCTGCACTGTGGCTGCTCACCCAAATCCTCACACACAGAGGTTGCCTCGAGGGAGGTCTGGAGGAGCCGTGCTGGGAGTGTGGCATCATTTCTTGGAAGTCACCAATCCCTCTCTGCATTCTCCCTTCCCCTTTTACTTCCCAGGGTTCTGTCAGACTGGAAGCCGGAATAAGGTTTTCTGAACTAGCTATGATGTTCTCCTGCAGGCCGCAGACCAAGTGTGGGGGCACACCTGGGTCCTCCTGAGCAAAGTAAATGAAGATACTAATGAGTGTCATCACCTGGTCCAGAGGTTAGAGGAGTGATGGCTCTCCACGGACCTTGCCTCAGGAGGACTCACTCAGGTTCCTGCGAGGCTCCTGGTATTATATACCAACACCCAATAAGACCAGAACAAAAGGGAAGTACTTATCCACTCATGATTCAACACAAAGCAGTGGACCGAAGGTCAATATTTTATTGGCTAAGGAAATAAAAGGTAGAGATGAGGAGGAAAATCAAGCCTGTTTATCAAAACACCCAACTAACTCAATCAGCACCCACGGCCTGGGTGACACCTGGTGGCACCATATTGCTAAGGCTCACATCTGAGCCACCGGAAGACTCTTCCATCCTGGCTGGAGCAGGGTGGGGTGGTGCGGAGGTTGTAAGCCCAGCCCTCCACGGATGTAGGCGTTAGCTGTCTCAAAACCCATGTATGTCCTTGACCCCCGTGGAAGGTACTGCAGTGACTTCTCTGTTTCAACAAGAGATGAGGAATGAGTCTGGGTATTTCAATTCTTACAGCAGATAAGCCACAGAAGAACATCACTTTGGGGTAAAAGTCAGGCCCGGGTTTACTCATCAGAAAGCTGCCAGAGAACTCCATGGGGAGACGACACGGTGCGACTCTCCAAGGCTTTGCTGTGAACAGTCAGAACACTCCTAAGTTGCAAAGCCATGAGATATTTTTGTTTTGTGATATTACTGGAGAGGGCTGAATATAGTTCTGGTATCTTTGAGTTCGCTGAACGGGTGGGAGAGAGGCAGGGAACTGGGGAAGCAAGAGGAACTGAGGTATTTCAAGACCAGACGCTTCCAAAAATATGAGCAGGTTTGATGGAGGGAGTTGCCACTCCTTTTCCCTGAAGCCCGAGATGGTTCCCCACTGTCTCAGATGAGGGCTGTGATGTCTCACCATCCGCCGACTTATCTCTCCAGTGTCACCTGGAGCTCCTCTCCCCACGGGAACCTGATACGTCAGCTATGAGGATGAAATGCTGTCCCCTGGATGTGTCACATGTACCTGGGTTCCCTGGGCTGGCTCATGTGCTTGCCTCCGCCTGCAAAGCCCTTTCCCTCCCTTCTCTGACTGGAACAAAAGTCCATTTATCTTCCTGGCATACTTGGAATGTGGCCGCCTATGTGAAGTCTTCCCCAACTCCCTACCAACGCTGGAGGCATTGATCTCTCCATGCTTCTGCTCCAGTGCCCGCTATGGCACATGACCCAAGCATTCTATTTAGTTGTACGTGGGTCTTTCTCCCTCTCAAGACCATGAGTGCTTGCGAGACATTCAATTTATCTTTGTACTCTAAAGTAAATATTTGCTGAATGAGGAAATAGATTTGTTGATGTGTATGTGATAGAAAGCACAGTCTCTTGGGGGTACCCCACAGCCCAGAACAATGCCATGTACTAGGAACCACCTTCTTCTACAGAGCATGTGCACACACATGCAATACACACCCACACCGCCCCCCCCACACAGTGGTCTCTCAAGAACTGGACAACAAACTTACAGACATGGCAACATGGATTCCAATGCCTATCATAATTTAGAACTTGTTTTGAATTTAAATCCCCAGCTCTTCTTTTCAGAAGGCCTGGAGTGGCTTTTTTTTTTTTCAAGAAACAAGAACAAATTAAGTGGGATGTGTATGCAGACACGAAGATATCCACGCAGTCTTTAAACATTTTGAAAGGATCTCATTTCAACTGCCTGCTTTCAGAATTATGTTTTCAAATTCCGTTGGAGGCCTGGAAAAAATATGTTAAATTCAAATTCTGGATTTTCTGTAAAAGTATGTGAAGTATGCCAACAAAGGTTGAATACAAGAATAATTTTGCTGCCAAGCTCCCTATTCACAATTCACGTGCAAAGGACTGCCTGATCCCAATTAGCTCAAACTTGTTTTTGCTTTTCTTTGTTGTCGCCCGCTGCCCACCTTCCTGGGACTCCTCGTTTTGGGTTATTTGTTCAGACTTCAGCTCCAGACACACCACTGTGATTTCCTTTTTAATAAACACTATCCAGTGAGTAGCGGAAAACAATGAGAGGCACCTGCACTCTATTATAACTTCTCATTCCACCCACAGACGCGGAGCTATGAATAAGTGAGAACCGCCACCAGCCTAAGAATAGCAACAGCATTTTCCCATAAACACAGTATCACACGACTTCAGCTAACACGAAGGACAAAGTACCCCGCAGCCCCATTGTTTAAATGGATTAGGAATGTCACGAGGACAGCCAAATGTCTGTTGTCTGTCTGTGGCCAATGACTTTGTCAGGGGTGGGGCCGTGGGACAGTTCATTCCATGCTAGGAAGCAGCTGGGCACTCCTAAAATCATAGGGACGGACGCACAGTGCTACTTAATGACAGACCAAGAACCAGAAGCAGAAGTTGTAGAGGACAGAGCAGGAGGTGGGGAGTCACCGAATACACATTCAGGTTTCATCTCACACATCTAACAAACATCTACGGAAGGCCTAATATATGTGCGGGCACTGTGCTCGGGCTTAGGGTGAACACTGGTGAGTAGCAGCCGAAGACCCGTGCCCTCATGGAGTTCACGGTCTAGCCACTTGCTATCTGTGCCGCTTGAGCAAGTCACCTAACCCCGTGGAGCCTCTGTTTCCTGCCTGGGACACGGGCTAAGAACAAGCCAGACAGTGTTTGAAGCCTGTAATGAGCCATGCTGGCAATAACAGTCACTGCTGTTTTGGTAAAATCACCTTCAAAGTATTTATTACCTACAAAGAGGAAGATAGTAACTTTACCAAGGACTCAGCAGACATCCCAATGACCCACTGATCACGATGAACGTGACCAACAACACATGTACACTATTAATCCCACGATAAGATGCACTGAGAAGGAAAACACGTAATTTCTGTAATAGTCATCTTTTCTGTCGATTTTTAAAAAGATAACATTTGCCATTTTAACCCTTGTTAAGTGCACAATTCAGTGGTGTTAATTACATTCACAGTGTCGTGCGACCATCCCCACCACCTATCCCGAAAACTCTTTCATCACCCCAGACAGAACGACAACCGCTTCTGAGCAGATGTTTATGTTGGACACTGAGCCTCTTCAAGCAAATGTTTTGGTGGCAACTACATTCATTTAAGCACTCAAGGCCAAGGTCATGCAAACATGCCGGATGCTTTCTTCTCTCTCCATTCCACTTCTAGCCATTAGAAAAGCTACTCTCCGACAATAGCCAGCCTCCGACTCCTTCTCAAGGCTGCCGTCGCTATTGCTCACCCAGGCCACCTTCATCTGTCTCTTGGAGTACCACAGTAGCTTCCTCACCGGGTCGCTGCTTCTGTCCTCACCGCCTGCCCACGAATCTACGTGGGACACAGCAGCCAGAGTGATCCTTCTGAAGTGCAAGGCAGTTCACAGCACATCTCTGCTCAAGACATCTCTCTCAGCCTACCTGCTCGGGCCAAATGCCAATTCTCAGGCAGCCTCTCCTGCCTTCATCCTTACCCACTGTGCTACAGCTGGCTCCTTGCTGTTCCTCAAACAGCCCATGCCAGCTTTGACCTCACGGCCTTCGCACCTGCTGTTCCCTCTGCCGGGAATGCTCTGCCTGCAGCTATGACTTCCTCGGGCCTCTGCTCAAACATCACCTGTCCAGAGAGGCCTTCCCTGAACATTCTCTGTAAAACGGCCCATCTGACCCCCTTGTCCCTCCCACTCTACTTATTAGCATCTGCCCCAGTCTTCCAGAAGTTCCCTCTCAGCACGAACTCAACTACCAGGGCCCTGCTGACGAAGGCACCCCTCCCCTTTGCCACAGGGCCAAGTCAGGCTTCACCAGTAGAGGGCGCAGGAGGGACACTGGAGGATCCCTTCCGTGTCTCAGAAGCACCCTCCCTGTGGGCAGCTTACTCCTACCCTGCACCCAGGGCAACTTTCCTGGCACATCACTCCCACTGGACTTCCAGTGACTTCCACAGAAGGGCACCTTCCATTCATGACCTTCCTCGGCACCAGGGAGTGTGGCTTCCTAGAGAGTCCCACTTGTACGCAGTGTCTCAGGGAAAACTCGGCAACCCGTGGACCATGGTGGCTGGACCCCAGTCCTGGGGAGTGGGAGCCCCTTTTCCTGATCCATTCCTTCCGTGGGTGTGCTGACTCAGCCTTTGGGGTAGTGGCTGCTCCCAGACCCGCATTCCCCCTAGTAGCCAATAATACCTTAATGTAGTTGATAGATCTTTATATTAAATTTTCCCGATTAAAATCTCCGGGTAGATTTTCCTGATTGAATCTTGACTGACACAGTAGCAGAAGGCAAGCAAAAATTTTGCTGTGCTTCCTAATTTACTAAAGATTGTTTATATTTACCACTTTGTTTGCTGCTGTGTGCTTAACATGTTATAGGCACTTGATAAATCTTGGTAGGTAGGTAGGTAGGTAGGTAAGAAGGAAGGAAGGAAGGGAGGGAGGAGAAAGGGAAGGAGAAGAGGGAGTATGGACGGACAGATGGTTGGATGGTGCCCCCCCCCCCCAACTCCACGTGGCATCACATGGTTTATAGCAGGGCCTGGTATGCCGTAAGCGCTCGTGAAATAGTCCCTCACGTCTCTGAAGACCTCCCATTACTCCTATTTAACCACTCCCGTCCTTCCACCAACTACTTGGAATGCTGAAACGCCCCACTATCACGTGCTAGAGCCTCAAGTCTGGGCCTGCCCTGGGACTCTTCCTAAAGAAAAACAGCAACAACAACATGAGCAGAGGCAGAAAGAGGAAAGAAAGCATCTTTGGACCAAATCTGGAACTTCTGGTGCTTGTTTTTATTCTGATGATCAAAACAGAATGGAAACAGTCTGCCGCACCTACACTGTGGTGCACCTAGTTTCCTGCTTGCGGAGACATTCTCCTTTCACTGTGATTGGAGAACCTCCCCTGGGTCAGCACCTAATTTCTGGTGTGAATATTCTCTTTCCCATTCTACAAAAAGACCTACCAGTAGGCTGTGAAATGAGCTTTCACAAAAGCATAAAATGCGCCTGATAATTAAAATGCTCAGCAATTAGAGTAATGAACTACACTCCAATCTCCTGAGTTAATTTCATAACCTCAGAAAATTATAAAGAAAAACTATTTGGAGACTAGAAACCTCTAAAGGATTTTTTTTTTTTTTCTTGTTGACTCATCTGTCATGTTTTGATTTGCTTACAATTTCATTCTCCTTCAACTGTTTTTCTTCTGTGGCCCCATTGCTTTGGACTCATACTGGCCATCCTTATATGCTCACAAAATAAACCAAGAAGAGAGCTACAAAATCCCAAAGCCAAGAATTACGATTAGCTAGTGAAACACATAATAAGAATATAATACAGCTAATGAAAGAGCACAAGGGTATTTAATACCAAACCCCTGATGTAAATAACAATTGTCTATTTCAATTACTGTTTTTACGTCAAATTCCAAACAGTACTAGAAGAAATTAGCACAGTAGTAACTCATGGTGCTAAAACGCAGCCACGAACCCAAAGAAAACAAGAATAAAAAGGCATCTGAGTGTCAAAATGGATGTGGCTTTCTTCAAAGGAGACACACAAATGGCAAATAAGCACATGAGAAGATGTGTTCAACATCATTAGTCATTACAGACATGCAAATCACAATCGCAATGAGATATCACTTCAATTCACATTAATAGAAGGACTAGCATAAAAAAAAGGAAACTAACAAGCTGGTGAGGGTGTGAAGAATGACATATTGCTGGCGGGAATGTAAAATGGTACAAGTGTTATGGAAAACAGTTTGGCAGCTTCTCAAAACGTTAAGCCTACAACTACCGTGTGACCCAGAAATTTCACTCCTAGGTATACATCCAGAAGAACTGAAAGCAGGGACTCAAAAACAGGTATTTGCACACTGGTGCCAACAGCGACATTATTCACAATAGGCAAAAGGTGGAACCAATCCAAGTAGCCACCAGCAGGTGAACAGATTAACAAAATGTGGCATAAATACATACAACAGTATACTATCCAGCCGTAAAAAGAATGAAATTTGGTATGTGCTACAACATGCACAGACCTTAAAAACTTTCTGTGTAATGGGGGCAGCTGGGTGGCTCAGTTGGTTAAGCGTCTGCCTTCGGCTCAGGTCATGATCTCGGGGTCCTGGGATCGAGCCCGGAGTCTGGCTCCCTGCTCAGCGGGGAGTCTGCTTCTCCCTCACACTCTATGCCTGCGCCCCCCCACTCTTGCTTGTGCTCACTCTCTCTCTCTCTCAAATAAATAAAAATCTTTAAAGAAAAAGACCAATATTTTGTGTAATTAAATAAAACAGACACAGTAGGACAATATTGTATGATTCCACTTACAGGAGATTGCTAGACTAGGCAAATGCATAGAAGCAAAAGGATAGAGGTTTGCGGGTATCTCCGGAAGTGGAGAAGGGGGAGTTCTTGTCTAATGGACACAGAGTTTACGTTTGGGATGATTAAAAAAAAAGAAAGAAATTTTACGAATACACAGTGGCAATACAACACCGTGACTAAAATTAATGCCACTGACTTGTATACTTAGCAACGGGTAAAATGAAATTTTTGTATTATGTATCTTTTACCACCACCACAATGGACGCCACACGCATGCGCACTAAAATCTATGTACTGTCTCATAAAGGAGCTTGCCAGGCCCTTGCTCTGGGCCTGTTTACTCTCATTTTACACAGAACTCTAACAAACTTGATTAATTAGATTCCTCATCTTGAAGTTTTGGAGACAGCTCACTGACGAGGCCTCTGCATGTTTTTACAAGGTTGGCATATGGCTGGGAGGGAGGAAGAAGAGGACGGCTTCCTGCCAGTCCTGAGTGATTCAAGTGTATCTGATGAAATCCTTTTCAGAACAGCCTGGGAAATAGTCTTTTTAGAATAGCCTGGAAATAGTCTTTTTTAGAATAGCCTGGAAATAGCCCGGGGCGAGGCAAGTCATCTAATCTCCTGCACCTGGCACTGGAGGCTGACCCGGAGAGCACCCACCCCATCAACTGTCGGGGGATGGGTGGGTGCACACACGTGCGTGTGCGCACGGCAACCTCTTGGCCTCAGTTGCTACCTACCATGGAAAGGCTTGGAACAAAAGTCCTGGAGATGTGAAATGTCTGAACAACAACAACAAGAAAAAAATCTCCAACTGGTGACCAGCAGAGAGGTCCATGCAGAAGAGAAAGAAAAAAGACCCAGGAAGAGCAGCAGGACCAGCGGGAGAGGGCCATCAGGCTGGGAGGGCTCCCCAAGCTGGTACGGTGAGTCCCCCCGCCCGCGGGCCAGCGAAGGAGCATCCCGGGCGTGGCAATGGCCGGGGTGTGGCTAGTGCGGCCCATCACAGCGGGGTCCACGGGACCTGTGGCTCCACCTGTCCCGGAAGCTTGTGAGAAATGCCAGTTTCTCCTGTAGAGGGGGTGATTTTTTGCAGCTGGTTTCTCTCCCTGTCAGTCTCTTTTTGGTGCAACCTGCAGAGTGAATTCACTGAAAACTCTCCTTTGCTTGATCCAACTCTTCCTTAGAGCCTTCAGTGTTTATACATCTCAGTAAGCAGATATCTAGGCCCTAAAGGCACAACTTAGATATTCAAACACTTGCATTTATGAAAGTGAATTCTCTCAGAACACTGTGATGTCCACAGGAAGGCCAGTAAATCTCTGCTATGAACAATAGCAGCAAGGAATCAGACACGTGTAGAGCGGTTGCCACCACGCTCAGCACCCTGTAGACATCGCCTCATTGAATTCTCATGACCTCACCAGGCAGGTACTCGTCTTGCCCCCATTTTGCAGCTGGGAGCACTGAGGCTGAGAGAGACTCAAGCAGCTTGTCCACAGTTACCACAGGTAATGGGGAGGAGCCAGGGATCAAAACAGGGAGCACAGCTTTTGAACCCACCCTGCTACCCACACGTCAGTGAGTAAACGGAGGGACGATGGGAGGAAAGAATGTCAGAGCAAGAGGGAGGAAGGACGAGGATACACTTTCTGAAGAAGTAGGCGACTGGTTTTTTATCCTCCAAACCCACTCCCAGAAGAGGCATCTTCCCACAAGAATGAATTCCCTTCCACCAAGAGGACAAGAGGGCCTGCCAAGTGGGGCTGGAGAAACAGGCATCTCGGGTCAAGCTCCCAGAGAAATCGGGACTTGCCAAGTTCTGATATGACTGAAAGGCAACGCTGGCTGGGCTGGGAGGCGGCCCCCCTCTTTTTGGCAGGAACACGGAGCTATCTAACAACACCCAGCCTCATTTCGAAACAGGCTGAGGCCGGAAGACTGAAAACAATATGGCACCCCATAAACTGCTGAGTGCAGGAGAAGCACAGTGACTTTTCAGCAAAGACGGTGAAATGATTTTTATCCTGGAGCACCAGCTGATCCTACTCACAGTGCCACTTCTGGACCCTTTGGAGCAAATATTTCACATATCCTGTGCAGCTGGTGCCACTCCAAGCATGATCTGGGCAGAGGCCCAAATATACATCCCAGCCCACAGTGGATGGAAGGCAGAGGGAGAGAAGGGCTTTCCCTGGCTCAAAGGTGGTAAAGGAAACAGATAAGGGTCTTGGGGTGCTGGGGTCTTCACAATCCTATGGAGACCCCCAAGCCCTTGACAGGACAATTACAAAGAGGAGAGACAGCTCCACTATGCTAGCAAATAAGATGTGGACATATCATAACTAAATATTGGAGGAATTAGTCAAAATCAGATGAGTTTAGAGAATAATCAAAAGAACTGAGACAAAAGGCATAGGTACCACAGAACAACTTTGTTGAACAAACACTGAGTAAGTACCTACTATGTGCAGGGCACCGGGCGAGAGGCTGCAGATAACTGTGGTGACTGGGACAAGGCTTTGCTTCAAAGGCAGCAACTGAGCAATGATAAATACTTTGGGAATCAGAGGAACTGGGGTTGAGAAATTTGGAACACAGGCTTCTTCTTGTATTGTATATAAAAAGAGTTCATGTCTGTCTTTCCTAACTAGACGCTGGATGCTTCTGTGGATTACGAACTCCTTAAGGCCCAAAGCTGGGCCTAGGCCATCGCCTGGTGCATGGCAAGCATTCGGTGAATGTTGGCTGGGCCGAACAGAAATAAGTACATGTTAACATAAACATGTGACAGTAAGAGGAGAAATCACACGGGAAATATCTGGAATGATTGAGAATGAAAACACAGCATACCAACACTGCTGGGATGCTGGTAAAGCGGTACTTTGAAGGAAATGTGCAGCTTTGTAATAACCGTATGAATGATGCCCGGTGACCAATGGCTTTCTGGCCCTAGACTCTGAGGCCTTCAGGTGGAGGAACTGTTTTTGGAAGTTCAGTTTTGTGTCCTCAGAGCCTAGACTTGTGCTTGGCACAGAGCAGATGCTCAGGAAACAACCCCTTCGGTGGGAATGGGAATGTTCCATGTGTTTCCCAGACAACATACTCAGTTGTGCTTCTAGAGGTGGACGGCTATTGCTCCCCTGGTCCCTCCTGCCTGGACAACCCTTCCGGGCCTTTGTGGTGGCTGCGGTTGTTTGTGGAACACTCAGCCTTCAGGAGTACCTAACGTTTATTGAGCTGAGTACAGTCCACTGGGTCCCTCATGAGTATCATCTTGTTTTATCTGCATGACAAACGGGCACTAATATAATCCCCCAGAACCATAATAGTACTTGCTTGTTGTGCAGATATAGAAACTGATACAGAAACTGAGGCCCAGAGAGGTTAAGCAACTTAGCCCACATCACACAGCTGGGAAGTAGTAGAACCAGGACTTGAAACCAGACGATACGAATCCAGAGCTGCTGTTCTTAACCACAGTGGGTTACTGCCTCCCACTCAGGTTAAGAATAAGCTCCAACAGATAGTTTTCCTGGTAAACTGTCCCTCCTCTGGGCTCTGTGAACATCCTTGTGACTACTGTTATCACTGCTCTGCCACTCCCACAGGGTCGGTGGTCTGTTGTCTTATGCTCTGAGTTTCTCATGACAGGGCTGGGTCTCACTGTCTCTGTGGACTCACTAGAGGCTTAAGGCTTAAGTGATACCCACTTACTGTCTGCTCAGCTCAGCTGTACGTGGGGGTGGAGGCGCACAGCTTTTCTCAAGCTGTAACTTGCAGGCGAGTCACCTGGAGATTTTGTGAAAATGCAGATTCTGACTCAGCAGATCTGGGGTCAGCCTGAGGTTCTGCATTTCCAGGGGTGCCGGACCCACGTATGGAGTGGGGATGCGGGAGATGGCAGGGTAGTGACAGAGCTGCCTTCGGCTCTTAGCTGAAAAACTCCTGACTCTGTGATCGTGGGCAAATCAATTCACTGCTCTTGGCCTCAGCTTCCAGATCTGTAAACTGAGAACAACTGGGCCCGCCTTACAGTTACTGTGGGGGTAAAATCAGAGAAGTTGAGAGAAAAGGCCAGCACAGTTCTGACACCAAAGAGGAGTAAAATTTCTTTAATCTGAGAAATTCTCTTGATATTTATTCATTAATTCATCCTCTTTGTAGGAGTTTCTTGAATCTCTCCTAGATTGTCTTCTGTGGTCCGTATGACACACGCACATACACAGGAACGCACACACACACACACGAAAATGAAGTGGTAATGACCCCATTTCAGGCTGGCCTGCCCTGAGCTGCTTTATGGCATGGTTCCCCTCCCTAACTTGTACACAGTTATCTTTCTCCTAATACCAAGGGGGCGGCTGCCTAAATCCAACAAGGAACGTGTGATTTTAAAGGTGAGGCTACAGTGCTACTAAATCCAAATCCACAGAGGCCATCAGTGTTTCTTAAGACTAATCAGGGGTGACCAGATGTCAGGAGGAACCCAAGTGTGTCAAGCCGTCAGCCGTTCCAAACCAACCAATCTCAGCTAGACTGGTGGGAGTCCTGAGGTCAAGAACTGCGAGCCCACCACAAACCACAGAGAAAGTCCTGGGGTAGCGAGTGGAGAAGGAAAAGCAACAGACCAACCACAGGTTCAACCAACACACAATTCTCCCTGGTGAAAAGAGGCATGTTCGTTGGTCCCGGAGCCAAGAGAGGGCATTTGACAAGTAAACAAAACTAAACAAAAAATTTTAATGCTAAAGAGTTCGCCCTGAAAACTCATGTGTCTTTTAAATTTGTGGGGAAATAGGCTGAGAAAATGCAAACACATTAGGAAAGACAATGAGATCAAACTTTTCAAAGATTTTTTCTTTGTGACATGTTCTGCTAATGGCCTACTGCAAACTGAGGCTGGACAGGATGAGCCCCTCTACCTCTTGAGTGGCACTGTAATAAAAACAGTTGAAAACTTTTTGGGGACAGAAAAGGAATGTGATAATTGTTATAAGAACAGAAATAACCCCATGCTGTCATTAGCCCATCATGATCCCCAAGCTGACAAGGTACTGTGCCTCCCAAAGTCTCATGGGCCAACCCTGGAACCTGGAGCTTGAGAAGAGCTGTCTGACCCTGAATCTAGGATCTTAGCTCTTGACCAAACACAAGGGCAACTTCTTGGAGGGGAAATGCAGACACAAGACCCCTAGTCCATTGTGGGCATTCCCTCCTAACTGTGAGATTGGAGAGTAGGGTGTATTAGGCTAAATAGCACCTCCTGAAAGGTGTCCATGTTCTAATCCCCAGAACCAATGAATATGACACTTTACATGGCAGAAGGGATTTCGTAGATGGGATAAAGTTAAAGATCCTGAGGTACACAGATTATCCTAAAATATCCAGGTGGGTCCAATGGGATCACAAGAGTCTTTATAAGAGGGAGTTAGCAGGGTCAGAGTCAGACAGATGTGAAGATGGGAGCAGAAATTAGAGGGATGTGGCCAGAGCCAAGGAATGCCAGTAGCCTCCAGAATCTGGAAGATGGAAGGAATGGATTCTCCCCTACAGCCTCCAGATGGAAGCACTCCTGACGACATCTTAATTTTAGCTCCAATGGACACATTTCAGATGGGTGACCTCCCCAACTATAAGAGAATCAACTTGTGTTTCTTTAAAATTTGTTACAACAGCCATAGGAAACTAAGGACAGGAGCATACAGTCTCAGGTTCAAATTTTAGCTCTGTTTCTTCCAAATGGATGACCGTGGGCCTGTGGCTTAACTGTCCCCCCCACCCCACCACCCCATTCCATTTCCTTGTCTATAGAATGGGAATTCTGTGGAGGGTTAGTTGTAAGAATCCAGTGAGGACCTAGGTTAGTGCCTGAAACATGAGCAGGCTCCCCACATTGCTCTTGGATGACACGGTGTGTAAGAGGGTTGGAAATCAAAACCTAAGCCAAATCCAGCATTGGCTTAGTCTACCACAGGTGCTCCACTCTCAGTAACAGTGAGAGAAAAAGGACCAAACAGAGATAAGAATGGAAAAAATAAACAAACAAACAAACAAAAACAAACAAAAAACAGATCCTGTCCATTGGGAACAGAGAATGTTCTTTGTACCCTGCCTCCTAGTTCTGTACACTTAGGAATTCACTTCTCATTGAGGGGGGCATCTTGTTAGTTCCCTACCATGCCCACCATCAAAATGCCTCAGCATTTACATGAACTGGGTTCTCAGTGAACCTGTTCTAAGACTTCTTCATGTATTTTCCCTTAATCACCACAAAGCATCATGCATGGCCTCACTTAAGAGCACTCCGATCAGCATTCAGATGGCAACCACATCCAACATGCACTGTCTTAAATCAAAAGTGGGAATGTGGTGATCCACATAAAAAGGGGGCACACTGCCAGTTCCAGCTAGAGATAACAGGAACTGGGGACTCAACATATCTAACATATGACCCTGGTTTTGTCTGCAGAAGGAGCTTTTCCTTTCTTTTTTGAACAAGAAAAAATGCACATTTGGGAAGAAGATTCTCTCCCAAAACTTGAAAACAAAATCTTCATAGTGATGCAAACACAGCAACAAGATATATCCTCTTTACAGCAAACGTCAGTGTCTTATATACATCATCACCCTTGACTCTCACAACATCCTGATGAGTATACACTATCACCTCTTTTTATCGATAGGTTCAGAATCATGCAGTGAGGAGAAGAGGCAGGATATGAACCAAAGCCAGAGCTCTTAACTCCACGCTGCGGGACAGGGAAAGGCGAGATAAAAATGGAGCGCCATGGCGGATGGCCTCTGTGGAGATGGTGCTCAGAATGGTGTTGACAAGTCCAAAGATACTGGCATCACAACTGAAGCACGCTTAGGGGAAGCCTGTTTCTGATCTGAGGCACGGACAGTGCCTACCCAACTACAGGTGATCACAGCTGGCTCACAGATCCCATAGCACATAATTCTGGTGAGACACTTACTCCTTTTGTCTTGTTCAATCCTTCCAATCAAAGAGAATCTTGGTTTGGCTGAGTTTATCTTCAACGCCTCTCTGCAAATTGCTCAACGCCCATTTACATGAAGAGGCTTAGCATTTTCTCTGGTAATAAAGCCACTTGGAACTGATAATATTGTTCTATTTCCATGGTATGTAGTTTTACCCTCATCTATTTTTGGCCAATCATATTGGTTTTCCCTTTATGATGGTGATAGAAAATTTCCTTTTAAAACAAAGCTAATGAAATTATGAATTGACTTAAAGATAAGTTGTAATATTAATTAAATATTAACTGCTTTAAATGTTAATTACATAATAACAGGGGACACCGTGAAGGTGAGAGGAGAGGCCAGGAGTTTGGAACAGAGCAGCCTGGCCTATTCAGCAGAGGGTCAGCCATGACTCGGGGCTCTGATGGTCATGAAGTTATAAATGTTTCCCTTCCGGAATGCGTTCAAGGCCAGATGACAGGCTGGCACTGGAGAGGCATGGAGAAGGACTCTGGGGCTGCCAAAGAGACCAACATCCACCTCCTCATCCACAGGGTGTGTGTCTGCCCCATACTACTTATACCTTCCACTTTTCCTGGTCACACTTTAGACCTCACAATAACGGTAATCTGGAGTCATCAAAGCTGCAAGATGTGCTCTGTTTGGGAAGGCAGGGAAAGCAGGCAGTACATTTTAGGAAGACATACGCTAAAACAAATTTACATATTTATAATATGGCCCTTTTAAAGGATTAGCCCAACTATTTGTTAAATGGTTAAACCTCAACAATCTAAGAAAGGTAGCAGTCTCATAAGCTCACATAGCCATGGTTTGGTTGGTTTGGGCCATACCAGCACATCACACCACAAACCGATTAGGGAGGAGGTCCAGAAGCAATGGATGCTGTCTGGTAAGGTCACATTTGCCAAAGCAAACCTCATTCTATATATGCAGAGGGAAGAGACCTCAGGTTCAACTCCTTTTTCGTGCACTTGGAACTAAATGGTGCTGAATAAATAATCCATAGTTTGGACCCTGAATGGGCAGCTAAAAATTAGTTTTTCCAATTGTATTAGTTATCTATTGCTGCATAATCAATTATCCCAAAATTAAGTGGGCTGAAACAATCATAAACATTTAGTATCTCACACAGTTCTGTGGGTCAGAAATTTGGGAGCAGTTTAGTTTGGTGGTTCTTGGCTCAGGGTCTCAAACACAGCTCAAGTCAAGATTATAGCTGGGTCTGCAATAATGTAAACGCCTGGCTAGGGCTGGAGAATCAGCTTCTGAGATGATCCTCACAGAGCTATTGGCTGGAGGCCCAGATTCCTCTCCACAGGGCTGCTTGAGCGTCCTTACAACATGGCAGCTGGCTTCTCCCAGAGCGAGTGATCCCAGGCAGAGCAGGGCAGAAGCCTAAAGGTTTTTTATGGCCTCGCCTCAGAAGCTACACATTGATTTCTGCCACACCCTACTGCTTACATACAGAAGTCAGGACTACTCAGTGTAGAAGACTACCAAGAACTAAGAATCATTGGGGTCACAATCCACAGCTTCTATTTGATTCCTGGTCCACTACTTTAAAGGTAGGTACAGCAGGTGCTTAACTGCAGTTTCATGGAAGAGTGAACTAGCACACAGGGTGAAACTGAGGGGCATGAATAATTCTCAAGTTTACCCTATCACACAAAGGGCCAATAACTAACTCAACTCCCATGGGAATATTAAGGCGAAGCACTCTCAGAACACTAAAAATAATCCCTCCCCCAACTTTTCTCTTGGGTTTGACAGTCTGTTTTGGCGAAAGCCCATCTTGTAATGATCTAAGGTAAACTACTGCCTAACTAATCTTTTTTTAGAATTCCAGACTGAGTAAACTTCAGAGCTTCCTGAATAATGTCTGAGAGTCCTATGGAGTTCTGTGCTTTCTCAACTGCCTTCACTCTGGCTCCCAAAGCTGCTCATTTTATTGACTTTTCTTTGTTCCAAATTCATTAATAAACTGAGTCTTAAAAGTGAACAAGATTGCCCAGAAACATGATACCTGCTTTGCACTTTAAGCAAGGGGGCCAAACGGAAAAGGAGGGAAAGTGCACATGCCCAAGACCCTTATTCGTCAAGGTGGTTCATACAGAAGTTCAAGTTTCCTGTGTCCCCTGCTCCTGGATCATGGATTTCACCCTTCCACGCTCTGTCTTCCCTTCTGCAGACAGAGGGCTGAGCATGGGGTGAGTCCTGAGACTTCTTTCTCATGCCCAGGATTTCATACATGAGGCCCTCTCCTCCCAGCCAGATTTTGTCATGTAATTTAAAAGCCACCGCTTCTTACAAATCCATGGTATGTCATAATTATGTTATTCTTGGCACATGTTTTTCTCATCAGGTAGCCCTGAGAGCAATCCCATGGTGCTGTAATAATTATTAATATGACTAATATAGAGAGGAGGAAAGGCCCGCGGAATTGACCTGAGGTCCCGAGGCTATGAAATGCCAGGGTTGGGACTGGAACCAGGTATGTCTAGGCAGTTACTCCCACACTCTTTATCGGGGACGACACGGAATGTATTTAACAACTGTCACTGACCAATCTGAGTGCCTGTCCCAGGGCCATGTCCCTCCTCCATGAAAGCAGGCATTACTCCTTCAGGTGATGATTCACTCAGCAATCCCAGTGGTCAGTGGGCATCTGAGGGGCTTGAGGCAGGACCACTTATCAAACAGTGTGGAAGAATTTGATATTCTAACACCAGGATGGCCACCCTGGTAGGCACTGGCTGAAGAATGTCCCTGTTCTTTTCACATCATCTTGCAGCCTTGAAATGATTAGTATCGCAAGGCCCTATCATCCCAGTATAGAAGGACATGGTCCAAGGGAACAGGGACAAGTCCTGCTTTACCCAAACCCAGGGTGGTGGGCCACCCACTGTGTTCTTTATCACCTTTGGCAAATGTCTAAGCCTCTCTCCCCAAACTCCTAGGATTAGGTCCTTTGAAGAGAGGCCTCCTTTTTGCTTGTGTTTTCTTCGATAGTATAAATGGTGAGCTCCTTCTGGATCCCCCCCCCTCCCTGGGCACAGCAACCTCACGCCAGCAGCTAAGGGACACAGAAGAGACTGTGGATGGGTTATTACTTGTTGGCTGAGTTAGTACAGCTCCCCATCATGATTGTTCAGCTCTACAAAAGGACCTGAGAGGTCTTCTCATTCAGATTTGCCAAACTCAGAGGCCCTGGTGATGAGGGACAAAATCTCTTTTCTCTTATTTCAGAAAACATAACCAAAACAGTGCATTTATTTGTGCCAAGGCTGTGCTCACTAGTTAAAATGTCCAGTCTCGATGCTTTTGCACGTAATTAAAGTATCCATAAGTAGAAATTAGCCAACAGGAGAAAGAGCGAGAGAGTGAGAGCACGACAGTATGGTAATACTTCTATGGGCATCATAAAAATAACTAAGAAAAAACTTGAACTCATAGGAACAGAGAGGAGAATGGTGGGGCTGGGGAAATGGGGAGATGTACGTCAAAGGGTACCAAATTTCAGTTATAAGATGAATACACTCTAGGAATCTAATGTGCACCACGGTGACTACAGTTAATAATAACTGTATTTTATACTTGAAATTTGCTAAGAGAGTAGACCTCAAACTTTCTCACTATTAAAAAAATAAAACAGGTAACTAAGTGAGGTGATGAGTGTGTTATTTAACTTGATTGTGGTAATCATTTACAATGTACACGTATATCAAATCATCATGCCCACTGAAATATACGCAATTTTATTTGTCAATTCTACCTCATAAAGCTGGGTGAGGAAGGAACTATAGGGCATGCAAAGGGAAACTGCTTTAAAAAAAATCCCAAGGCTGCTACCTCTGGTTAATACATAAGAAAATGCATTTCTATTTAATAAACACTATTTATTGGTAGAGAAAACAAACAAACAAACTTAAGAACATGGAATCCATGAAGGGATTAAAAGAAACTGGTATGTGCAATGAGAACGCTGGCTTGCACATTCCGGGCCAGCTTCCTCAAAATAGCCATCTAAGAAGTCCTAATGACTAGGTCATTCATTCATTCCTCTATTCAATAGACATGACATGGGGATTCGCCAACTTGCACACTGATCTTAGGCTGTCTGAAATCAGCCTGAATGTATGGATTCTCCCCTGAAGATTCATGGAGCACTCATCAGATGAAGAAAGCCCAAATGTTGGGAAGGGAAGTGGTGCTCCCAGAGCTTCATATCCAGCAAACGGATACAGGGAAGACGGTCTCTCCAGAGGCCAAGTCCTCTGGAGAAAAAGCTGCCACGGAGCAAAAGAGAAATGCCTGGCCAAATCCATTTATAATCACAATCTAATAATGCTTAACAATGCCCTATGGGATAAGCCTAAAGAAAATTATGGGAGTAATTACAAGGGTTCACATTAGTGATAATTTAATAATCATCCTCCTTGGCATATCTCTCTTCTTGAGATGGATAAGTTGGATTGCATTAGACAGATTTTTTCTTTCTGTGCCACTTATAAACCATGTGACCTTGGAAAAGTCCCTTCAATTCTAGGCTTTCTTAACATTTTTATCATCTGTAAGGAGGAGGACATAATGCAGTGAAATTCTACAACAATACTTGCTGTGATAAAGACACTTGTGAAGAATCTTGAGGAAAAGAGGTGGATGGTCCCCCAACCCCAATATTCCTTCTGCTCCTTCTCTCTCCATCTGGCTGCTGAAATGAGATTCCTGCGAGGTTCCTGGAATCACTGCCACTAAGCTGGAAGAATCAGCCATCCGAAGGGCCCAGAATTATCCCCACTGATATTAAAGCTGGAGGGTACAGTGAGGGGCGCCCAGGCGGCATCAAGCCCAGCTGGGACCAGGACGGAATTTGATCAGAAAGCCTGACCCCGGGAATTTCTGGCCTGTGAGCTAGGCTGGCTCACCAGCCCATTTCAATAATTAAGTGACTGAATTTACTGAATGCCACTTATCTCATAAAGTTGTCGCTGAAGATTAAATAAGATAATGCATACACAGCCCTTAGCATATAGTGAGTGCTCCATAAATGTTAACTAAGATGGTTATTATCATGGGACAACAGAAGACAAATATGTGTATCTTAGAGATTTTATCACGATTTAGGAGTGGGTTTAAAAATCTGTTGTGCTTGTTAACTAAATTATATTAGAAGGAACAGTCTTGTTTTAATCTGATTCACTGCCATGAAATCTATTACATAACATTTATCAAGGCTTCAAGTCACTCAACTACTTAGAGGTTTATTTTCAGTTGTAGGTCCAAGTGAGACCCTCAAGAGCAGGTGTTGTATGAAAGATAGAGGGTGAGGGCTAATCAGGTTATTCCTGTTCATTTGGGTGACCACTTTGTCTCTGGTCTTAATCTAACACATGTTCATTTCTTTCTTGTCTTTCTTCTTCTTTCTTCCTTCTTTCCTTCCTCCTCTCCTACCCCTCCCATGTCAATCCCATATGATGCTGGCAAGCTGGTAAGAAACTAGGTCTATATATTTGTTAACTCTTTGCAGAAAAGACTTCCTTAACTTATAATTTAATATTACACCCTATTTTTTACTCTAGGTAAATACAAGGCAGGCATGACTGATAAAAGAATGTTCTTCAGTAAACTCTATTCTAGGATACTGTATCACCCCCTGAGTCTCTTTTTTTTTTTTTTAAATAAATGAGGTTTTACCTGATAAATTCTTAGAATTATGTTCCAGAATAAAAGTTTGTCACTATACATCCATGCTTCTTTGTACTGGTTAAGGAGAACTTTTGTTTTAAAGACTCCCAAGAAACCTAGTTGGATTTAATGCTGGTTGATAAGAATAATTTGTCTCTGTTCCTGGTAAATGCACCTCATTTTTTCAGTGCTAATTAGTTTCTGATAGGTTGTTCAAAACCTAGAACAAATATGTCCAATCGTCTTTTCTGTGTACTGTGTTATTCCCTTTCAAGTCACTGCAAACCTACTTTGCAGGAACGCATGGTGTCCACTGTTTGAAGTGGCACTGGGCTTTCTCTACTTGTTCAAGTCAACTGACCCCTCCCGGTCCTGATGGTGGCACAACTAGGGGTCCTGGTGACACCCACCTCTCACAGCCCTTAGGAGCGATGGAACAGCGATGGAATTTTGTGCTTGGCCTATGCGTCCTGCAGCTCAGCTGCAGCTCGGGGAGTGATTAAGTGGAGATCACTCATAAGCCCATCTGGTCTGTGGCTTCTCCTCCTTGCGCTGGGTCAGGCTGCAGTTGAACCATATAGAGACTTAAACTATCCTACAGGAAGTCCTAATTTTTCTCTTCTCTTTTGTTTCCTTTCTTCTTTCTTGATGTTAAGACAAGGAAAGGCCTCTTAGAAATGCTTTCCACATGCTGTCTTATTTCTCTCTTGATTCAGCCCATTATGGTCTGTTTACCGCTAAAGGAAAGAAAATAAAGGAACAGGACACCTCAGTCACTCTGCCCAGAGCTTTTGTCTTGTAAACAGCACCAGACCTTTAAAAGGCTGCTTTCTGGTCTTTCATCTATTTTTGAGGACCCTCCAAGTGAAGAAAGTCAAACTTGCTATTAAATAGCCACCCAGGATGTGGCAGTCAGCTTGAGGTGTTAAGAGGCAAGGTTTATAAAAAGACTGGTTAAATATAGGGAGTATAGTTGCAATCCGAGCCACCTGAGACTCCAACACCCCATGTGACACTGACAGAGGCAGTCTATCTGGTCCATTTTCACATATGCGTAATATATTACACCTACTGCAAGACCTGCAGTGTTTTCCTCCTTAGCCCTTCCTCACCTAGACCAGCAAACACTTCCCTTAGCCCAATTCATGCTTCATTATCATCCATAGATGTATCCACCACCTTTACTCTTATCTTATGAATATTAATACACTCATTTTTAACATATTTTACATATTTTGTATACATTTTAACTATTATACATACTCTGGTGTTAGGGGGAAAACAAACAAACAAACATTAAGTATTTTGTTATGACTTCATATTCTACCACCAGAATCCCAAACTCAACTTCGAGTGTTTTTTTGGTCTTTTCTTTTTCTTTCTTTCTTTCTTTTTTAAATGTATTTATTTTATTTTTTTTTAAGATTTTATTTATTTGACAGAGAGAGAGATAGTGAGAGAGGGAACACAAGCAGGGGGAGTGGGAGAGGGAGAAGCAGGCCCCCCGCCGAGCAGGGAGCCCGATGCGGGGCTCGATCCCAGGACCCTGGGACCATGACCTGAGCCGAAGGCAGATGCTTAACGACTGAGCCACCCAGGCGCCCTTCTTTTATTTTTTTAAACTTGAAGTAGCAATTTTAATCCAATAGTCTGTGTGTACTTCTTGTAACATTTCAATGTTTGTCATTTTCACTCTTTTAAAATTCCAGTTTTCACCCCTTCTCTCTCTGTAGGGCAGAGTCTAACTTCTCAGGGGTTCTGTTTCCTCATCAGCAAAATGCAGATATACTATCTGTTTCACCAGTAGCTGTAAGGATTTAAAGGTAATCTACCTACGATGCATACATAACACACAGACAGCAGCTACCCCACAAAAGCCTGGCTGTTTTGCATTTGCTTATCCATGCAGGCAGCCTCCAGTGGTGGAGGGCTGGCCAGCCACAGCTTTAGTCCACCTACCCCACAAGGCCTCAAACACACCTAGGCTGTGTGATCAGCAATTGATAATTTTAGAATGCACTTGGCTAATTTCTCCGATCCCACTGCTACAAATAGTCCCCGGTTTCGCCCAGGTTCGAATTTCACGATGGCGTGGGGGTATAAAGATGAATTATCTGATTCCGAGAAGAAATAGGAGACCGTGTGTCAGGCTGCTTTGCAAATGAATTCACCTCCCCCCTCAAAGATGCTCCTTCCCACTTAAGATACACGGCTTTACAAGGATTTTGGCAGCATGCGTGTTTGCCATGTCAGAGAGCAAGGTGCATGCAGATGTAATATCACCGAGCGGTGTAATCTGAGCGTGCATGAAACATAACTGCTGAAGGCACGCATCGAGCCCGGGGGAACTCTCTTGCTACGGGCCCAGACAGCACCTCAAATAAGCACCTTACCTAATCTCCCTTGTTGATTCCTATCTGCGCCCAGTGATTTCACGCAGCTGCCGTCTGCTCACCGGTTAGGGCCTGTGGATCGTGGCTGCACTGTAATTAGAGCCGGGGTCTCAGATGGTAACACAGACTGTCGGCCTGTTGCCACCATGGGGCAAGACCCTAAGGAGACTAGAGGGAGGGAGCCAAAAGGTGAACTTTATAGCCAGCATGGCTGGGTTCCACTTCTCCTGTATTATTTAACTCTGTATTCCCAGGGCTTGACATGGAGGCATGCCCAGTAAACTCTGGGGATAGAAATGATTGAATGACTGCCCCAAAACAACTAAGTACTTCCACCACTGGACAACCATAATTGTTTGCATATAACCTTTGGGACTATTTTATAGATATGTGTGATGAGCTGCTTGTAGGGTGTAGACAAGATCTGTGCACTCATTCATCAGATATGTATGGAGTGGTCGTTCTGCCCAAGGTCTGGTGACCTTTGTACCCTGGGAATTCAACACGTAGCCCAGGACATGGGGGTGGACTGGATAAATGTCAGATGCAGGAATGAGTTGAAGCAGGTCCGGGAGAGAAAGAGCCAGTTCTGTGGAAAAATGAACTGTGGGAAAGGCAAAGAACGCTTCTGTCATCCCTCTAGGGTCTGCAGAAGCCAAGTGCTCTGACCAAGCTCAGTACTTTGGTGCAGATGAACTGAGAACTTCCTGGGCCACTGTGCCTCAGGGCTACCATAAAGGCATGGTATTTTGGCTGCAGAGTCTCTGAGAACCAGGGGATGTTCAGTAGCAGAGGGACCCAAGAGATCAAGGACAAGCCTCTCTCTGGCAGGTGGGGAAACCGAGGCCAACAGAAGGGTTGCAATTTATCCTCAGTCATGGAAGGGACTGGAGACAGAACTGGGACTCGGAGCGGGGGGGTGGGGGGGCGCCTGGATGGCTCAGTCGTTAAGCGTCTGCCTTCAGCTCAGGTCATGGTCCCAGGATCCTGGGATCGAGTCCCGCATCGGGTTCCCTGATCAGTGGGGAGCTTGCTTCTCCCTCTCCCTCTGCTGCTCCCCCTGCTTGTGCGCTCTCTCTGTCAAATAAATAAATAAAATCTTAAAAAAAAAAGAACCAGGCCTCAGATGTCGAGCAATCTGCCAGCTGTGGCTAAAAGACCTCCCTGTGAGCTACACAAGCTCGTGGGCTTATACTCTAGGGAAGACACAGACAGTAAAGGAAGAAATGAACGTACACATACTCAGATAGTGGGAAATGCTCAGAAGAAAAGAAACAGAGTGGGGAGGGAGGAAGATGGTTTGAATCCAATTGTACCATTTACTAGCTGGGTAACACAGACAACTTGCTAAGCCTCTCTGAACCTCAGAGCCTCATCTGTACACTAGGGGGACTAATCATAGTACCTGTCTCATAGAGCTTTTGTGAGATGCCAAGAACACAGTCTGGAACACACGAGCACTTAGTAAATGATGAGATGATGACTACATGACTACAGTTAATGCTTTTATTTAGATAGAGTGGTCAGGGTAGGTCTCTGAGGAAGTGATATTTAAACTGAGCCAGAAGGATTCGAAAGAACCAGCCATGGCTCTTTCTGGACAAAAAGAGCAGTGTGTGCAAAGGTCCTGAGGCAAGTTGAGGCTTTGTGTGCCCCAGAAATAGACAGAAGACCAGAGTTGCTGGAGGGCATTTGGCAAGACTATGCATCATGTCAAGTAAAGTCTGAGAGGAAGGCAGGGGTCCAAATCTGTAGGACATGTAGGCCCTGGTAGAGAGTATGGATTTTACTCTTAGTGGAATACAAAGTCACTGGAAGGTGTATTAGTCAGCAATTGCCAAAATATTGCTGCATAACAAACAATCTTGAAACCTCACTGAGTCACAAGAATATTTTTCTTGCTCACTGGACTAGGGGTTGGCTGGAGCTTGGCTGATATTGACTGGGCTTGGCAGAACTTGGCTCCAAGCCGTCACTCAGGTTTCGGGTTTCCTGAATGTGCCTCACTCTGGGGCTTGAGCTGCAGAGGCACGGCTGTGAGAGAAGTGCAAGGGAGTGAACCTAATCATGTAAGCACATTTGAAGACTCTGCTCACATAGTGTTGGCTGATATCCCCCAAGGGCAAAAGAGAATCACATGACCAGGGCCCCAAATCCAGGAGCAAGGAAATTCACATCACCCACTGTGAGGCCATGGCACAGGCAGTAATATACAGTATTACTACCATAGGCTATGACTGGGCCAAAGAATCCATGTTACCCATAGGAAACTGGGTTGCTTTCCCAGACTCCCTCAGTGCCCATCAGGGTCAAGCCTTATCAGACTTTCAACTGCCACCACTCCACCCCCTCTTCCCCTGGCCTCTGAGCACCACCTCACCCTGCCCTATTTTGGACAAAACTAGGTCAACTTCCTGATAGACCTGGCTTTAATTAGCAGCTAAACCATCCATGGACCATCCAATCAGAAAGATGGCCCCTGACAAATCACATGCTGGCTTGTTCTACCTTAATACTGGTTTTCCTGGGTCTTCTGGCTTTCTCAGAGTCAGCCTTCCTGGGACTCTGGCTGGGAGAGGAGACACATTTGAGGCCTGCCGAGTAGCCTCCACAGTCCTGGCATAGGGTTCAGCCTCACAGTGGCTCAAGTTAGGGGTGGAAGGATCAGGAGTGTTTGTTTCCCTTGGCAGAGCTCCAGCACATGCACATTCTTCACTGGGTTAAAATACAGTGTGCTCTTTCAAACTGGATGACTTATGTTGCCTGTTACATTTTATCTGCAGTGGAGCCCCCCACCCACCCTCAAATTTGGTCTTGGAACTATGTGAGGGGAAAGAAAGAGGAAGGAGAAGGAGGAGAAGGAGGAGGAGAAGAAGGAAAAGAAGAAGAAGAAGAAGAGGAGGAGGAGGAGGAGGAGGAAGAGCAGTGGGGGGAGGGAGGGGGAGGAGGAAGGAAAAGTATATGAGGATGGTGTGGCAGTGAGGGGGTGGGTGTCTATGAAAATTTATGTGCTGAAAAGCAGCTGTAAAATGTTTAATGTTTCAATGAATGTTTTATGTTTACAATAAAAAGTCCTCTAGCCAAGAAGATCTTTAAAATGCTACATTTCCAAGCTGATCCAAGGAAAAGAGTCAAAGGGAGAAGATCCCACAAACTCCTCTCTGTGGAGTGACCCCCAAACACTGAACATTCAAATGAGGTCTGTCCACGTTGTACATTTTAGCACCCAGCTCAATCATGAGCAAGGAGGGAATAATAGCCCTGATACATGGGGAGACTGGCAACAAGAATGAAAAACATGCTCGTTTTTCTCAAAGCCAAGTACCCATGGCATGAAGCCTTGGAAACTTGGGCTTTGGAACAGGATGGCAGGGGAAGTGGGGGAAGATGCCGGGCTCAGCCTAACACTTGCTGAAAGACTTGATTGTTATCAGTCGGTCCACAACAGCTGACCAAGTGCCATGAGGCTGGGTTCTTCCAGGAAAGAGCCTGGCTTCCACAGCGAGATGCGGGTTCAAGTCCAAACTCTACTCGGAACTGGCTCTGTCTCCCTTAGGTAGGCTCTTAACCTCTAGTGAACCCAGTTTCTTCACCAGTAAAATGCAAGTGGCAGGGACTGCTGGCCAGCACCAAATAAATGGCAGGAGCTGGGGAGCCAGACATGTGACCACATGGGCTCAGGGCAGGCTGTGCATATACCAGGTAGAGGAATTGAGACTTGATGTAGCAGGAAGCTGGGGGCTGCTAAAGCTTTGAGAAAAAATGTGAGTTTGTTCTTCTTTCCTTAACTGATGACTTCAGTCAAGTCATCCTGTGGGTTTTCAGGCTGAGAAGCCAGTTTTACTTTTTATCTGCTCTGTAATTCTTATTTTCCATGTTGCAGTCAGGTAAGAGAAATGCAGTATAGCCCACAGCCCCTTCCTCATCGGATCCTTTCTTGCCTTCACATACAATGTTCATGCAGCTACTCAAAATAAACAAATACAAACCAAAAATCATCGTCAGCTTCTCAGACCCACCCTGCAATTCTGAGCCTATGAGCTTTATAATTCCTGTTCCTTCTGCTTATTATGCTCTTCCCCAAACCCCTTCTTCTTTTCGCAAACTCCTGCTCAGGCCTCCAAGCCCATTTTAAACATCACCTTATCTGTGTCAAATACCCCTTTACAGTGCTCTGATAGCACACAGGCTTTCTGCACCCCGATATTCATCATACCGCCTTCAAAACATCGCTTACTTTTCTGATTTTTCCTCTAAACGTCTCTGGAGGGTAGCTACTGAGTCCTAACCATCTTAGTATGTCCTTCGTGTGAAGCACAGGGCAAGATGTGGATGGAGGGGATCTCCAGGCAAGTTTGGTTGGTGAATGAATGAACGGATGAATGAACAGTAGAAAACACCATTTCGTTTCTACGATGACAGAAGATGGGAGTGTGGCCTCCGAGGGCAAACAGGGATTAGGACCACTGTTCCTCTTCTCAACTCATGACTGCCATCGTACACCCAGAGAGATGAAATGCCCTTTGCTCTTCTGGGCGGGAAGAGTGGTGCTCCTTTGCCAGCCTCCGCCTGGCCCAGGAATAGCTAAGAATCAGGGACTGACTTGCTGTGTAGCAGCAATCCTCTTAGGCCCCCAGGACAAAGATGCTCAGGGGTCTCCTCCCAGGTGGCTGATGCAGTTCACCTCCTGCTCATGAGCCCAGGGGTATGTTTGTGGACTGGGGCAGGGTATGCTTGGGAGACACTCAGCAGGCCCTTTCTGTTCTCCCAGAAGCCAGGACCCTGTCGTCCCTCTCTTTGGGACATCCAGGAAGCAGCCACAACCAGACAAGACTCCAAGCTGGGGAGCCCCCTCGCTCTTACTGTGATCCCTGACTGAAGTCACGGCAGCGGCGGCTCTCTGGGCAATTTCAAACGAACCCCCAAAGTTTCACAAGAACTCCAGATACAAAAGAGATGAAGGATGGAAACTCACACGATAAGCCAAAGTTAAAACAAAACCATGTCACCAAACCCCATGTGAACTGAAACCACAGGGCAGAGCGCTCTGACTCTCCAGACACAAACAGCTTGACCCGCGAGTGAGTCACCAGCGTCGCCGAGCAAGGCCCGGGAGAAAAGACCCACTTTAAGGGGGGTTCACTCCTGGTGTTGCGGGGACCCTTCCTTGGAGATTTTGAGTAGAAGGAAAGAAGGCATTTATGGAGCACTGCCCCTATCCCGTAGGCTCCGGTCAACAATGTAGATACAAATACCTGGTGGACTTTCACAATAACCCTATCTAGGAATGAACCTAGAGGTCAGCCAGAGCTGGAATTTGGGTTCTTTCCTCCAGAAGGGAGAGTCACGGGAGCAGGGGCTTTTCCTGCTCTCCTAGCAGCCCCCAAACTGCCATAACCATTGATCACTGCCAGCAAATTTAAATTTTGACCATAACCTCAAAAGTTGTCCACTTATTTATCCACAAATGATGTCATGTGCCACTGGATAGGGTATCACAAAACATTTAAAGACGTAGGGAGTGAGATGAATTGAGATACAAGTTAAATGTAAACAGAAGCTGCATTTTTTCTTTCCCTTAGCCCAGTTCAGGGATCACAGGGCATCCAGATTAAAGAAAAAAAAAAAAATACAAGCTGCCCAGTTAAAACTGAGATACAATTTTGCTAAAAAAATTGTGTGCTATTTATCTTAAATTAAAATTTAAATGGGCACCTCGTATTTTTATTTGCTAAATCTAGCAACCCTAAGGGGTCAGCAAATGTTTTCTGTTAAAGGTCCAGAGTGAATATTCTAGGCTGTGGGGAAGAGATGGTCTTTGTGGCTACTATTCAAATCTCCACTGCAGTGTGAACAGAGCCCCAGGCAAGTCCTACACAATGGGCATGGCGGTGTCCCAATAAAACTTTATTTATAAAATCAAGTGATGAAAAAAATAAAAATAAAAACAAGTGATGGGATAGTCTTAGTGTGGGCTGTCATTTGCTGGCCCTACCCTCGTGGATCATCACGGGTACATCCCACTGAGGAGAACCCCGGCCTATAAAAGAGGAGGGACAGCATTTGCACAGTTCTCCAGCAACATGGCAGAAAAGAAAAACAAGCTCTTGTCTTGTGTTTCCTCTGGGGGTTGGGAGTGGGGGCTGTTCAGCAGCCAGAGGATGGTAACGACAACCTCTTCCATAATAAGGGAGCATAAGAGGATTGAAAGCAAGAGCATGTGTGCGCCGCAAACATGGGCATATGCACACAGAGAAAATGATGTAACCAATACACCCGCTCTGTGGACCTGCATTCAGCGTGTCGAACTAAATGCTTCCCCTGCCCCAATTACTAGCAATTCAATCGGCCAACTGGCAGCCATAACAACGATTAACCTTTTTGCCAAATCAATTCCACCAAGTCCCCTTCCAGCACTAAGAGAAATTAAATGGCACCCCCTCGCCCAGGAGGAGGGGCATGCTCTCAGTTACCATACACGTCGGAATCCCCTTCTGCACCTAGAGCCCTGAACAGTGGCCTCCGCATCACATAGAGCACCGGAAGCCAGCTTCCTGAGGCTGTTTGCCCGCCCCCTGCAGCCAGCGGGGGTGCAGAGGTCCAGGAGGACAGCCACTGCCAAGCACTATTAACAGAACCATCATCACAAGCCATGCGGCATTTGCTCTGCACCAGATGAAGCTGCTTGACTCAACTTCCAGGAGCCCCCGATGGGTAATTTCACACAGAAACCTGTGAGTCACATCAGCGTTTGAAGCATGCCCTGAGACCCCAGCCCTTCCTGAACCCCTCTTTCAACTGCAGCTCAATGGCTTGGGCGTGTTTTCTAAGAAACGGAGTTCCTGCAAGATGAAACTTTCTAACTTAGAAGCATGATGGGGCATGGGGGCTAATGCAGAGATGGCAAGTGATTGAAAGCAGTGGGAGGAGGCCCGGGCAGAGGTGCCCCGGGGGAAGGGGGGGAGGTGGTCCAAGGTGGGACAGTGCAGGCTACCCTTCAATGCTTAGCTCCTGAAGCAGGGTCTCATTTGGGGGACAATTTGGAAGGAGTGAGTTGTCTAACTTTACTGAGGATGTGTGTTTGTGTGTGTGTGTGTGTGTGTGTAACAAGAGATGCACAATTCTATTTTGTCTGACCCCAATTATTCAAAAACTCAGTCCTTGTTCCTTCGTGTATAATAAGGAGTCTCTCCACACCCATGCCAGCCCAGTCTTCTGTTCATCAGACCCACTGTCCCGCAGAACTTTCTCAGAGCTTGGAGGAACACTAGGACTGCTGAAAATGGGTAGTTTCCTTTCTGAAAGCACGTGGCACCTGGCTGCTCCTTGGTAATTTTTGCCTGAACATGGTCCTGCTATTCTCCACAGGTGGGCGCGGAGGGGAAGGTCTGGCTACCAAAACCCACTATGGCCAGCTTGCTCTCACCAAGCTAAGGAAGCGTCCTTCCTTGAACTACCACAAGAATGGTCTTCAGGATCATGGATTCATTCAACAAACACTTCTGGAACCAGGTACATAAGCATCTGGAAGAAGAGTTATAGCCTTAGCCTTGCGGAGGGAGGTCCCATGCGGCTAGGAAGTCACCCAGGGTACAGAGAGGTACCTGCCACAAGTCTCCATGACTTTTCAGCTGTGGAATAGGATGCAGGCCTTGTATTTGAGTCCCATGATAGAGACAGTACAACGGTTCCTAGCCGTTGAGTTTTGTCCCATCATCCTATGTCTTCCTAGGGCCGGGACTCCATTGGTGATACAGGACATGGCATTTAGGGGATGCAGCGCGACAAGAGCAAAAAAACAGCACAGTCCAACGGGCACAAAACCATGAAGAGCGGGGTAACGTTTAGAGGAAACTTCCTGTCCACCCCCACCTCCTGATCTTCAGGGTGAGGGCAGGGTGGCAGCGTGGTTAGGGGCAGACTCCAGTACCAGGAAACTCTGCTCTGAGCACAGCTGTGGCCTCCACCCACATTTGCCTCTGTCAAATGGGCAGTCTCCCCTGCCTCACCTCCTGCCCCGTTTGGCCGGGAGAAGCAACTGAGATCGTGGTTGTGAGGGGGCTTCCAAAGCCCTGGAGCATAATACAAAATGGGAGGGAGCGTGAAGGGGCCAGACAAACAAGTAGCTGCTTTATACAAACACGCACCTATCTAATAAAAGTGAGAAAAATGCAGATCCATTCGTATTGTAGCATGCCAGTCGTCCCAAAGCAGTGGAAATCTGATTATTTAAAGATTCCCTTTACATCAAGACATCTCACTGGCCAACTGCAGCCAGATTTTGATTTGTAAAGCCCAGAGTCAGACATACGGATAAACTTCAGATTACCAGTTATACATAAATGCCAATTTTGTGTCCAATTATTTAAATATAATCACGAACAAGCAATAATGACAATGCTTCTATCTCCCCCGGTGGCAAGAGCGCACTTCATATATAATATCAGGAAGGAGGACACTTATCTTCTCACCTCTAGCAGCTCCTGGAAGCTTGAAAAGGCTGCACTCTCCTCTCTACAACTTTCTGAACTTTTATGGGTCCGACACACACGAGGGCTTAAAAATGTCACTTTTCCCTAATAGAACTGTTTTTCAGAAAGACGTAATCTGAACCTCTAGCTTTCTGGCAGTTGGCAGCTACCACTTAGGAGCCCACTGGAGTTGCTTAAGGCCACACAATCCAGCATGGCTCTGACAGTGAGGTCCCTGCTACATTAGAACTCGCAGAATCACGTTAGCGACTTTCTCCTGGGATGGGGGAGATGGATTAAAAGCAATAAATACTGATAAAAGGAACCGACTGACTGGGAACGTGAGGTCTGGGGGAGGGACAGGTGAGGGGAGAGGGTGACCTGAAGACAGCCCACCTAGGATGCGCCCCAGGGTCTCACAGGCATCTCTTCTGCAAACGCTCTGTACCAGCCTCTGCAAGACGCAAGTGCGGTAAGGAAAAACAAAGGGAGTCAGCAAAGGAGCGGGCAATCATCTATGATACCTAGAGTTTTATACCTTTTTCTCTTCCAACAGAATCCAGTAAATTTAATTACGTCGAAGCCTCTACTCGTCACTCTGCAAATCTAGTCTCTGCTTTCGAATCTGTTTTATGGGCCTCTGTGACTAAGGCAATAATAAAACGCACAATAGATGTATGAAAAACATTGAGAGCTATGGATAATTATAAATTTGAGTACATGTCCATTTTTGTGTATGAAAATAGAAGGCACCAAAGACGGCTGAGGAGAGAGCAAAGGGGAACAACCAGAAGGGGGAGGCAGATGTTGGTGCCCCGGTCACATCGTATTTCATCAGCCACTGTACCATCTCCCAGTGCTGTGATCTTCTCTGGAGAAGTATCCCTGGCCAATGTCTTTGCTCGCCTCACTGAAAACACCTGGGAAGGTGAGGCCCCTACCAGGGGATGGGCTATGACTTTGTGATATGGAGGTTCATAGCCTGGCCCTCTGGTCTCTAGGTGGAGCAGCTTTAAGGTGCACTTTACATTCCAGAGCCCCCTAAGCCTTAGGACAAAGGTAGATGTCACTAGAGGTCATATCTTCTCTTGACTCCTTTCCCCTCTCCTACTTTGTTTTCCTCACCCATTACCTCTGAGAACACTCCCTCCATCAAGTATAGGCAACCAAATCCTTGTCTCAGGCTCTACTTCTGAGTGACTCAAGCTACAAGTGTTCAAAAAAACCCCAAATCAATAAAAGCCATAATCTCTTGATTACCAGGTGCTTGACAGGTAAATTGAGAGGGTCCATCTACTGAGAGGTAAGAGGAAAAGATCAAATGGGTACAGGACTTAGAGGTAGACAAATGGGTTCAGATCCCTGGTCCAGTTGTGCATGGATTCTGCAGTGTATGGAGCATCCTGTGATTCACAAGACCTGGAACAGACAGGGCACCTGAAGCCCAGCAGGTGGGGAACCGGGCTTCAGTCTGCTAACATTCTGTGAAGTCTGAGACCACTGGTGCCGTAACAGGACAGGAGCGGTGCACAGGGCGTGTACTGCAAAAGCTGAGGCAGGCAGGACGACTCCATGAGAAGATGAAGGTGCTAAGGACAGAGCCACTGCCTGCTCTCTCCTCAAGTGTAAAGCAGGTCCATGGCTGCAGACCCTACTAAATATGTTCTCTGAAGAACCATATGGCTGAGCATAAAATTGGAATGTTTATAGTTCACATCGGAATGACTCCTAGAATCAAAGCACCTCAAAGCAGGATATTGCCTCTGTATTAGTCAGGGTTCAGCAGAGAAGCAGAATCAATAGGAGGGAGATATATATATATATATATATATATATATATATATATATATACACACACACATGTATATATATATACACACATACACACATATATTATATACATAGTATATGTATATATTATGTACATAATATTTATTATATATAATATATATAATAAATTATATATTATATAATTGTATATTATGAATTATAAAATTTTTTCCTTGTTATAATTATATATATAATTCCTTGTTCCTAATTGTAAATTATATATTATATATATAATAATATATATAAATAATATATATATAAATATAAACTATTCGAAATTGGCTCATGTGATTATGCAGGCTGCGAAGTCCCCAAATCTACAGCTGGCAAGCTAGAAAACCAATGGCATAAATTCCAGTCTGAAAGCAGGCAGGCTTGAGGCTCAAGAAGAGCTGATGTTTCAGTCTGAGTCCAGAGGCAGGAAAAAGACCAATGTCCACCTCGAGGAACTCAGGCAGGAGGAGTTCTCTCTTACTCCTGAGAGAGTCAGCCTTTCATGCTATGCAGGCCCTCAGCTGATTAGATGAGACCCACCCACATTAGAGAGGGCAATCTAATTTATTCAGTCCACAGACTCAAATGTTAATTTCATCCCAAAACACCCTCACAGACACACGCAGAATACTTTTTGGCCAAAGAGCTGAGCACCCCATGCTCAGTCAGACTGACATGTAAAATTAACCATCACAGCCTTAGTTACATATAAACCAGCTCTGCCCTCAAGCTCAGCTATCTCAAGGACCTTACATATTTCCCAAATAGGTATAGAGATGACTACATTCGCTAGAAATGTCAGCCAACAGCCCTTTAGGAATGCAAAAGACAAATAGGTTCATTAACACAACAAATATTTATGAAATTCTGATTAGGAATATTATGGGAAAGGTGTTATGGGCAAAACAGGAATACAAATGTTGAAGGTAAATTTAAGTCTCCTGAGACTATACTCCTGAGACATACATGGAAGGGAAAAAATACCCTTTTCAATTCTTTTACGATCCTTGTACTTAACATAAAAAACAACAAGAGTCTCATTTTGGTGCGTCTTTAATGCCTAGCACTTCAGTTTCAGAGTCACTGGCAATCATAAGTATCTAGCTAGAATTTAATACCACTGTTTTGTCTCCTTTATATTTATTTTTATGATTATTTTGTATTTATGACAAATGACATCACTCTTCCATTTACATTAGGAATATAAAATTTTCTTTATAAATAGCTTCACATAATAATCTAAGTATATATAAAGATAAGTTAAAACCAAAAAATAAAACAGATGAGCAAACAGGTCAACCATTGTGAAGGGGGGATAAAAATGAAGCTTGGGAAACACTATTTTACATTATTAATATGTGAAAACTTAAAAAAAGGGGGGGGGGGCTGGGTAAAGAAACCAGTCCTGAAAAGTCTAGCAAGAAAAGATGGGAAGAAAATGAATAGCTACCTATTCAAGTTCGTAATGACACAAAATCAACACCATCTCTTGATTCTTGCTAAAACACCATGCTACTTCTCAAGAAGGGAGGGGGTCAAACCTAATGGAGGCAGCTCCTAAGCCCTTGCTAAGAATTACAGAAACAATTACTTCTACCTGCCATAGATTCAAAAGCCATAGGGAAATAGGCCAGCTCAGGAGTATCTAAACTAATTTCCATTGATTTACTTCTATTTTATTTAAATTAACTAAAGGATTTGAGTCAAAGTTCCTTAAAGTCAGATATGCCCATATGATATCCGGGTGGTTAATTAAGTATAAAGGTTTAATTTCTGATAAAAAAAATTGGCTAAGAATATTGATGAGAGCGTATTCTATGTATTAAATCTTTGCATCAAATTATCCCAAAACTTAGAGGTGTAAGACAACCACTTACTCTGTTCATGCATTCTGTGAGTCAGGAATTTGAACAGGGCACCAAAGGGACAGTTGACATTTGGAAGGTGGACTCATCTGAAGGCTTGGTCATTCCCTTCATGTCTGATGGTTGATGGGGCCTCAGTTCCTTCCCATAGGGGCCTCTCTGTGTGATCTCCACGTGAGCTAGATGGATCTTCCTTAGCATGGCAGCCAGTTTCCAAGGGTAAGCATCCCATGTGTGAGACAGACCCAGATGGAAGCGATATCATCTTTTACCACCTAATATCAGAAGCCCCACAATGTCCCTTGTACCACATTCTAAATAGATGGAAGCGAGTCCATAAGGGTAGCCCAGACTCAAGGATGGGAGGATAGGATTACGCTCTACCTTTCATTGGGAGAATGTCAAAGAATTTGCAAACAGCCAGAACAGAGGTTTTTTGTTTTTGTTTTTGGTTTTTTTTTTTTTTTAGACGAAGTGTTCCATGATTCATTGTTTGTGCACAACACCCAGTGCTCCATGCAGAATGCGCCCTCCTCAATACCCACCACCAGGCTAACCCATCCTCCCACCCCCCTCCCCTCTAGAACCCTCAGTTTGTTTTTCAGAGTCCATCGTCTCTCATGGTTCGTCTACCCCTCCGATTTCCCCCGCTTCATTCTTCCCCTCCCGCTACCTTCTTCTTCTTTTTTTTCAGAACAGAGGTTTAATAACAGGAAAACTGCCTCTACCCCGGCTTTATCTCCCTCTTCTTACAAACATCCTGCCCAACAGTGATCATCATGGTCCTTAACCAGATGCATTATTACCTGAGTGCCAAGTTGGAGGGCTTTATGCTGCCTCTTCTTGGTTTCAAGGTATTGATTCTTCACAACCAAAAAGCCCAAAGAAATGAGAAGGAAAAGTAGGTGAGAAAGAGAAAGCCAAGGGTGAGAGAAAGAAAGTAGGAACTGAGAGACTGAAAAAAGACAGAAAGAACAGATTTATGTTCTTCTTCCTTGTAACAAGTCTATGTTGAGACCATGGATGTTCAAAGGAATCAGTGCCAGGAAGATGTCCCGAGGAGACACAGCATCAGCATGCATCTTTGAAGTCACACAGTCTATAAAAAGGTCTGGAAATCATTGAGCTGTATGTACCTTAAGAAGTAGAGCACCTGGCGCCTTAATGAGAGCATGCCTCTTGGCTCTAAGTTCTAACCTCAGCTGTGCCGTGGGACCCGCGACGCCGCCATGTCGAGAGTCGGGCCCTGCCTCTAATGAGTATAGGCAATAAAATATCAGCCAACGGAAGAGCTGCATGCAAAGAGACAGTAGGTACTCCTGGGGCTTATTCAGCTCAGTCAAGCTAGATTCATTAACAAGGAAAAAAAAAATTAAAACCAAGCAACTTCCTACCAGTGACGGCAAATAATTTCAACATTTTCTTAAAATAACCCCAAACGCCACGTGCTGGATGCTACAGGGGCAGCAGCGTCCACCGCTCTGCAGCTGCTCTGATATTGGAAGTTGGGGACTTAATTAATGATGATAATCTGGTATTGCAGGGGAACAAACAGAGCGACCGGAATTTTGTAATCACTGCCCAGTTTCTGTATCTCCTGTGGTTACTGAGTTCCCAGGATTCATGAATTCCTGGCGGTTCTCGAATGGAGCATGCTTCCCACATCCTATATGATAAGCCAAAGAGAAGACTGTGTTCTTTTCCTAAAGATTTCTTTCTCTTGGACTCATGTGAATGAGTCCTAAGAAAATCTTAGTTATGGAGTCGGTGTGCTTATCACGGTCAGCACATGGATTACAAGACAATGGTGGAAGGAAGGAGGAGAGGAGAGCAGGGAGGAGAGGGAAGGCAGGGCGGGAGGAACGGACTCGAAGTGCTAGGCTTGTCATTAAAATCATCCTGACATACATACTTCTCGGTGAGCAATTTGACCATACGTAACCAGGGCCCAAAAAACAAAACAAAACAACTTTATATTCTCGGCCCAAGTAGTTCAAGTCCCCCAGTGCCAGGAATTCCTCAAGAATTTATGGTAAGGAGTTAAAAAAACAGACAAAAAGTAGGCACCCTAAAGTCACCACATTGTTTATCACATGGAAACATCAGAAGTAGCAGAATGTCCGACCACGAGGCTGGCGACCTGCAAGTCTCACAGGATTAGTAAGGGGGGAGCGGTGACCTGACTGGGTCTGGGTCTGGCATTGCCCTGCATGTTTCCATCCACAGGCTTGTTCAGACCTACAGGAGCCCGTGGGTTTGGCACCACCGCAGTTTCACAATCAGGGGAGACACCCGGCACAGCAGGCTCCAGAGTCCAAACCCTGGGTGCAGATCCTGCACCGACCCGCAGCAGCTAAGTGGCTGTGAACACAGTCTCTAGCCTCCGTATGTGTGAGTTTCCCGGGGCTGCTATAACCAAGAGCCACAACTGCGTGGCTTCAGACCCCAGAAATTTACTCTCTCACAGTTCCGGAAGCCAGGAGTCCAGAACGAAAGCGTCATCAGGGCTGTGTTCCTGCAAAGCCTTTGGGAGAAGATCCGCCCCTGCCTCTTTCAGCTGGGGCTGGGTGGCTCCTGTCCTAAACTTGTGGCCACATCACTCCCTCCCTGCCTAGCAGTCACCTGGCCTCCTCTTCCTCCTCTTCTCTCAAGTCTCCGCCCCCCCGCCTTTTTCTGACAAGGACACTTGTCCTTGTATTTAGGGCTCACCTGGATAATCCAGGACTGTCTCCTTTCAAGATCATTCACTTGATTACATCTGCAAAGTCCCTTTTTCCAAATAAAGGCACATTCACAGGTTCCAGGAATTGAGGACATGGGTGTATCTTTTTGCGGAGCCACCAAGCAATCCACACACTCTTCGTGATCCAAATTTTCCCCGTTTATGAAATACAGACCATCATAGCCCCTGCCTCCCTGTGCTTGAGGAGGACTAACTGAGGTGACCCATGCACCATTTCTGTTCTTCTGTGACTTCCATGTTACAAACAGGAAACTAGAATACAAGAAGTTTCAAGCGGCAGATTTAAGGCCCCACAGCCTATCAGCAGATGAGTCTAGATGGGGACGCACCGGCATGGAGTTCTCTACAAAAGGAAGGTTATTTTCCCTCTTGGAAATGGAGAGAGTAAAAAGCTGGAAGACTCCGGAGACCATGTAGACCAGCAATTCTCAAAGTGTGGCCCAGGGAACCTATCAGAGGCTCTGTGAGGTCAGAACTCTTTTCATAGCAATGCTAAGATGTTATCTCACTGATTTTTTTTTTTCTTACAAGTAGAAAAAGAGTTTTCCAGAGGCCACATGCCATGTGATATCACAATAGACTGAATGCAAAAGCAGATGTGAGAGTATGGCTGTTTTCTATAAAGCCAAGTACTAAGGAGATTTGCAGAAATATATAACGTTGCTACTCTTCTCACTCTTTGTTTGAAAAGGTACTTACTTTTCATAAAAATGTTATTCATGATTTTTAAAAGAATAAATAACAATGTAATTATTTTCTATTTTAATTGCTAATATGACAAGTAACAACAGATATAATCCACATAAGCAAAAGTTCTTTGGGGTCTTAGATAATTTTTAAGAGTCCTGAGTCCTGAGACTAGTGTGTTTGGGAAGCGCTGATGCAGACCAAGGCGGGCGCACAGTAGGACGCACACTCTACCCTTCCTTGTCTCATCACCAGATAGCCATACAGGAGTGACTGCTGTTTCCCCCTGCGTCCTGTCCCAAGTTCAAAGTCCTCTCCACATAGCAATACTAGTAGCCAGGACTCTTTCCACTGCTAGTGAGAGACATTTGGCAGAAGCAAAGAAAAAAAAGGAAAAAATTATGGGAAAGATACAGGAGAGTGCACAGAATTGCAGGAAACAGTTCAGAAACTAGAAGAGCAGCCCCAGGGACCCCCAGGGACTGGCACCTGGACTGAGGTCTTGTTTGCCCCCCCACCCCGATCTCTCTCATCTCTGCATTCTGCAGGATTGTGGAGGGATGAGAAATGTGTCCCCTGGCAGCTCCGGGGTGATGTCTTTACATCTCCAGGACCAGAGGTACAAAGGTGCTTCTGATGAGCCTCGCTGTCCATAACCCATGGACGCACTGAGGGGTCTCTCTTGAGTCAAACACCCACATCCGTGGCTGAGAGCTTGTGGCCACGTGGCCTAGTTGAAGTAAGAGGGAAACAAATTCCCAAGTGAAGACGCTGGTCTTAGGACAAGAAGGGGAAAGCACGCCAGGAAGACTAAAACCACGAATGCCCTCCACTACACTCAGACTGGCCTAACCAGTAGGTCCACACTCCCTCACCCTCATTTTATAGATGGAAAAACAGGGTCTTTGGTTTCTACAAAGCTATTCTAGACTAGCTCTTCATGGCCCCATGTAACTACCACAACAGTAGGGAGATAGAACCATAGCATCCCCTGGTGCACAGAATCTAGGGTCTAAGATCTTATTTACACAAGTAACTGGCTTGGCTGGCCCCCATTCTCCATCAGTTTAGCCACCATCCCTCAAAAGGAACAAAAAGCAATACTGTGTATCAAATTATGATCATAAGAAAGGGAACTTCAATCCAGCTAAAGAACCACCCATTCCATATCAGTGGAGGGTTAGCAAAGACAGAGTCTGGGAGCAAAGGGCAAAGAGAAACTAAGAATTCACATAGGAGCACCTGTCCATTCCTTTCATAAATGTCCACTATGGGAACCTGAAGTAGATTTGTCTCGGGGCTTGGTTCTAGAAATAACTAGGAACTAGGTAAGTGATCCTGTTTCCCTCTTTGTGTGCCCTGCTAGGAAGCTCAGAGTTCCCCTTTCCCTGGTTTACAGGCCCTTCTGACACACATTTTATGAACTAGCCTTGGTCTTGACTTAGTGTTGTGTTTCCTACTCTTATGCTACCTTCCCTTGATCTCCCTATTTTCCCCCACTTTTATTACACTCTTGTTGGGCACTCCAACTGCTTTTTACTAAGACTGCAAAAGCAAACAGCTCTTTCCTATATTTCCTCATTACATTTCCTTAATGCACCTACATGTTTAATGACAAAACGAAGCAGACTGACCAGGCAGCCATGAGAAAGACCTGCATATCTAATGCAACCTCTATTTTCCCATGAAGGCTGTGTTGGCAGCTGTGGGGAAATCAAGGCTGGTGTGTCTCCCATCTCCCTGCGTGCAGCTCTTCTGGAGACCAGCCTGCCAAGGAGTTTTGCCCAGGAGTTAGTGCAGGTAATGATCTGACGTGGGGAGCGCTTGGCACAGAAGAGCCGCAAACCCTGAGGGTCTGCTCTTCCCTCGCTTCATCCCTCCGTCGAAGAGCTCAAAATCAGAATAAAATACAAAAGAGAATAACAGATCCCCTTAATGAAGCCCTCTGTTAATGCACTAGTCTTGACAGAACTAACAAAGCTAAGAATGGGTGGGGAGGGGAGGCAACAAGGGTGCAGTGTTAGCAATAAAAACAGAAGACAAAAGAAAAGACTGCTGGAAGTTTCCAGAAGTCCAAGGAGCCCCAGGGGCCATGTTGTCTCATGGTGGCCGTCAGGGGACAGACAGAGCCTGAACTGGCTCTGACACTAACTCTAGGTGCCCCCAGGACAGTGTGCTCCTCCAGGGCTCACACCAGAGTTAACCCATGCCCAGGTGCTAGTAGCAGACCCCGACTCTGGCATAAAACTGAGATACTGCATTGGAGGAAAGATGGGAGTCTCTGTGTAAACCAGTGGGCTCTAGGCACCGCGTTAAGTGCTCTACACGCATCGTGTCATTGATATTACTGGCTCCATCTTTCAGATGAGGCACGATCAGCCGTGGCCATGTTGGGTATCCTCTCCAAGAATGAGATGATGCCAAACATACTGAGCAGAGAGATTCAGGCCCAGGAATGATGGGGTCATGCCCTGATCTTTGTGAAACTCTGCCATGTCCTCGATGAAGCCTTCCCCAAACCTCCAGCCACCTTGTCTCTTTATTCACTTGTTCATTTGCTCCTCCATGCCTTCATCCATCAGACATGTGTGAGCTCAGGTACGGTGTGAACTATCGGTACTAAAAGGCTCACAAGGCGAGGTGCTTCCCTGAGATGGGTGCTGCATATTGCGGTTGAATTGTGTCACCCCAAATGATACACTGAAGTCCTGATTCCCGCTATCTGTAAACATGACCTTATTTGGAAAGAAGGGCTTTGCAGATGATCAAGTTAAGATGATATCATACTGGAGCAGAGTGGGTTCTAATCCAAAGACTGGTGTCCTTATCAAAAGAGGATAAAAGACAGAGACCCACAAGGATACGGCCATGAAACGACCGGGGCAGAGACTGAATTAATACATCTCTAAGCTGAGGAACACCAGGACTTCCAGCAACACCAGAAGCTGAGAAAGGCATGGAACAGGCTCTCTCTGAGAGCCTTCACAGAGAGCAGGGCCATGACAACACCTCGATTCAGGACTGCTAGGCTTCAGAACTCAGAGCGGGTGCATTTCTGCTGTTTTAAGCTGCCTAGTTTGTGGTACATTATACTAGGACAGCCCTGGGAGACCCATACAGGACAGAAAGCACCTGTAGACCACGTACTATGTGCTCAGGCTTTTCAAAGGGTGCTCAGCCTCCTGAGATGCAAAAGGAAACAAACAAAACACACCATTACCCTTGAGAAACTCTTAGGGGAAAGAAAGGGGGGTGAGATACATCTGGAAAATCCCATACACACATAAAAGCTCATCAAATCATTTTCATTGCTCCCCAGAAAATGTCTCCTTGAGGGGGCAAGAAATGGTTGTGTCATATTTATTCAGAGCTTACAGAATGTGGTTTTCAATCCCAAGGGCAATGAGATGATTTTGAAGTAAGCCAATGGGGAAACTGCATGGAAATGCTTTCCCACCTCCGGGGATGTTCATCATTTCTCCAGGGGACTTCACATGAGTGCATCTGCTTGTCCAAATTCCCAAAACCAAGGGGCTTTGACCCGCCCCACTGAATAACGTAAGGACATGCTGATAACTCTGATAAACTGTTATAGAGACGATGCTCATCGTCGGTACAACATGTTAAAAACTCTTTGCTTTAACTTCTTCTGGAAGAAGGAGGGGCATGAATGAAGGAAAGAAAGATCACTCTCAAGAGCTGTTGCCAAAAGTTATGTCTCTGAAAACTCTCTTGTTTTCAGAGAACACAGGAAAAGCTAAGCTGCAAGTTACTGCAGAGATAATAGAATCCAATCGGGATGTGTTTTCTCAATCGGGACTTTGTTCATTGCTGGTAACCAGAGCCCCAAGAAGAGTGCCTGGTCTGTGGCAGGCACTCCCTAAGGATTTAATTCCAGATTATAAATGAAGAGGTGTGTTCCAGAATAGGGGGATGTGGCCAAGACAGGTTAGATCTTCGCTAAGCCCATTTCCTTTTTGGACATCCTCAGTTCTTGCCAGTGGAATGCGGGTAGACATGAGGTATGCTACTTCCAGGCTTGGCCCACAGAACAACCCCCATGCTTCTACATTTCCTCTCCTTCCTCTTCTGCTGAGCCTGGATGAAAGGGTCCCTTGCAGGATCCTAGGGGGGTGGGTGGTGAAACTCCTAGAGAGATAAAATCCAGGTCTCTGAATAACCCACAACTTAAAGACCACAACTATAAAGAAACCCCTATTATATTAAGGATTAAATGTGAAAACACTGAAACTTTGGAGTTTTCTGTTACATCAACTAGCTTACTCTGATACAAGGAACAAAGAGCAAATCCCATTTTTGACCTTGGCAGAGATAGAGGAGCAGTAAGCAACTGTCATGAGTGATCCCAGAGGGAGTGCCAATGGCCAGATTAGTAGAGATGTTGTGTACATTACTAAGAATCCCTGAGAGACAGAAAAGGGGATGCTGGCTGGAGGTAGAAGGTCTAGGAAAAGCAGGAAAGAGTAAGATGGAAGGAGGGAAATGTGCAGAGAAGAACAAGGAAACAGATTTATCTTCTGGTTTATGTTCATTTATAACGACAGCATGGCGCAATCCGGGCTTCCTACAGTCACCCTTACCTCTCCTGCCTCACACCACATGGGGGAAAGAGTTTTAGCAAAGCCCATACTGACAAATACGGGAAAGAAATGGGAAATGAGAAAAGATACCCAAAGCTTTCTTGCTTCTATGTTTTATGGAGCTGGGTTGTTTAAAATCTTCCCAGGTGATTCTAACATGTTGCCCGCGTTGAGAACCACTGCTGTAGAGTGAACTTGAAACATAAAGACATTAAGGGGCACTTGGCTGGCTCAGTTGGTAGAGCGTGTGACTCTTGATCTGAGGGTCCTGAGTTTAAGCTCCACATTGGGAGTGCTTGGAGCCTACTGAAAAATAAACAAAGAAGAAAATAAATGTCCTGTAGCTATCAAGAAGGTTTGATAATCACAGGATACTCAGCTCTTCACTTCCGTTAACCAGCACAAGGGGCGGTGGATCGGCTTTCCCTCGACTTTTCCTTGCTCTCCCCTAGTCCTTACAGACAGAATCTAGTTTAACCCAGATGCACACAATTCCCAGCTTCCTTGTGTCAGTTTCTATCCCTCTGCTTATTGTTGAAAAAGACTACAGTTTCTTTAAATCTTGCTCCAGTTCCAACCTCCACCTCCAACTCCTGTTAGTCTCTCCACTACAGTGACCACTTGTGGGCCCTCATCACCCTCAGACACACACCACAGCCCCTGGAATGCCTCCGTGCTTTGTGCTCTCACCGTGTCCTGTGAAATAAAATATGATGATGGCTGCAAGTCTGCCACTGTTTACTGGCACCTCCTCCTTCGTGCCAGGCATTGGGACAACGCCATTTATTTCATAGTCACTTCAGACGTTCTCTCTCTCATGTGACCCTCAGACATCTCCAGGAGTTAGACCCTGTGATCATCGCCATGGTACAGATGAGAAAACTGAGCCCGAGTGGACTGACTAAAATTGCCCAAAGTCATGCCACACAAGCAGGAAGTGGCAAGAGCTGGCCCTGGACTGCAAGTCTGCCTGACTATGGAGTCAGTGGCCATGACCCCTCCAAGAGGCTGTGGTCAATACGTTTGTCCCCACACCTTGTCCATCACCTCTGCTGGAAAAACAGGGAGTGCGCCCCATGCAGGCTGCTTCCTCAATCTTTTTTGCAAGTCTGGGCGTGCAGAGGCTGCTCAGTAGATGTGGAATCAATAAATGAATGAATCATTCTAAATTTTGATAGGACCAAAGTATGTATAATCATCATCTTAATCAACACATGGAAGGAAGATAAATTATTGGCCAAACCTGCAATTTCTTGGGGTGCCTGGGTGACTGGTTAAGCGTCTGCCTTGGCTCAGGTCATGATCTCAGGGTTCTGGGATCAAGCCTCACATCATCGGGCTCCCTGCCCAGTGGGGAGTCTACTTCTTCCTCTGCCCCTCCCCCTGCTCGTGCATTCTCTCTCTTCCTTCAAATAAATAAATAAAATCTTTAAAAGAAAAACTGTAGTTTCTTGATTACACACACACACACACACACACACTATCCAAAGTGCCACCTTCTAGGAAAAAAGTGGCTGGATCCTAATTTAATAGTTGACATAAATAGCTCCTTAATGGGCAACAAGCACCAAAGGTCAGTCATGTATATACAGTTGGGTATACTGGGATTATAGTGATAGCAAATATTCCAGCTTCTATACAGATGTTCATATTTGTTCAGTATGCTTTATTCACTGGGACAGAAAGTAGGGCCTCTTACTTGTAGGAAAGGAGAAGGGAATATCTGTGGAGCACCTGCTCTGTGCCTGACACTGGGGACACCTTCTCTCATCAACCCCCAGAGCATCTCTGTGAGGATGCAATTGGCCACTTAATATTTCAGAATGCGCTCGGGCAGAGTAAGCTCTTTCTCTAAAATCACGCAGCCAGTGAATGGTGGAATCATGCTTTGAACCCAGGTCCTTCTGATTTCAAAGTACATACAGAACATATTTCTAAAAGGAGTGGTTCAGACTGCCCTGAACTTAACATGTAGGGCTTCTAAAGAAGAGAAATGCTCTGTGTTCTCTCCCCAGCCCTCAGAGAACATGTGGTCTGCTTGATAGCTAAATAACATCTGGCCTCCAACATCCCCATGTGGTTATTATCACTACACAGATTTTTTTAAAAAGGACCTAGGAATTAACAAGGTAAATGTAAAAAGTAGTATGATACATATAAAACCTGGAGGGGAAACGGGAGATAGAATATTGGGAAGAAAAAAAAAATCATGCTTTTCATTATGGAAAAATACTATTTTTTTTTTTCCCTTATAGACACAGGGCATGTAAGTTAGACACAATGAGCTGTAAGATATTTATGGCACTTGCCAATTGAGGGACACAAACCATGTGGTCCCCAAATCAAGAACCACAGTTTAAGGAGATGCAGGGCTAAGAGCTTTATATAAATATGCATCTACGAGTGATCACCGATAAACTACCCCAATCACACAGACTAACAGGACGCAGGCACTGGCAACAGTAATCCAAAAGCTGAAAGGGAGCTCTCCTGGCACGTCCTCATCAGGGATCCTGATGGCTTTTCCATCTCCGGAGAAAAACTTTGGGTTTTGTTCCGAGAACTGAGGGGGATGTACTTATCTTTCGGTTAGGACCAAATTAATTTTAATGCAGCTTTGTGGCTCCTGTTTAAACAGCTGTTTATTCTCTCCCCAAGAAATTATCTAATGTGCTTTTGGAGGCAGCCACTTGGACGCTGCTTGGATAACAGACTTGGGGAATAACCCTAAACCCTGCAAGAGACAAACAAGCAGAGGCCAGTGGAAATTTATAGTGTAACCCAAGCTTGCAGAATCATAAAACTCGGGTGTTTTCCTTAATATAGTCAGAGCCTCACATTCAATTCAAGGGTCAAGAATTTGAAACATTGGCAGGCTTCCTACAACAAATATGGTGGTCTGAAATCCTAAACATCTGGCACTAGTTCTCAAAGACACATTATAATAGCAGATCCTGAGATACAGTGACTGGTTCCTAAGGACTTTTCTAGAACAACAGTGGCATTTTAGAAAAGGAAAAAAAAAAAAAGAGGAAAAAAACCCCAAACAACAAAAAAACATTGCAAATTTTGAAACATAAAGTGAGGTATAAGGGGTCTGTGTGTGTGTGTGTGTTTTAACAGATATGGCCACTGGCAAACAAAATTTCTTGGGAAAAGAAAGAAACTAATTTAGAAAGAGCCATATACCTGTCATGCTCAGACTATTATTAAGACTCTCTCTGTCTCACACTTGCACATAATCTTCAAGTCTATCAGACAAATCACAGTGGGCCTAGAGTCTTACTGGTGGGGTCTAAAAGAAACAAACACATCAATTTTCGAACACTAACAATTTTAAATTAGGACAAGAAGGAATATTGTTAGTAATACCGAGAAGCAAGAGGGAGGCATTTCAACTTGCAGAATAACAATACGATTAAATTGAAATCGTTGTTTTCCGAACACAGTCATTTTATAAAATGTACAGTAACGCTTTTATATGTAAATTATCTAAACTCAAAAAACCTTTCACTTTAAATTGAATTGAGACTAGCTTAAAGTAGAACACTTTGGTGAAAACGTGCTTAAAATGAATAAAACTCCAAAGTGAAAGAAATAATATTTTGCAGAAAAATACTGCAAATAAATGCTAGGTTTTTCTTTCTTTCTCTTTTGTTGTTGTTATTATTTGTTTTGCTTTTGATTGACGTGTGTTATACTAAGAAAAACAGATAAAACTCCTGCCTGCAAATTCATTTTTAACTTTGCTGCTGCTTAAAGTTAACTGATATTTTCCAGTTGGTAAATTATAAACATTACTAATACATTTCAGAGGAGGGAAGCGTAGGTGAAAATATTATGAGCCAGTGTAAGATAAAACAAACTAACTTATTTGAATAAAGATGCTTATTCCAACATGTCCTTTCAATGCATCCAGGGGTCTCATTTCCTTTGTAAAAAGTCTTACTTAAAACCCCTCTCCTGGGGCACCTGGGTGGCTCAGTCAGTTAAGCCTTTGGCTCAGGTCATGATCCCAGGGTCCTGGGATGGAGACGCACATTGGGCTCCCTGCTCAGCAGGGAGCCTCCTTCTCCCTCTGCCTCTCCCCGCAGCTTGTGCTCTCTCTCCATCTCTTTCTCACTCTATCTCTCTCTCAAATAAATAAATAATAAAATCTTAAAAAAGGAAAAAAAAACCCTCTCTTTCCTTAATTAACAACATGCGTGTCCCCCGTTGATGAGCATCTCGTCCTGACGCTCTTCCTTGGGTGGCTGTTATAACATCTGCAGACTTTTTCAGTGCACGTGTGACCATCTCCCCACTGAGACCATGTGCTCTTTTAAGGCAAGCTTGGTTATCTTTGGATTTTTGCTCTTTCCCTGGGCTGACATAACAAACTGATAGAAGATTTAGCATCTGTTGGTCTCCCAAGAATGAATGAGCAGGGATGGTTGGTGAGATTCTCAGGGGGCTGTCTCCTCAGAATAACCCCTCCACTACGATCACTCCCACTGTGGCGATGGCTAGGGGCCCGGTACCGTGCTTAACACAATATGTGCAGAGACTTAGAAAAATGGGCTTCGAGAGGAAAGCGGTTACCCACATAACCAAATAGTGCGGGGTGGGGGGATGGGGCTTGAATCTGAAACCAGGTGTGTGTGATGGGAGGCTCATAAACTTAACCAATCCCCTTTAGATCTGCGGGACAGGCATTCTGCTCGTCCATTCATCCTCTCCACACTACTGTTTTCTATAATGCCTGGTACATTACAGATTTAAAAAAAAAAAAAATGAAAGGCGCATCAGTTCAAGTTATTTCAGAAGAGCCTTGGATGATATTTTCCTCAAGTCATGGACCATGACCATGGACCCACCCTATCTCCCCCACTCTTCAGCTTAGCTCCTCAGTTCTCTCAAAGCCTTGTTTCATTTTGCCCCCAAATCAATCAACAGAACAATTCCTGGCCTAGAGTAGGAGCTTGAGAAATATTTGTCACCCAAATACTTCCTTTACAAAAAAAAAAAAAAAAATTCCTTAGTAAAACTGGGAGTCTCCTGAGCTATAAACCTTCTCCATCAAGAGTATGGAGAGAGGCAGAGACTTTATCAATGTATGTATTAATCAACTCATGTTGTGACAAGTAGTAAAAAACATGCTTTCCATTCAGGTATGGAAAATAGGCGGGAGCGATGCACCTAGTTTTAAAGTCTGACTGCATATCTAAAGTTGGCAAAAAAAAGAATCAAATTCATTTAACCCCAAACACTGTAAAAACCCCGAGATAACTCCTGAGCCAGTCTTTTTTTTTTTCCCCTTTCTTTCCTTTTTTTTTGGGGGGGGGGGGGGGGGGGGGCGGGGCACTACAATAATTCTTTTATGATGGTCTCCAGTGAGAATCCCTCATGGAATTTTCTCTTAACATGGAAATGCATATGGCCTCTGTGGTACAACAGCTGTGTAACTACATAATTGTTTACAAATGTGCAAAATAAGTACCCAAACCAATAAAAAATAATAACTCGGGCATCCATAAAGAAAAGATTCTATAAACATGCAATGGCCCATACTTTCTCTATAAATAACTGTTGAGGCAAAAATACAACCACCAGAACCCCTTATTTCAAATCCCTTTCCATAAAGTAAATAGCGTTGGCAGTCTGGCAGGCTAATACCATTGTGCTTTTCCAAGCGAAGATGCTTTTTTATTAACATTTATCATTTAGGCACCATTAAAGGAACAGCAGTAAAAGTGGATCCTTACAATAAGACACTTGGTGTTGAGTCCACTATGTTCTGAATATGTTGCAAACCAGTACACGGTTTCCTGCCATCACCAAGGAGATGGAGGGTCACAGAAAGGGAAATACTAATATGAAGTGATGGTGAGGAGGAAGGAGAAGAAAAATACGGATCCTTTCAAATACGCTTCCAACTACTGCCTATCAGAATCCTCCACGAGATCCGCCAGAGACCAACCCTAAGGAACTCTGCTCCAGAATCTCTAAAGAAGCAATGAAGTCTTGCACTCCAGGGCTTCTGCCTGGAATACTCCTCTCTCTATCCAATCCATCTCCTCAGTGTGTCTGGGGGAACTCCTATTCACTCATCAAAACCCAACTCAACTATCTCTTCTCCCAAGAAACGTCCCTTGTCCAACATCAAAGAGAGGAAATCACACCCTTCATAGCAGTACCTCTGCATCCTCTATCAATTTATGCATGAAATACAAAACTTTGACCACCTACCAAGACCCAAGCACTGTTCAAAAGGCACTAGAGATACAACAATGAATAAGATGGACAAAAAGCTAGTAGTCCATACATACATAGCTAACTAACTAAATAGTATGAGGTAGGGTTGTATTATTTCAGGTTCTACACTTACTGCAATTATTATGCTGTGTCTCCCAGCAGAGACTACTGACTATCTCTATATTCACATGGTTTCTCAATTTAGCACTGTCTATTGAAGTGATTTAAATTAAATTTTAAAAGCCACATGAACTATCAGCATAGTGTGGGTCAAGTGCAAGGCCTAGCGACAGGGACTGGATTTGGACAAAATGCCTCTGCCCTCTAGGAGCTTAGAGCCAAGGCCTGGGCAATGCTGGTCATGATAGTTACGACCATAATGTGATAAAACTGTTTACCCTTTTATACTTTCCAGGGCAAATGTTATTTCCCTTCATCCTCACAACAACCGAAGAGGGGTCATCGATTCAACTTTACTGAGCATAAAGGCATTCATTCCCCATCCCCTAATCTTGGGAAAGTGTGCAGGATATATCCCTTTTGCAACGAAAACAGGAGAATCAACATGAAGCTGTTAGATTGGGTAAAGAAAAGCAGTCTAAAGGGATGGTTGCCCACAAAAAGGGCGTTAGTTGACCCGGAGGGAAAAGGAGTGTACGGACCAAGAAGACACTGGGTCATGGTGATCCAGCACAAAAGGAAGGCCCTGCAGTGGGATGGGAGTCACACCTCCTTGTGTCCCACACCTCCAGTGAAATCGCCCTGGAGACCATCCCATGGGCTCTACCTTGATGTCACCAGAAAAGTAGCATAGAGACGTGAGGGATGCCACAGAGCCACAGACATTTGTCCTGCAGGGGCTGGGAGGATAATGGCATGGAGATATACACAGGGTAGCATGGGGACCCCAGAGCGTGGACCTTGGTGAAACTGAAGGTTCGTCTGGGCCAAGGGTCTTAGGAGGATTCATCTACCACATAACTCTAGTCTTGAAGGGCAAGCAGGACTTGTCAGGTGCACTGGTTCCTAGAAAGGCTATAACAAACTACCACAAACTGGCTTATTAGAACCACAGCAGAGTTCCTGTTTTGCAGCTGTGAAGGCTAGAAGTCTGAAGTCAAGTTGTCAACAGAGCCACCCTCCCTCTAAAGCCTCTCAGGGAGAATCCTTCCTCGCCCCTCCAGCTTCTGGTAGCCCCAGATGTTCCTCAGCTTGCGGCAGTCTAACACCTATGTGTGCCTCCATCTTCCTGTTACATTCTCTCTGTCTCTTCACATTGTCATCCTGCTCTAGGTGTCACCTCTGTGTTCACATTTCCCATGTATATAAGGACACCCATCATATTGGATTAGGGCCCACCCAACGACCTCATTTGAACTTGATCACCTCTGAAAAGATTCTATTTCCAAATAAGTTAACACTCTGAATTGCTGGAGATTAGGACTTCAGTTTGTCCTCTAGATCTTTATTTGGGTGATACAATCCAACCCAAAGCAGCAGAGCAGTGGTGGTGTTGGGGCAGGGGCGGGGGGTCGTGGTGGTAAACAACACAGTAGGGAAAGGGCATGTTGTCCTTTCCCAAAATACCTGGGTTGGGACCTGTCTCCTCCACTTACTACTTGTGACCTGGAGAAAGTCTGAATGACGTTGTCCCTGTTTTCTCATCTGTAAAATGAGAAAGTTAACACATACCTCGTAGCTAGTTATGAGGATTAAATGAGCTAACTCAAGTATATGGTAGATGAGTAGTTGAAGGACTTAAGAGCTTTTTTCCCCCTTTTTCCTTTCTTTTGGACATTCCTCTTGGTGATACCGTTCACTAACATGCATCCTCTCTGAGACAACATGATTTCTCACTCAAAGCCGTGCATGACCTCCCGCGGCAGATATCGTGGTTGGCAACCCTATAAGCCTTTTCCCCTGCACACTTCCCATATGCTTACCCAGCATCCCTTGCAGCCCAGGAGGCCATGTGTCAAAGTCCACGTGCAAATCGGACATATGCAGAAGTCACTTGAGGGATTCTGTAAAAGCTTTTGCCTTTCCTGATAAAAGGGTCACACCCAGCTGGTACCATTCTCTTCTCTTTCTTCCCACCTGGAACCCAAATGGTATGTCTAGTGCAGTGATGGCCGTCTAAGAGCCCAGAGGAATGACCTAGAGAATCACAGGGCTGGCGACCCACAACTCTGACAAGTGTTGAGCTGCTGAGCCAGCTGAGCCACTGCCAGCAACAGCCTCCCTCTGGGCTTCTTATTAAGCAAGAAAAGGCAGAGCCCTATTTGCTTAAGCTAGTTTTACTTGTGTTTTCTCTAACCTGCCACTGAACTCACTCCTCGACGACAAACCTTCTAATTGGTCTCTGTGTTTCCAGTCCTAAACCATGACGATCCATTCAACACCCAACCACCATGGTGTTGACATGAGTCACATCAAATATATCATATCATATGTGGTATCTTCTATCAAACATATATATTATCATATCCTATCCTATCCATCTTTCTTTAGCTGAAAACCAGCCAGTGGCTCCTTACTGAAACCAGAATCAGGTGACAAGTCCTCCCATGGCTCACAAGGCTCTGTGTGATTTGGCCCCAGCCCACCTCTCAGCTTTCACCTCGAACCTGCCCCTTGATTTATTCTGTCCATTAGGACAGAATACAGTACTGCACTGAGCCTCTCTATTTCCTCAAACATGCTAAGCTCCTTTCCACATCCAGAGGTCTCAACCACTGTTTCTTCTGCTTGGGACACGCTGCTGCTGTATCTTTGAGTAACTGGCTCTTTGTCGTCCTCCATGTCACTCCTAGAACAGCACTTTGCACAGGTGTCCATTGCTGTCAGGTCATGACTGGTGAATGAAGGGGAGCAAACCTAACATTCATTGAGCACAGTAGTGTGACACGGCCACACTGTAAAAGGGGAACCCACGGGAGAGTTTTGGGTTTGTCCCGTTACCCAACGTCCCCATTTTGTTTTCTTTTTCCCGTGGGCTCCTCTTCCCACGAAGTACAGTCTCCTGGAAATAAAATTTGGACGTGCGCACACGGGTACCCACAAAGCCCTCCCACTCAGAGGTCCAGCCAGGCAGTGATCCCCTGCTCCCTGAGTCCCAGACCTTAGCTCTTTATTTTTCTCCCACTACATTCATATTGGGACCTGAGCATTAGTCTGCCAGGGTCGCCATAACAAAATACCCACACCGGGTGGCCTAAACAGCACAAATTTATTTTCTACTAGTACTGGAGGCTGGAATTCCTAGGTCAAGGTCTTGGCAAGTTTGGTTTTTTCTGAGGCCTCTGTCTTTGGCGTGTGGATGGCCGCCTTCCTGCTCTGTCCTCACGTGTTCTCCCTACTGCACATGTGCACACCTTGTGTCTCTTTTGTGTGTCCAAATTTCCTCTTCGGGGAACACCAGTCAGATTAGATTACAGACCACCTTCATGGCCTCATTTTAATTTATCACCTCTTTAAAGACCCTCTTCCCAAACAAGGTCACATTCTGAGGTACCGGGGTAAAGGCTTCAACCTATGAATGTGGGGGAAACAAAGCTCAACCCATCACAGGTGCCAAATAAGCAGCCTCAAAGGACAGAGCCTTGCTGGTCCGGTTAGCATGAATGATCTATCTCTTACAGCTCACACTATGACCCGTCTGTCATTCCTGGCAGTCTGTCTCTTGAGATGGCTAGATAATATTTTATTATAGAAAATTTGAAACATACCTCACAAAAGAGAAACTAGTTAAATGAACCCAGAGTCTCCCAAGAACTACAACATTTTCCAGTCTTGAGTCATTTACCTTGCCCTCCAACTAATTTTTTTAGATTATTTTAAAGCAAATCCCAGACATCACGCTGCTACATTTTTCAGTATGCCTCTCTCATACAAAATGAAATTTATTTAAGATATTATCATGCTTACCAAATTAACAATACTTTCTCAATACTATCGATTACCTACTCCATATTCAGATTTTCCTGATTGTCCCAGAAAATTGTCTTTGACAGTAGGTTCATTTAAATCCAAATCAAAACAAGCTTCAAGTATTGCATTTGGATGCTGTGTCCCTCACATCTCTTTTAATCCATGCAACATTTTGAAGTCAGATGCATATTGTCTTTGCACTCAAGAGCACTTTCTCACTTAAGACATCACTGCAGAGCATCCATCATCCAACATACAGGAGTCCGAAAGCTGAGGCTCCCATGAATGGGGGTGGGGTGGGGTTCAGGCTGCTTCTTCACTGAGCTCGCACAGATTACAGATGATTTAATGTCCGGGAGGGCAGCTGCTGAAAGATATGCTCTTTCTCTTTCCAAGTGAGCTTTGTTCTGAATTTGAATTTAAATGGCGCATGCACAGAGGGAATTTGTAGGATATGTTTACGGAATAATTGTGATCAATACTCATGCGTTTATAAGTGGGAGTGTGTGCGCAGTAGGCTTTGAGGAGGCTCCTGTGTGCTCACTCTTTAACAGTGATCAATACTCATAGTCAATCGCCAACGGGGGAATCGAAGCAAACATTTATATTCGAACTGTGCTGGGTCCCCTTATGGAAGGTTCTTTCATTTGGTCGGTTAGTCGCAAATACATTTATCAGGCAATGTTATACAGGGATGGAACTATAAAAACACATTTTTAAGCATTAAAGGTTTATCATTCCGTCATCTGTTCACACTTTCATCACCAAGATCTTTGGGGCTGGTCTTTCAAACTATTATTCCTGAACAGCTGTATGCTCTAAAATTGATAGTCTTCTTAGTTGATGGATCCACAGAAAAATTGTTAAATATTCAACAAAGCTCTCAATGGCTGCAATCACCCAGTCCGAACATTGCCTTCAAAGCATATATCCCAGTCTGCGAAGAGCCTCTTGCTCTTATTTGTTGAAGCAATTATTCAGTCCAGTTATTACTGAATAAGCCCAGAAATGGTACAGTGTTTCAAAGGGGACAGTGATATATTTTAAAATGTGTATACCTGCACATCGCCTTGAGCGTTACAAACAATTTCCACGTAACACTGGAGGATTCATGATCTATTTGTTTCTCTAGCATACAAAGGCCAGACTATCAAGAACAGAGCCAGGCACAATCTCTGGCTAATTTAGCTAGTTGGCTTTAAAGAAACTCATTGGAAATACTCCCCTATTATGACCCTCCATTTTCTAAAATTCATATTGAGTGGTCATTAGGTCCTAAAATCTGGCCTCGACAAACAGAGTAGTTACTTGTGGTCCAGATGTCAGTAAACACACAAGCAGAAGATAAAATTGTATAGAGACAAGAAATGCACAGATGCTACAGCTTTAATCATGTCAAGAGAACTGGGATGCTCCGTCGTCTCCCGGGAGCAGAGTGGTGCTGGAAAGGCTTAGTGGGGTGGGCAGGTACTGGGGGGAACCAGGCAGAGGCCGGGGCAGCCATCCCATTTCTTGAATGTGCTGCTTCCATAAGCAAGTCTCTGGGCAGTTAACCGTGTGTGCAGTCTGTAGCTTTCTACACCACCCGGAAACGAGTCCTCAACTGCCCCAAATGCACAGGCTGTTGGGTGAGCGGAGGGAGCAATGAGAAGTGGGTGAAACACCTATTCTCAGGGCTCCAGGTGGGAAAGACAAGGTCAACGCAGGGGACGTCTCTACAGGAGAGCCCCTGCCAGAGAAAGGATGCACGAGACTGCATAAAATGAGTGACGGCTCCGGGCTGCAGCTGGAAAGGAAGCAAACTCTCTTTGGCACAGGAGGCCACACGGAGCAAATTCCTTAGGAACCAACAAGTGCTGAATCACACTGCAGTTTGGTTTCAGTACTTGTTAAGGGGCGCAAAATGTGAAGGGCACAGCCGCACGTTCACCTGAGAAGCTCCTGGCAGAGCCGCACAGACAGGCAAGTAGCTGGAAGATGTTCTAATGGAGAAAAGGCGGATAAGATGAGAGGGGCTGCGTCGGAGATGAACAGAAGTCCCTTGTAATATCCGTGTCTCGGGAGGGCCGGCTCCGGCTGGGCCCGATGACTTCCAGCAGGCTGGGCCTGCTCCCCACTCCCTGCGCCCCGAGTGGCCGGGAATCCGCAGGCTCTCCTGCATCTGGACACGGCCAACATGCTTCTCTCTGTGATCACTGCTTAGCTGAAATGAGTTAATCTCGTTTTCCAGATGAATTGTTATTTTGTGTCCCGCAGGCTGTGATTACCGGATAAAAGTACTGTGTTAACAGGAGGGCTGGGGGCTTTCAGTGCCGCATCCTACACACACGGAACCAGCTACTCTCCGCTCACCTTTCCTCCCGTCTGTGTTTCATGGGGTTAAGAGAACGGGAAGAGGAGCGGGGAGCTGTGCAACAACACGCGGGGCGGTAAACCTTTCAGATGAATTATGGTCCCTCACGAGAGGTCAGAGGGCCAATTTATCTTCCTGTTTTGAGACACAGTTTATAATCCTGACAAAATTTAAAACACATCTAGGGCAAAAGAGACGTGTAAATGACACTGAGTTTTCAACCCCTCCTCTTTGTGAGTTGTTCTTAAAACACATCAGCCGGCAAACAGCTCCGGCCTGAGGGTCCACTACCTGGAAGGCATTTTTGCTGGGATGCTGTCAAAGTTCGTGTGTGTGTGTGTGTGTGAGAGAGAGAGAGAGAGAGAGAGAGAGAGAGAGAGAGAGAGATTTTAAGAAAGGCTAATGCCTGGGCTCTCTCCTCAAGGAGCTTGATGCCTCTGTGACTAGTGGTAAGCATCATTTCTCTTCTTATTCTTTTAAAAACTTACTTTGGAGCCCAGATAGTAACTTATGCACCTGGAGGCACAAGACTGTGGTCCTAAGTTCCTTCCCCACCATTTTTCACTGTGACATCTTCCTCTTCAGCAAGCTGCTTACGTCCTTTGAGCCCCAACTTGGCAAATGGCTACAATTACCCCCAACTTTCAAGGTGACTGCGAGGATATGCAATAAAGCATGCAACGCTTTTAGTGGGTGGCGAACGTTTAATAAGGAGTAGCCCCCAAAGCTATTATTATTTCCTAAGGTGTGTACTAAATCGTAGACTGATATCAAGACTGTGTGGGAGAGTAGGGGAAAAACAAAAAGAGGTCATGGGTGGATGCCTAAATTCTAATTTCAGATAAACAACAAATAATTTCTTAACATAAGTACATCTTATACCAATATGTGTGTGTATATACACACACATACTATATATATATATATATATAATACACACTAAATAGATTCTATACTACACATATATATATATCCTATACCATATTAGATACATAGTATATATACATAGTATGTGTGTAAGTGTGTGCGTATATATATATACATAGTAAATATGTCTCAAAGATTGCATGGCTACATTTATACTGAAACTATTTGTTGTTTATCTGAGATTCAAATGTAATTGGCTGTCTTACATTTTATCTGGCAAGACTAGCTACAGGATCTGAGGTCAGAAGACCAAGACTGAGACTTCCTTACCAGCTCTGGAACTCAGGGACAGATACTGTAATTCCTTGAGCCTCAGCTTCCTCCTCTATGAAATGAGGCTAATTGTAAGAGTAATACCTGCGTAATTTACACATTTGTGGATGGAAGCAAATAACGGATGTGAGCATGATTTGTAAGCTGCAAAGTATTATTCCTTTTTCACTTCTCTTTTCTTGTTCTTTTATTGCTTTAGAATAGAAACAGCCTAATGTGCAGCTAATTTGACAGAGGGGCCTGGGGCCTGATCGGGGTGTGGAGGGGGGAATCTTTGTCTAACGCTTCCCTTTACAGGGAGGGACAAGGTGTCCTCCTTATCACAAGGAGGGAGTGAGAGCCTCCTCCACACTTCCGTGCGTACATTGGCAGCAGGTAGCCTGGTAAAGTGGTGTTTCCTGTCAAACCCACGACGGCACATTTCTGAGAAGAGTGTCCTTCCCAGGGATGGTCTCCGACTACTGAAGTCTGAAGCGGATGTTTCCCAGTGAGAGGTGCCCCAGATTCCCACACAGAAGCTGCTGAGAATAAACGATGTCTATACTCATTATTCCTTCCTAATTTTTGAGATGGTGATTATAATCTGGAGATGCTACAGGTTTCAGGCTGGAAAATCTCGACATATTCTGAGATCTCCAGCATTTAGACCATCCTGATATAAATCCTGGCTTCACCACCCCCCTGGTTATATGATCTCAAGCAACGTGCTTAATCTCCATGAACTTCAGTGGACACAACAGGAATAACCAGGAGGCCTGGCTGATTGAGTTATATGAGAAGATCATACATGTAAAGCATGATCTCACTGCCCTCTTCCTTGGCACATGCATTAGTATGAAGTGACTGTTTTTAAAATGTGGGTGAACACACCAACCAGTGAACTTCTAGCTTACTTCATGTGGCATTTCTCAGTCACTGGGGATGAAAGAGAGCCAACTGCAGAAGACGCGGGAACACGTCCTCACCCACGCAAAGCTTGAACGCCACTGACTTTGGACATCCTAGCGCTCATTTCCCAGGCCACTCCTGACCCAGCGGAGGAGAGCTGGGATTCACAGACCCTTCTACTGCTAACCATTCCCGAGCGAGCTGAGCAGGCAGCTGCAAAAAGCAGCCCCTGAAGATGCCTGGTGCCCCTGGTGAGCATACACACGAAGATGCAGCACTGTAGGTGAGGAGGCACGGACACACACCGGTCGCCCATGTTTTATACTGCACACCTGTTCTCGTCTATTTGGGGGTTTCACACAAATGTTGGGCAAAAAAAAAAAAAAAAATTAGAGATTTTTTGCATGCAGGTAAAGTCTGACTATGGTAGCTTTTTAAGATATTCAGGGAATGCTTTTGTTCTCAGACAAGTAATATTCTGAATGGAGGGAGGGGTGGGAGGAGGGTAAGGAGAGTAAAAGAAACCCCTTCGCACTGAGACTATTTGAGTGATCAGAATCAACTCTGTAGCAAGACTTTCCCGACAACCCAGGATGTCAATTATGCAAACAATTTGTTCATGAACGGACATAAGCTTATCTTGAAATATTCGATGGTTGGCGTGGGATGTGGTTCCTTTAGGCCCACTGGGGGCACCGATGGAGTCACTTCCAAAGGCAGCCTGTGTCTCACTCTGCAGGAAGGGTGAAAACCTTCTGAGAAGGTGGATGATCCCATCGATACTGTGTGTGGACACAAGTCACGGGGGGACCTCAGGCTTGAGAAAGGACATTCTCTCTGGTGGATGGACTGTCAACGCTTCCATAACTGGAAGGACATCCACTTCGCGGGATGTGGGACCAAGCACTGAGCCAGAGAGACGTTTCAGAGACACTCCTTTCCCTTGCTCCTTCCCTCAGCTTCTTTCTGGCTGACAAATGAGGAGGTTGGGAAAGACAAAGGAAACAACTGAAAGAGAGAAAGGTTAGGACCCAGCGACAGCCACAGAGAGACGCAGCCCTGGACTGTAGAGAAGGAGAAACTGAGATGGAATAGTGACAGGCTCTAGATGCCCCCAGAGAGAAGATTCTTGGAGAAAACACCAAACCCAAGGGTGGAGGGAGACGGCAGCATAGGTACTTTAAATCTGTCTCCAGAAGGAAAGAATAAATGTGTCTAAATGTGTTTGTGTGTGTGTGTGTGTGCGTGCACGTAAGTTAAAGGTAACTGTCTTCAAAAAGCTGCCCTGGGGGCGCCTGGGTGGCTCAGATGGTTAAGCGTCTGCCTTCAGCTCAGGTCATGATCCCAGGGTCCTGGGATCGAGTCCCACATCGGGCTCCCTGCTCGGCGGGGAGCCTGCTTCTCCCTCTGCCTCTGCCTTTCTCTCTCTCTCTGACTTTCATGAATAAATAAATAAAACATTAAAAAAAAAAAAAAGCTGCCCTGATGGTCTGAAAAAGAATATACGGTCCAAGGAGGCAAAAGTTAATCAAAAAAGGTACAAATCTGTATCGAAGGTATTTGCTCTTCTGATACCCTTATTACATATTATTGGACTTTATTAAATATGGGGCTTATCACTGGAAACGTTTTAAATAAAAATGCATTTTGATCAACAAGGTGGGATTGTGTTTGTGATCAAATACGGGAAAATTCATATTCGAATTTTTGAAAAAACTACAATCTCTGACTACAAAGTATATTCTACCGCATGGTAAGCTTCTTAAGAATACAAACCTGTCTTACTCATTGCTGTATGCACGGCATCTACACCATCCTCCACACTCAGTAAATGTGATGTACGGAATAGGTAAATGAATGCCTAGTCCAAGCAGGTCAGCTTCCTTAATAAAGATACACTACCACCACCTGGTGACAACATACCAGAATTGCAGGAATAGGGATTTTTGCTTTATTCTTGTTCTTGTTTTCAATGCAAGTTCACACAGAAGCAGTGTAATCTGGTGGTACATATGGCATTGCACAAAGTCACCAAATGCAAAGAACTAGCAGCAAGAAAGCAAATAAATACTAAACTGTTTTGTTCGGGGGATCCCAAGCAATATCAGCTTTTTCCAGTCCTTTCCTGTCATTTTAAGTATTTATTTCACAGACTCCTCCTGTATTTTTTAGGCTACACAAGTGTAGGCTAAGAGCAGAGCCAGGGCCAGGTTCTCACATTAGCTTAGCGAGCCTGGAAGAGGGAGGAGAGCTTGACTGATAGCTGACAAACTGGGGACAGAACAAAGACAGGGGCTTCATTCTGGACACTGCTGGTTTTTTATAGCCACGTGTGCTTTTCTTTGTTTTCCTATCCCCTCAAAGGAAGACCCTTTGACTCTTTTTGCTTTGTTTTGTTTTGTTTTTCATATAGACCATGCTGTCAGCTAGGTCCGGAAGCTACAATGAATATAAAGTACTGGGCAAAACAACATTTGATAAATGTAAACAATATGCAGAGAGAAAACCTCTCAGATGAAAAATCCACATACATTTTTAGCGGGCCGTCAGATGGAATGCAAATGGCGTTGGAAAATATAAGTGGTTGCCTTTTTAATATCAAAGAAATCACAGCCGTTTCTCTAACACTAAAAACACTGCTGCACTAAAAAAAAAGAAGTAACTAAATAAAGCAGGCGGCTGATGTTCAGCACGCAAGAAGTCACTGCCTCCGCCCTCCCCTTAGGAGTGGTTGTTGTACTTCTAGAAACGTTAAACAGGGGGTAGGTAGACAGAACCAGGAATGCTGTGTTTCTAAGGCTCCCTCTCAAAATCAAAAGCACTTCCTGTTTCAGAGGAAGAAGGAGCAATTAAAAAAAAAAAAAAATGAAATAAAAGACTTCTCCCGGTTCCCAGATGAAGCCGTGCAATGTCAGTTCTTTGGAAATGCTCAGCTCTGGTGGTTTTCCAAGGCAACGCGCAGGCAGTCTTGCCTGAAAGAAAGGAGTCAATAGAAAATAAATAGAGCATTTCCAGAACTCACCCAGCAGCTCGGAAAACTGTCTGCTTACTATTACACAGTTTTAACATTGTCATAATCATTTTCACAGTAAAGATACTCTTCCTGCAGTTTAGACCAAGAATGCATGACTAATTTTAACCACTTGTGCAAATCTCCTAATGGAAATTTCAAACCGCTTTTATGGATTAAGGTTTTGTAAACTGTACGGACAGAGTGGCCGCAGATACCAAGTGGCAGGGCTCCTCACACCAAGCGGTTGATGCCTGACGGGTTCCCGAATAAGGGCGGGCGGCCACACGGTACTCACACAGGCTAGAGTTCTCCTCAGCACCGCGTGCAGTATACGTTATGCGCGTACAGCTAGAACAGCCGAGGGTCTTGAACATGCAGACCCACGGTCGTGTGCTACCATTTCAAGACGCACCAGTAAGTTCTGGGGGTGAGCAAAGTCAAGAGTCCCCCGCCACCCCCCACCTTCGGCGTGATCTCATCAAGTTCAAACCATATGGCCTCATGGTGGCGAACACAGTTCCCATTTTATAGACAGAAACTAAGGCTCACAGAGGTCTGAGGGCAACCCAGCTGCTGGTGGTTAAGAAGACAATCTCAAACTGCCCCTTGCCATGACCACGACCTGAGGAGCATCTCGAGGACTGACCCCCTAGCTGGGAGACTGAAGAATCGAGTTCACCTGCAGAGGGATAATGTCAATGGTTGCACCACAACGAGAATGCACTCAACTGAACCGCACACTTAGAAATGGTAAATTTTATGGTACGTAGGTTTTACCACGATTAAAAAAAATGAATCAAGTCCAGAAGTCCAAGTCCCGTTCCGCTGAGACTGACTATGGCCACAGTCACTTGTGTGAAGAATATTCTGTTATACCTGCCTCTTTGCCCACAACTGTGCCAAAAACTCAGAGCATTAAAGAAAAAAAAATTAAGGCAAATTCTTCCCCTTTAGGAAGTCAAAGTCAGCGGGATAGTTTGAAACATTTTGTTTTGTTTTCCCCATTCCCCCAAATTCAAGCATGTGGGGTTTCTGGGGCTTTTTAACCACCTTCATGGAGATTCTAACTTCTACCTTGTTAGCAATTTTCACAGCAGAAATCAGGACAGGAGACAAACATGGGGAATGGCTGCCCAGGTGGCTGAGGGTCCTTATGAAACACAGAGAAAGAAGAGGCTCTTGTCTGGAGGGAGGAGGGAAGGGAAGAAGGAGAAAATGGACACTGATGTCCTCCCTCCTCCCTTGCTCTTCCCTCCTCCCTCTGGGTTCTTGATTTCCCTCCAAGGTCCCTCCAGCCCTCAGCCTAATACCTGGTCCTCAGGGGAGCCTTCTGTGATCCCATTAATCACTGCAAGATCTGATCGTTCCAGAGACTTGCCTTTCAGACTGATCCCCTTCGGGAAGGGAGCAGAAAGTTCTACATGGACTTCCAAGAGAAGCTTTGGGGCAGGTGTTTGCTCCTGAAGCCCAGGACTCCAGCGGGTGGGGGTGGTGGGAAAGGGGGAGCGTTGCCAAGGCATTTGGTCTCAAGGAACCCCACTCTGGTCCCTTTCTCCCACAGAGAGTGGTGGGAAGAAAATGGGACTGGAGAGGGCAAGAGCTCTAAGTAGGAGTCTCCCCTGAGCCGAGAGCACACAGCATCCTTTAAATACGCTCTGAAAATATGTCCACAGCACATCTGCTTCCTCTTCAATGTCTCCTTGATGTTCTCAATTCCTTTTCTTTCTTACCTCTGGCTTTCCACCTAGAGATGAAATCATGTCACCTGCTCCCCTATCAGCTCCCGGTGGTCAGGAAATGCTGTTGGCCGTTTCTCCCTTCGCATTCTATTCTTGGGCCTCCCCACTCCGCACTCCATACACTGGGAGTGGAGCCACCACGGAGGGGAGCTCAAGCTGTAGCTCACATCACATTCCACGCCAGACGGCCCGGGTTGCCTAACCAGGTCCTGGACGGTCTTAACCTAATTCTTGGTTTATGATGTGGTTCAGACACATGAGCTTTGTGTGTTCTCTTCAAGCCCCTCTCCTCCTCTGGGTCCCCAAGCCCCCCGTGAGGAAGGGAGGAAAGAATGAGGCAGGTGGGGAGAGATGTGGGGGTGGAGAGAGGTGGAGAAGAACGGGAGAGGGAGTGGACCTGGGCACAAATCGTGGAGCTGCCACCTGCCATAGAGCCATCAGACCTTCAGCTTCCTCCTGTGTCAAACAGGGGGGCGACCTGGGGAGACTACAAAGTAAGGTAACCCATAATCATGGCAAACTGCTGCGTGGGGCTCATCGCACGCCAGACCCGGTGATAAGGGCTTTATACAGCACCGTATGTTCTATTCCCTCTGTCACCTGAGAGATAAGTACTAGCATTGCCCCTGCTTTGAAGAGGAAGAGATTAGGCACAGAGAGGCTGAATCACTTACCCAACGCCACACAGCTGTACATGACAGAGTCTGGATTCCAACCCAGGCAGCCTGGCTCCAGGCCATGTTCTTCTCGTGTCACTTACTTTCTATAGTGGTGTCCATTTAAGGCCCTTAATAAATATCAATCCCTTGCCCCTGCCTTTTGAGATTCTTTTCGCCATAGTCCTTTGGGTCGATTTTCAATAAACTTCAATCCTCTGGGTGTTGTGCTGCTTAGCTTTCTTCCATTAGCTGGAAATCATTCAATAAATATTCATTAAGCACCCGCTCTGTGCCAAATACCATGCTAGCGAAGGCCCCTCTCCAAGTCCTGGTTCTCGAGGCTGTGGCCAGGGTGACCACGAGGTGCCTGTGGTCAGGTCCACAGCACACCCGGAAATGCCACAAAAAAATATAATCAGGAAGCATAACTTGGTGGCGCACTGAGGCATGGTCCTGTCTGTCAGAGGGACACAGGAGTATGGGTTTGGCCCCAGGCCTGTGGTTTTCTGGCCCCTGGGGCCTGGGGCGATTTTACCTGTGCCAGCCGCACTGACCAGAATTTGGGCATGCTTCTGTGAGTGTCACTGGTCCACCTCCTAGCGTGTGCCAGAAAGATGAGCCTAGGACGGTGCTTCTCAATGGGGGTGTTGACGCCACCTTCAGGGAGGACATCTCTCTGTTGTGCAGGACGCCCCGCACATTTCAGGATGCTTGGCATCCTATCCGCTAGCCACCTCTGCTTCCCAAGGTACAGAGAGCCTTGGTCATCTTGGGCTGATTAAAGAGGACAAAGGTGCAGGGAGGGGCGAAATGCCATCCTCAACTAAAAACCACTGTCTTAGAAGATGTGACTGCAAGTTAGATGACCCCATGAGAGATACCCTGTATCATTTTATGGTCTGGAGAGACAGAACATATACGAACAGAGTACCGAATTCCATCAAGTTCAAAGGTGATTTAAAGTTGGCTGGAAGACAATTACCTGGAAAAGCCCAAAGAAAGGCAAATCTCAGTTAAGTAAGGTGCCACCTGGTGGAGGGTGTGGATGTCAATGATCAGAGAGAAAAGGTGATCTGTCCTCTTTAAGAAATAGAAACATCGATAATCATAAAGAGGTGTTGGCCTAGAAGTCCAGGGGTCCATGGGAAACCAGTTCACATCTCAGCCAGGAGCCTCCCTCGTTGTTAAGATCTCAGTATGCTGAGAAAGCAGTCCTAAAAATTACATGCCAAGGGAACCCCAACATTGCTTGTTATGATATCATAGTTTCTTAATGCACAGACATTATTTAACCACAGAAAAAGTAACATATAATCATGCATGCTGGTCTCACAAACACCCTCTGAGATAAGGACTATCATGATCCCCTCTTAAAGCTGAGCAGAATAAGCAGAGAGGTTAAGTTACTTGCCCAAGGCCACTCGGCTAGATATGGCAGAGACTAACTCCAAACCCAGACAGGCGGCATTTGAATCAAACATAAAAAGTAATATTTCTATGTTAGAATTAAACAAAATTATTGACATAATCAGAACAAGAGAAATATGCATATCTTCACATACGTGGTATATTATGAACTTGTAATGTTTTAATTTGGCTTTCAGGAGCTGAGGTCGGCAAACTAAGGTCTTTGGGCCAAATATGGCCCACCGTTTTTATGAATAAAGTTTTACTGGAACACAGCCAGATCCATTCATTTAAATATTATCTGTGGCTGCTTTCAGACAAAGGCAGACTTGAATAATTGTGACAGAGACCATCTGAACTGCGAGGATGGAAATACTTATTATCCGGCCCTTTGTAGAAAAAGTCTGCCAACACTTGTTCTAGGGGTAGACATTAGCCTTATAAGTTTCTATCTTAAATACGCAAATGGTAATTGCTACAGAATTGTGATGATAAAGTGAAATACTACTACATTTATAAAAGCATCAGAACATTCAGAAAACTTCAGGTTTATCATGTTTGCAATCAAATTGATTAGATATATACAAATCACTTACATTCTTGGGAAGCTTGTCTGTAATAGCACTTGAAAAGGAAATCAAAATAGTAAATTCATAAATGCAGCTTTATATTTTTAAAATCTTTACCTAAATTTGTAAATGAGCTGAAACATTATTCTAAAGCTTCTCAAACATGGCAGCTAAAATTTCTCGGTTTTACAAGCAAAATTATAAGAACTGGGAAGATGAACTAAAAAGCCTAAAGAAGAGCTAGGATTTGAAATTTAATATGAATGAAATGAATTTTAATTTGATTTAATTTTTTTTAAAGATTTTATTTATTTATTTGTCAGAGAGAAAGCACAAGCAGGGAAGAGGCAGAGGGAGAAGCAGGCTCCCCGCTGAGCAGGGAGCCCGATGTGGGACTCAATCCCAGAACCCCGGGATCATGACCTGAGCCGAAGGCAGACGCTTAACCATCTGAGCCACCCAGGCATCCCAAAATGAACTTTAATTTTTAAAACCTAGGTAAACACCCTCTTCTGCTCACAAGGCCACCTTAGAAGCCGCCAAAACCCTATTAATGATGTGGATCTTGTATCGCCTTCCCTCTGCTGCTCAGTAGTAAACCTAAGTGAAAGCCCTCAAGAATCAAACCTGGGTTTTCGCTGCCACCAGTGCCTGAATCCGGACCCGATCTGTCTTTCTAGACCTAGTTCAGGTTGTGAATCTGTTTGATAAACGGGACTGGCCTTGGCCAAGGAATCCCACATTAAGACAAACATCAAGGACAAATGCCAATGTGAGATGTAATTAAAATATATTTTTATATAAAATAAATATTTTACATATTTATTATATATATCAAACCAGTATTTTATATAAACTATATGTATTAATATATATTACATATCACATATGAATACATAAATATATTTTACCAAACCACTTTGTCATTTCATGTAGCATTAATAATCTATAAAGCCCTTTCAAGTACACTATGTCTCTTGACACAGTAAAATAATGTGGCAACTCAGTGGCTAATATGAGCTTTGAATGGAATGATTCCCGCCTGCTAGTAGCATGGCCTTAGGCAAATTACTAAACCTCTTAGCTTTCTCAACACTAAGCAAAGGTGATAATCATACCTGCTTCATGGGTTATTGTCGGAATCAAAACACGGAGTGTCTGAACTGAGTGCCTAGCACACTGCCTTGGTACACGGTAATGGTCACATGGATCTGAGCTGCTGTCACCGTAACCACTATTGTTCTAGAAAAATCCTGTAAGGTGAGAAAGGCGGGCATCACTATCTTCCTTTGTGGAGGGAGCTGCCAGGCAGAGAGAGCCTAGAAGACTTGCCCAAAGGATGCAACACAGCCCATAGGCAGTGGCACCATATGTCTGATTCCCATGCCCATGTTGGGAGTCTCTAGTGTGTTCCCCACCTGTCCTGCTGCATGTCAGCCTTGACCGCCTTCAGAATCACTCGGAGGGCTGCTTAAATCAGACTGCAGGCCCCATTCCCAGAGATCCTGATTCAGCAGCTCTGGATCCGGAGTGAGGCTCAAGAATTTGAGTGACATCTATAAACAAGTGACAGTTGATGTCAAAGCCTCTGGTCCAGGGACCCCACTTTAAGAACCACTGGTCTAAGTCAGTGGAGCACCTTTAGGGAGTCACACCTCCCTTCTACAGTGTATCTGGTGCATACTCATGGTTTGGCACATGGTCAATGCTCAACAGATGGCTTTGTTTTACTTTATTATTTTATTTAAATTTAACTGCATTTTTGCCATGGTTTCATTCTGGCTCTCGATTCTCTTAGCTAACAACTTTTGCCCTCGTTTCTTTGATCTGTCCGTGTATTGCCCCTCTAGTTTGGAACACGCTGTTTTCTTCCTAGCTGTGACCTTGGCTGCCCTTCCAGCTTGGCTCTGCTGTCTCCAATCCAGCCACCTGAGCCCACCTTGGCGGGCCACAGCCTCACAGGTGGGACCTGCGTGCTACTATCTGATGAAGTCAGCTAAACCCCTCCTGACCTACCTCGATCAGGAAAGACAAGCTGCTCTGCTCACAAACAAGGGCATCGATGTGCCCCCCAATCACAGCAGAGACAAAGCAGCTATGGCAAGATGGACTCGCTCACTGAGAAAATCACTCACTGACTGTCTGATTTCCTGTTTCCTGCTTGTAAAACAAGGGAGGGACACCAGAGAGAATGAAAAAGGAAAGGCTGGGGAAGGGGGGAGGGGGAGTTTTGCTCCCCAGAATTCAGAACATGTGAATGCCTGTGGATATAAATACTATAAAAATAATAATAATAAAAGGAAGTAGTACAAGCAGGGCTTTCATACCTTAACGGTATTTTGACAACAAATGTTCTTATTTCATTTGAAATTTATGAAACCTTTGTGCCTGTAATCCCATGAGCAGCAACATGGTAAATGAAAGTAGCTGGCAGTCTAGATTAATAATATTTTGCTTCATATTGGAAGAGCATCTGAAAGAAGAAGCTTGCTTTATCTATCCCCCGTTTTTACGGTCCTGGTATTGGAACAGACTGGGGCTTCTAAAATTGGCTGGAAAATATTCATAGATGTGTTATTAATTTATGGGAAACTGAAGGACCCACCTCAAGGTTTAAGTAGGCCATTTAGAAACTGCAAGGAGTAGATGAGATACATAGCAGAATGAAGTGAAAAAAAAAGTGTGCTGGGTGACTTGGGGCTTAAATCAAGAGCAGGAAGAGTACCTTCAGTAAGCTATAATAGTTGATATTCTAATAAAGCGTTCTTATGAGAAAAAGCAATCTGTTCACATATGAATTCTGCCATATGCTTCCATCTTTTCATGGTCTAGAAGGCCATGTCAGTAATTTCCAGTACTTACATGGGCATGCAGGATGCCTTTGCTGGCTAATGTGAATAAATGGGCTGGATTTACTGTTTTTCTAATGCTCAGTATACACACCATGCAGGCTGCTACCAGAAGCAAAGTGGAATTTATGGATTTGCACTGAATTTCAAATGGATACAGGAGCAAAGCTACAGAAAGTGAGACTGACGTGTTGTCTACCATTTCTCGGTGGAGGCTGCTGCGCCCTTGACAAAGTGGAGGGTATTGTTTGCGAAGAGGGAAGAAAGACCCCCTAAAAACGCCGCTCTTGCTGGACCCTGAGTGCGGAAGCACTTGAGACTAAGGCTGCAGCATGAACACAGGATCACTCTCGCCCCAGGTCCCCTAGGAGATCCCCTTGACCCCAGCCCTAACCCGTGACCTTCCCATTTCTAAACTGTCTTTAAATCCTGATGTTTTTATGTAGGGTTGCCTCCCTGCCAGCTAGGAAGAGTAAATTTCTCAGATAATTGCGCTCCACTGACTGGTTCTAATATCACATGATTTAACTTTGCTTACCTTAAACCACAATTTTAGACTAAAAAGAGAGAGGGTTTTCACAGCTTGACTAATAACTTGCAGCAGTGAAGAGAAGAATGAAATCCTATCTTCTCCCAGATCAGGGTCTCTCAACCTCGACACTACTGGCATTCGGGGCTGGCTAATTCTTTGGTGTGGCAGTTGAGCTGAGTATCGCAGGACATGCAGTAGCACTCCTGCCTCCCTCGCCCACTAGACGCTGGCAGCCATGCCCCCGACCCCTACCCTGGAGTGACAACCAAAAATGTCTCTAGACACTGCCAGATGTTCCCATGGTGGCAACATCATCTGAACTTGGAAATGATAAAGGAAACGGAGGGAAAAATAACAGGAATACAGAGGTATACCCCTGTGGTGTAGGGAAGGGTGCGTATATATGGTGTGTGTGGGGGGGGGGGGAGTGGTGTCTCTAGAACCATGGTAAAAACCTGAAGGTGGGGGTCAACAATGCCCAGCCACAAAACCAGGAAGGCAGTCAAAATCTGAGTTGAGGACCCAAGAGGGAGGCAAATACTTGCTTTTCAATGTGCACATTATCTGCAACAAAGCAATATACATTTGCAAGCATCTTGCTGAAGCTTCAGAGTAGAGAGATCTAAAAGGTTTCTGGTGAGTTTTGGATGGCAAATAAAAATGAATAATATGATGTCCATACGGCTGGGCTTTCAATCCTTCCATGGGCATATCTCTTATAGAAAAGAAGATCCCCAGGGGCAGAAGTGTGTTTAAAGACTCATGTCCTATCATTAAAAAAATCACGCAAAAGAGGCATTCTAATAGATAACATTCATGTCCGTTTTGCTCTAAACAATATGGTTTAGTCACCAAAGAGGTTGACTCTTTAAGAAAATGTGCTTTGATTTCCTGTGACTTCCAATAAACTTTGCCATTGGCACTCCACCAGGGAAAATGGGGGATACTCATACCCTAGTTTAAGAAGCATGAAATTAAGATGGTCTTCTTGATTCACAGGGATCATAAATAACATATTTATGAGGCTCCACTAGTGACCTTAGTCCCTCGACCCATTATGTCCTCAATGGAAAGTTTAATAAACACAGGGGTGAGGGATTCAGGAATGTGGCCCTTATTGTTGGAGAGGAATGGCCATAAAGCTACAGGTGTTACCTGCAAGAATTTGTTAGATGTCTTAGAACCCAAAGGCAGGAATTCTTAATGACCAGATGTCAGCCAGATGGGAGCCACTTTTCAGTGGGTATTGCTTCATTGCGCTTCCTTGTAAATCGGAGAAGTGATGAAAACAAACCTCCATAAAGGGAATGTACACTTCTGGTGAGTACGGCAGCCAAGGAAGGCATGGTTTCTCCATGTCTTCAAGAGAATCAAGTTCAAAAATTCTTGGAAGGTAAAAGCAGTTGCTTCTCTTCCATCAACCATTATGACTGAGAGCAGGGTGTAGAAGTGGACCATTGAAAGCCTTTGGAGTTAAGTCCAAAGGCTCAAGTTGAACCACACCCTCCACTTAGCACATGGGTTTCCTTATCTAAAAACCAGAAGCAAACAACAACTCTCTCCTGCAGGGTTGCTGTAAGAGTAAGAGGATGCTTTTCATAACCCAGTACACAGATTCCAGGTTTTCTCTCAGTCCTCACGTGATAGAGCTATTTACAAATTAAAGATTGTAAGCCATTTGCAAGGAAGGAGTCCATCAAAATCAGATGGACAGGACTGAGAATCGAGAGGGGCCTGATTCTATCAGGCAGTCTGAAATCTGGAATCACATACAATAGAAGCACGGGCCCTGGGCGCATGTCTATTCCCCTATTGTACAAACACCAAGGGAAATGCTACGCTTTTGCTTTTATGAACTTCTAAAGCAATAAAGACTTGTATTCAAAGCACTCTTACTTTCAAAAAGAAGTCATTAATACATTTTATGAAGTCAAAACCCATTAGTGAAGATGTATCGAGTGTGTCTGCTCAGTGAGGATTATCAAAGGGGGTCTAAGAATGGCGTTGGACATATAGATTGGGGCCTGATTTTACAAACAGATGATGCCTGCAGAAGCCTGAACACAAAGGCTTCAGCCACCTGTGATATTTGAAAATACCCAAGTATTGATGTGGTGTTAAGAGACAACATCAAGCCATCCTGGGTAGGCTGATAGATGCTCTTGAAGTGTGCGCATATGCAATATGTTCTGAATGGTTTATACCGAATCACTGGCAGTGCTTAAATAATTCAGGGACTTAACGGAGAAGTTTATTCATACATGCATCCAGGCTGTGGCTGGAAAATGCCCAGATGGAGGGGAGAAGACAAAGAACTGGGTCAGTGGTATCTTTTTTAATTTGGAACTATGAACACATGGATGTATGTGTCCTATTTCCACCTGATGCTTTCAGATCTTCATTCCACAAACATTTCTTACATGACCACCGTGTGTATTATGCATCTGACCCTAGACAACACATGCTCCTGACCCTCCAAGAGTTCGCAGTATAGTGGGTGCAGTGTTTTAAAAAAAAATAATTATTTTGACATCTGTTAAAATGGTAAGGGAGATTTTGTTCAGAACTATTTCCATAAGAGCCAAGACCATAGCAATAGAGGAGAGACACTGCACTTTTACTGAAGGCAGGCCTAGGTGATCGGATACCAAGATTGGAGGGGTTCTCTCTAACCTAACTTCGCAGGATTCTTGCTAAGACTGGGCTTTGCAGACCTAGCAAGGATGGGACCAAGATCCAGGCCTACTTGAGAAGTGTGCCCAGAGGAGCCAACTACAGTTTGGTCAAGAAGAGCCTTTGTCCAGGACAGAAGGGAGGGTAGAAACTGCCACAGGACACTATGGGACTCAGCAAAGTTGCCTTAAACAGACATGCTTAAGTGTTTGGGTGTATCTGGCAGCAGGAGCAAGAATGAGCAAAGGGAAATTCAAGGCAAGCAGACAGGAGAGCAGTGCAAAGCACAGGCTGGTGACCTTCCAGTGGTCAGGCATGGCTAGAAGAGGGTTTCTCAAGAGGGTCATTATTGAGATTTTAGGGCTGGATAACTGTTGGGGGGCTCTCCTGCCCATTGTAGAGTGCTTAGCAGCTGCATCCCTGGCCTTGACCCACTAGATGCCTGTAGCACTCGCCCTCTCCCAGCACTTCCCTAAGACACGACAACCAAAATGCCTCCAGATATTGACAAATGTCCCTGGGAGGGGAAGGGGGCAGAACTGCCCCTGCTTGGGGGACAGTGGGCCAGAAGGAAACAAAATTTGGACTGAACAGGGAAGGGAAGGCAGCACTCCTCATGGAGGACAGAAATAGGTGCCAGGGTTTAAAGTTTATGTGATGAAGGCAGAGTCTTTGACTCTCTAAACACAATGATTGAGTGCAACAGAGGAAAAATAGAAGGAAGTGAAATGGGTGCATGGAAAAGTGAGAGTTGTCAGATTCTTTCTTTAAAAAAAAGTAAGGAAAATAGCAACGGATACAGTGACTCATCATGAATGATCTTTGTGAATTAAGGCTTTCAGATAAATTTCCTACTTCTGATGATCAACTGAGAATGAAGATAAAGCAACAAGAAGAAACAGAGATGTTTTCTAGGGGTAAACTAACCACCATTTTCAAAATATTTGCATGTCTGGTCAGTCCCCCCTCCCCTCCAGTTTACATTTAAATGCATTTTTACTGCAAAAATCTTAAAGCATGGGGGGAAAAAAAAAATCCTGGTCTGTGTGCTTGGATTTTGGCTCTGTGGCATGCTACTGAGATTTCAAAACTTATCTCTTCTAATTTAAATAACCCCTAAGCAACAATCAGCAGCAGGCCAGGTAGCAAGTTCACCTGAGTCATACCAGATCTGAACTCACTCACAGTGTCTTCTCCAATCCTGCTAGCACAATTAGCAAAAGAAAGGGAGTGGCTAGTTAACATTCCTTTCCAGCGAATTCTTAATCTGTTCTAATATATGAATTTAGAAATGCCTGCTTGAGAACTTCAGGGATTACTTAATAATAAACCCTGAAGTTTCCAAAACCTGGTTAATAGTCAGACCTGGAGAATATGAAATATAGTGTTAATTTAGAATAACGTAATGTCTAAAAATGAAGCAAGTTAGGTCTAATTGAGCTATGAACTGCTTGCCTTGTATTGTGTAATAGAGGCTTTGCTAACCAAGGCTTGCTGAGCTATAGATAACCATTACTCTTAGCAAATATGTTTATTGGGGTCTCTCTCTCTTCATTACCCAACCTCGTAAAGTATATGCCTGCATATTCCGATAAAACATAAAATGGCAAGGCAGAGTCACAATTAGGACGCCCTGAGAAGCCGCATCATAAAACGGTATCTGTCTCCAAATGATTCTTCACTTAACCATGATAAATATTTATCAGCGTGCAATAGAACACATTCTTAAACAACTGTAGCCCATGTTGAAAACGAAGGAGGACTTTAACATCTTCAATTCTCCTCTTTTGATAAATATAACCCTTCAACCTAAAAAAAAAATACAATTTGGTATGAGGACTTTGATTTTTAATTATAATTATGTCATCGGAACGCCAAGGACATATTAGGTTCATATTTCCAAGAGCTACCTCAGGAGGCTTGGGTTTGCTATTATCTCGTGAGCAAAGGCAAAGGAACCATGTAAATGGATGGAAACAAAACAGTGCCAATTTGGGTGGTTACTCCATGTACAAGCTTGCATGCCACCAATACTCTCCTTGGAAAAACGTGTTTTAAATAATAAAACAGAGATGCAAAGAAACTCTTTAATGGTTCTTACTCTCTTGTTGGCCATGATGTGTCAACTGGGGAAGCATAAGAACTTAGATGCATATCCTGATGCTCTGTAGAATGTGCGTGGCCCAGGCCATAGCTGCTCAGATCTGGAATCTATATGTTAACATGTGGCACTGTGTATGCTCCAGGCAAGAAGGACTTTGCCTTCTTGGGTGGATTTCAAAAAACAGAAGTCTGTCTCCTGGCCAGAGAGAACGGTTTTTGATGGGTCAACTACTGCCGGCCGGAGAGCTGGAGAAGGCCCGGAACAGGGGTGCGGTAGAGTCCCCTATAAATAGAACTGCCTTCCAACGGTCAGACCGCTTCTTAAAAACTGCCTGATTCCTGGAAGGAAGGCCCAAAGCAGTGGTGCTCAAACTTGGGCCAATGTGTCAGGATCCAATGGAAGGCTTGTGAAAACCTAGATGGCCGGGTCCCCTCTCCAGCTTTTCTGATTCTGGATGTCTGGGGTAGGGCCAGAGAATCTGCATTGCTAACAAATTCCCAGGAGCTGCTGATGCTGCCCGTCTGGAAACCATGCTTTGGAGGAACCGGGTTCCACGGCAAAGGAAGGGCCCAGAAGGTGAACTGGCCAAGGAATGCCTGACACTCAGAGCGTGGATGTCTTCTTCCAGTCTGTAGATCGTACATTGATTTTCACTTTCTTTTCCTTTCCTTGTCTCCTTCCCTTTATCCATTGCCCCCATCTTTCCTTCCTTTCTTTTGCTTTTTTTACATCTCTATTTCTAATTCCCAATTTCTATTTCTCCTCTCCTCCCTCCTCCTCCTCTGTGTCCTGGCTCTCCCCCTTTCTTTCGTTCTCTCCTTTGTCTTCAAGGCCACCCTGAGATCTCTTCTTCAGCAATAATTAACCTCCCACCAGGCTCTCAACAGTGACGAAGATTACAAATGGAACTCCCCACCCGCCACCATGGGAGAAAGACATGGGGTCAAGATCTCACCTCCTGGCAAACAGAATGAGGGGCAACTGTGAAAACAGTTTGAAAGAGGGAAGCTACGGACGTGGGCCTAAGCAGTCAATAGCACCAGATTCTCCGCTTTTACATTTAGCACCACATATGCAAAAAATATATCACTATGTGAAATATTATAAAATACACACAACAGTTACTGTTGGAGGATGGGGTAGCTCTTCAGCATTAATTCTCATTTTGGGGGCTATTCTTACATTTTGGAATAAATAGTCCCTAGGTCTCATTGTAACTTGCACTTAACCCCCATACTAAATGGAGATTTATAACAAAAGTGACTATTATGAGATCATTCCTAGGTGAAGAGCTACCCTAAACAGACTTAGCTCTTTATAGCCTTATTGTGTCAGACTCTGACTATTAGCCACATACACAGAGAAAAATTCTGAGTGAGAGTTATTAGGCTGCAGGATAGCTTCCCAGGGGAGGTCCCGGGGCCTCACTGCTTGACTCATTTGAAACGAGACTCGACCGAACACTTGACTGCACCATTAGGGAACAATCCCACCCTGGCTGAGGATGGACAAGATGACCTCATAGATCTCTCCCGTCCCTCCCAGGGTCATAAAAATCTGGATGGAAACTCTGACTAGTCATCTTGCTGCAGCGAGGAGTGGAATGTCTAGCAGGCGGAATGGCACTATCTCAGGGGGTGGACCAGGTTACAGGGGAGGTCACCGAGAAAAAAGTCCCCCATAAGCTGGGGGCACAGGACAGCCCAGAATACAAGTCATACATTCCCAGACGAAGCCTGTGAAGCACTTTCCACAGATTCTGGTGTAAGACGCTAATGCATGTGTGTTGTTCGCAGGCGTCTAGTACACACTAGTGAGCTTTTCCATGCTTCAACTGTACGAGGAGAATATTACCAGCTTTACTTCCTGGCTCCCTCTTTTTTGAAGATGTGGCTGCCTGGCGAAAACACAGATGCGAATAAAGAGCAGCTCAGTTAGGTGATAAGTATGGCATCTCTAGAGCTCAAAACAAGGTGGCCCATTCTAATTAGAGCTCAAACCAGTTGAAATGGAGACTGACCTGGAGAAAGATGACTGATGCCCCCCTCCCCCCCACCCAAGTCAACTGCTTGGACAGGGCCCTTCTCGGTCTTTGGCAGGGAGGAAGGAGGGTGCTGTGAAACTCCATGCGGCGTCCCCACCCCTAGGGACACTGCAGGTGTGAGCAGCAGGCTGAGCCAGCAGGCGTGCGTGCACCGCCTGAGGATCCCATAATAAATCTGAGACAACTGCACAACGGCAAGTGGCTGGGATGTGGAGGAACTCTGGACCTGGTCTGACTCAACATGCCACAGTTGCCATTCCCACTCACTTGGCTCCAAACTGCAAAACCTGAGGACACTGGAGAGGCCAGGCATGTTCGCCCATTCACGTGCCCTTTTAAGGGAAATACCTGTGGTCCACTGGCCTCCTACCCAGGTGGGCATGCTCTGTATCAGCTGACATGATCCTTTCCCCACTCTGGGTACAGCTGAATGGACCACGGGTCTGCTTAGAGCTGAGGCACGGGCAGTCAACCCCAACGTTTGGATTGCAATTTACCAATGCCGGGGAGGCCTCCTAGCCTTGGATTCTTGAACTAGGGAACTGGGAAACACACCCTGAGCCTTCTGCAGCAGGGACGACTCATGAAGAGATGCCATGAGGTACAGCTGAGCTGCCCTGTCTTGAGCAAAAAGAAGAGTCGGGGGAGGGGGTAAAACCTTGAGCGAGCGAGGGAACAGGTAGGTCTAGCAGTGGCAGAAGGAGCCAGTCAGAAAAACAGAACATGGCAAATACGCAGAGGGAACCATGGGGGAAGGTACGTGAAGCAGCCTTACTGCCTCACCTGCCAACATCTGTTACAATAAACCTTTTTTTAGAATAAATGACATGAGTAGGACTCTGTTCCTAGTGACAGAAGAAGCCTAATTAAGACACTCAGAGAATCTGAGTTGTACGTCATGATGAGCTCTTGAGACTCAAATCACTACCACTAGGATATTTAATATCAAAACTCACGAATGTTACTGAAGACCGTGGCTTACCAAAGGTATTGAAAACAAGAACAAGTTACACTCGGCATCTCGTCTGACCTGCCATTTTGGAAACTCGAAAGAGAATTTGGAAAAATGTCAGGGATGGAACAGAGCACCATGGAATCTGGACTTGAATCCTGGGCGTTGAATGGCTTAGCCTTCTTCCCCTACCAAAGGTTGTCTACCAGAACAGCCTAGAGAATCATTTATTAATATGTCCAATCCCCAAACAGAAATGTCACCCTCATGGCATCCTCCACTCAGGAATGATCTGTCTCGCCCTCGGAGCTGATGTTCAACCTCAAAGGCAAGTGTTTCTGGAGCACCCACGATGCATTATGCACAGGCACCAAGCCCACTGTCAGAGGTGGGCAAGTGCACTGAGGTGTCATCCTTCCTCCCAAACTTTAGAAGAAGGACATGAGTACCCAACAACCCTGGAAGGGACAAGTACCTGGTTAGGGAGTGACAGTGATTGCGCACACAGGGACACATCCATCCTCACGGGTCCAGAACGAATGTGAGTAGAAAAGTTCTTTAAGAGTTTATACCCAAGATAGTTCATCATAGAATAGTAGCACAGTGCACTAGGTCTAATTTTTAAATATCAAGCACTTCTAGCAGAACCTGATTTGTGGGTCTAAAAATAAAAACTAGTAAAAATAAAATAATACTAATAGCAGATCCCATTTGCTGAGTCTCCACAGTGTCACTGGCTGCAGACGTCACATACAATCATTTTCTCAATCCTCACAGTACTTGCAGACTCCAAGAGTACCTCTTTACAAAAGAGGAAACCGAGGCTCCAAAAACCGGGGGGGTCTGCGCCAAGTGTGCTCTGGGGGCTGGGAGCACCAGCACTGGCTGAGAGCTTGCTAGAAATGGGGAATTCTGGGCCCCAGCTGAGGCCTAGAGAATTGGAGGCTCTGGGGGTGGGACTCAGGTACTGTGTTTTAACAAGCCCTCCAGGGGATTCTCATGCCAACAAAAGTTTAAGAGAAGAAACACTGTCTTAGAGGGTAACTTTCCAAGGCCAAATAACCAGTAAGTGGCAGAGTCAACAAGCAAATGTTTGCGCTGAGCGTTGGAAATGGTCCTGGCCATGCCAGGTAATTAACGAGAAGCCAGGCTTGGGCTAATCACATTAACACCTGTAATATGGGATTCCTCTGAGATCAGGACTGGGAGCCCTCAAACCCCAGTCTTCCCCAGAGACTCTCAGTCTTAATGGCGAAATCCTGTATGACCAAACTCCACTTCCTTTTTTGCATATGGGGGAGCCCTTGGGTGCTACCAATCCCAATTTATTCAAGTGATGATTACAAGGGCTGTGATTCAAGTATGTAGGATGCCTCCTATTTTCCCTCCATACAGATGAAAGAGAATAAAATTAAGAACCAATATAGCACCCGGTATGCCAAACACTGAGCTAAGTGTTCTAGACTAGCGCGAATAAAACTTTTGTGCCGTGATGGAAATACTCTATATCTGTGCTACCCAATGTAGTTGCCACCAGCCACATCTGGCTGTTAAGCAGTTGAAATGTAGGACAGGAGGGACTGGATTTTTAATTTTATTTACATTTTAATTAAATTTAAATAGCCTCATGTGCCCAGTGGCTACCTTATGTATTAGCTAGTCCCGTTCTACATGCCTCTTATTTAAATTTCCCTCTCAGCTTATAAGGCAGGGGCTAACATTATACCCATTTTACAGATGAGAAAACTGAGACTTATAGTGGCAAAATAATGAACCCCAGGTCACACAGCCAGTTAGTGATAGTGCTGCGGTCTTAACCCTACTCTGACTCCAGATTTACAAGGCAGAAAGGCTCCCAGACACCACTGGTTAGCTGGGACTGGAAGAGCCACTGCTCAGAGCTCTGCCCAGCACAGCCAGCAGCAGTGACCTGATGGCCCCTAGAGAAGGCTGAGCATCTCCTTCTCCAGGCAACAACCAGTGCGGGCATGGTCTTGGCAGCTATCAATGAGAGAATGTTTGGACATTATTTTCCTGTTATTAAATGTGCATTTTCCACCTAAAAATAAGGAGCTTCTCTCACAAATGATTTATATGGAAACAGTACTACTCCTGGCAGAGAAACCGAAATAGAAGCTTTTGTACTGTTTCTTTCAAGATTAACCAAAAGAAGAAGAAGAAGAAAAGAAAGCCTCTGCCAATATTATATCCATTCTTTAATGTATATTCTTTTCTTTGAAGGTCTCCCCCTACCCCTTATACCTCCCACCTCACCACTGCCATGATGAGAAATGGGCTCTAGGATCTCAGGTACCTTTGAGCAACCTCTGTCTGTCCAGACAAGGCAGGCTGGCGGGGCATATAATCCTCCCCAAATCCATCACTGTGTTCGAGATGTGGTGCCTCCACCCAGCAACTTCATCAAATGGCAGTCTTGAAGTTCTAGAAACCCACTCTGCACTTGCCTCCACCCCTACTCTTCCATCTCCCCACCATGGGAGGTGGCGTGGTACATGACCTTGCCCGCTGTGAACACACGTGGTGCCACCCTGGGGAGGTGGCTCACCCTCTCTGAGCCTCAGTAATCCCCAGGGAAGAGGAATGACTCCCATGGGGCTGCCCTAAGCACTTGACCCTGTGCCTGGCCTACAACAGGGTCTGAAAGGGTGAGTTCCCTTCTTTCCAGCCCTCAAAATCCTGACCCTATTTTAGGCTGATATCAGATCCAGTCTTATTCACCAAAATGCTTCTGCCCTCCAAGCCGACATGTGTTTTCCTGTTTTCCTATTTTGTAGATCCCTATCTCTGCCTATACTAGTTCAAGGAAGCACATTCTAGTTCTTTTACAATTATCACATTTTTGGCATGGACTGTGGGCACGGACTTGACTTCCTGAGCGTCCGACCTCTGTCTTGCCCATTTGTTCCTTCCAGGTTGCAACCAGCACAGGGCCCTGTACACAATAGGTACTCATATGAATACTGGTTTAACTGAATTTCTGTGAAGACTGAGGCCAATCTATAATAAGCAAATCCATCCATCCATCCATCCTTTCATTTACTCATTTACTTAATGTTTTATTAAGCACCTACTGTACCCACTGAGTGTCAGGCATGGGTATTGGTACTCAGAACATAGCAGGGGCCAGGACAAAACCCTGAGCCTTCACAATATTCATCCTCCAGTGGGGGAGGGGGATGGGACGATTAGCAAACCAACAGGTAAAATAGAGAAACGGTGTCCCTCCATATATGCCAAGGAGAAAAGTAAAGCAGGTAAGATTCAGGGAGAGCAAACTTCAGGAAGAAAATTTGCAATTTTAAATAGGGTGGTTAGGGACTGTGTCCCAGAGAAGGAGATATTTGAGCAATGATTTGAAGGAGTTGAGAGGGCTACTTTTTCGATAGAAAATTAATTTGGAAAACCAGGAAATTGTAAGCCAAAGAAACACTTGGTTCTCTATTCAGAAGGATATCATAAAGGACACAAAATGTTTATTTCACTGGCTAACCTCAGTTCCCATTATTTCATCAATGCTAGTACCAGCCAATGCTGGTATTAACTCATTGGATACTTACTATGTTCCAGGCACTGCCCAAGCACTTTATATAACTGAGGTCACCACCAAAAGCAAAGGTCGAGACCAGGGATGGAAAAAAATGTCTGCAGACCCCAGGCTGGAATCAAAAAGAGCTAAGGCCACATGGTGCACAACAGGGAATAGTGGGGACTAGAGCGACCCCAGAAGATCTGCTCCACCTGGCGCAAACAAGGGCTGCTCGGCTCAGGTGACGAAACCGGCTCAAGACTATTTGATCTTCTGCCTTTTCGAGAGGTGTTCGAAAGCTGGATTTTTACACAAAATGTTCTAATTTTAAAATGCTGCCAGGCAATTAAAAAACATCATGTGAGCCAAAAATTGTTTAAAATCTATTTTTCAGGACATATTTGGTCTGAACAGAGGTTTCCAATCTCTGGCACTGAGAGGCAATTAGTAGACAGAGGAACCCAAAACATTTTCAGGAAGCCTGACACAAAGCCACTGCCCTTGACTCTGAGGCTGAGTATCACTTGTATTTGAAAACAGCCTGACTTCTGGGGACCCCTTGTGTGTTCTGCTCCAGGGACAGTGGACTTTGGGATCTGGGAAACACGGTGTCCTCGTGTGTGGATGGAATATGCTGCCCACTGGGATCTGAATGCAAAAACAGCTGATCGTTCATTAAAACAATAAAAGTACTTTCAGTTGCTTTTTTTTTTTTAATCTGCTTATACTCCACCAATAAAAATGCATTTGGCAAAATCATCCAGAGGAAACACTGTCTTTATTCAAAACTGTTTTTCTTCCCCTTTCACTTGGTATTTCTAAATTATCTTATCAATAATGTATTAAAGTAATACTCAGAAATGGAACAATACTGCACCTTTAAGAAAATATTATTTTTCCTGAGGTCCTATCAAGGTAAATTTCATCAGTATTCAAAGAATGAGCAAAGCACTTCAACAATTTATTTCAATAAAAAAAGACTTAGCTGAAAGGAGTATAAATGATGAGAACTTGCTTTAAACTGATTTATTCCCTGTAGCAATAAAAGGAATGTTTCTTCACTCAGCTGTTTAATATGCAAATATGCAGAACATCCAGCCCCTGACAGCACATCATTAATAAAATCTTGCACTGAGCAGAGCGCCCGATATTTCATTCTGATGAAAATACATGATGATGATTTTAGACTGTAGACTTTTAGAGTTGGGACAATGTGCTTTCCTGGTGATGAAACCCCACTAGTCACTGGGGGGACAGAAGCTTTTCAGAGAAGCGATCCCATTTCTGCAAAAGGAAGTCCCCAGGTAAAGAAAACAGTAAATCCTGAAGGCTGGTGACAGTTCGTGCAACCAAGGCCTAAATGACAAGATACAAACCGGGAGAGTGACAACGGGGGGAAAGGACTGAGAGCAACTTCTTTTGGGGGTGGTGGTATATTCATTCTTTAGGTTTTGTTTCAGTGTGTAGGAAACGTCCCGCTTGACGACGTGTCTGATGCTAGTTTTCTATCCACGTAGAAATAAGACAGCAAAAGCTATAGAAGGAAGACACAGGGCTCAGGGTTCTCCACTCTGTCACCTCCCTTGATTTGCGTGTGGAGTAGCAACTTCTGAATTATTCTCAGACTCTTAAAACAAGCAAAGTGAAGACGCTGGAAAATACTCCTCATACTAGATCACAGGTTTTCTCTTTCCATTAAACTTCTGGACTGATGTTAACAATATGTGGCGGGACTATAAACACTAGGGAGGGCTCTGTCTCCCAACATCTTGGACCTCTCCATAAACCCCTGTGCTTGTTCTCAAAATAAATATTTGTTAGGTGGTTAAATAGATCACTAGTTGTAAGTGCATACAACAGTGCCTGGAACAGGGCAACCCCATAAAAGTATTTGTTAAATAAATAACCAATAAGTCAGATTAAATAAAGTATTTTAGTGTGTAGAGGTGAGTTTTCTGTAATTATTACTTATTTAAGGATATAGAATGGCTAGATTTCCCCCTTCTAATAGTAAGCTTAGTACACTGTGTGGTTTCTATCAAAAGAACAACCCCAGCTTAGAGAACTTTTGGATTAAAATCCCAGCTACTACACTTGACTCTGTGTGATCCTGGACAAGTCACTTGCCTCCAGAAACTCTGCTTTCCTCATCTCTTAAATAGGCAGAGTAGTAATCACACTTATTTTGATGAGTGTTTTGAGGATTTGGTGTGATCATCTATGTAAACACCTGGCACGGTGCCTGGCCTTGAGTGGAAGCTCAAGCTCATCACTTACCGGACGCCTACTAAAACCTAAACACTTTACATATATCAATGCTCATCTTTATGACAACTCTTCAAGGTAAGCGCTGCTAGCCATGTTTCACCAAGGGGAGGCCAAGGACAGATGACATGAATGAGGCCACACAGCTCGGTCTTGAACCTGGGTCCATCTGTCACCAAATCTTATGCTAGCTTTCACACCGGCCTTACCAAAGATCTGCTTTCTTCCAAACAAAAAAAGGAAAAAAAAAAAAATTCAAACGCAGTGATTGTTCAAAAATATATGGAGTGAGTTACCATTCACTTACCTCTATTTTCCAGTTACAGTTCATGCCCCCAAACCCACCTTTTATTATTTTTTTAATTAAGTATTTAAAAACAAGGTAGGTTATGGGGCAGGAGGCAAGAAGATAAAGGCAGGTGACCATGAGGATTTCCTAAGGAAATGATGAGTTACCATGAAGTGCCCTGTGGCCAAGTTGTTATTTCAAAAGTTCATTCATTAGAGAAAGGCCGTATCGTGTCTGTAACTTGTGAGATTGTCTTCAATTCTAGACAACTTGAGAAGAAGACATCCGCCAACTTGTTCCTCGTGTTTGTGACGGCTCCTCTCTCAGAAAAGACGAGCCAGCTGAAAGCAGTCCCTTGCAGGTGCTTCCTCCCTGCACACACCCACCTCGTGCCTCCCCCTCTCTCTACCCTGATGCGCTCTTTATCCAGCCAAAGAGTAATTCTCTGTGCCAAAGGAAAGAGGACGGTTGGATTTTATTTCCAAATATTTCAATTATAAATCAATCGTTTAGCAAAATTCAATGAAGTTTGCAAAATTTCCCTTTGAATCGGCTCCCACTGAGAATCGAGAAAGTCTTGGGGGCAAAATTTCAAGTGGTCTCTTGCAGGTTTTAGTAAACTTCTCCAAGCTAGTACTTTCCATGTTTCTGATTTTATGTGCTCAGTAATACACCCTCATAACTCAAATGGGATGAACCAATTAAACATTTCCCTGTAGTCTTTAAAATAGCTGCTCTTGGCATGTTTTTTGCATGGCACAAGCCTCTGCGGGAGGATACGATAGAAATCTTGCACTATTTAAATATAGAATTGGGACATCAAAGAAAGGGTTGTATTGAAATAACATGGATAATTAAGGAAGTGGAGAACAGTAATAACTAATTTACATAAAATGCTAATGAGTCTCTTGACTTGTTTGGCAATTTGCACTTTAGGCTTGGTAACTTTGGCTCCAAATTTATGATCTAATTTTTATTTTAATATTTTCTTTTAGCAAGTTGTAACCAACACTAATGGGCTCCTGCCAACATTGAACTTCTTCGCCCTTCGACCACCCAGAAGCTGCTTTTCCCATCAAGTGCCTTGGGCTTGGGGATGTCCCTGGTCGGCAGGGGCTTCCCGGACATCCTGTTTCAGTGGGGTTCTTTGGAGCTTAGGGTGCCCGTGTCACTCCAGATGATCTGTAGCGTTTAAAATATGCCCAACTGGCAGAGCTAACTGGGATGGGCAACTGGGAAAACAAACGTAGTCTTACAGAGGCTGGGCGATGCCCTGCACAGCCTGCTCCTTGTTATTGAGTGGGATAGACTGGGGCAAGGCACAGGCTCGCTTGGGGTTGGCACTTACTCCGCACTGTTCTCTGGTACCTTTCGCTGCTGAGAAGAAATTATATGCTCTGGGAATTCCTGTTTTATTGTACTCTTGTACAGATCTTGCCTCGCAGGGCCACAGCCTCCCGAGAATACGAATGAGGGTCTGAGCTGCTCCTTCGGGACATGTCTGCACGTTGACCTTCAGCGTACCCTATTTTCCTCCGAGCCTTCGAAGCATGATCCACTGCTTTCTCTCGCCATTCCCCCTTCACCCCATTGATGGGCTTCAAAGCTACTTAGATTTCCAAGCCCTGATGCGCTGCGGCGCTGACCAGGGCTCTGCCTCGCTCTCTTATGGATTGCACAAGGTCACCGCTGAGGAGAGGAAGGAGGCAGGCAGAGCATTTATCAGGATGTATTGCTTTACTTTTTCTATCCATCACCAAGGCGATGATTCTATTTTAGTGAAAATCCATTGAACTCCGATCAAGTCAGATGGCTGTTATCATTGGAAACTCAAGAGCTGTCAGGCCATAATCGGTACAAATGCTGGACCCCAAAATGGGGGGCTCCGGGCCAGTGGTGGTCTCGTGGGGATCTTTTTGGTCATTCTTGTATTTAAAATTTCATCTGATCATTTTATTTTAAGCATTCTTTTTCAGCTCTTCCATTTGTAAGTGATAAAATCTGGTTATGCAAGGTAGAATAACCGATTACAGGCAATTTAGGTGCAGTTTAGAGACACAGTGCTTCCTGCTGTCATGCTACACTGCTTACTACGGTCCGAATAACATAATAACCTACCCGTCAGAACACCGACGCATACCTGCATGATCCCGGAGACCCGAACAGAAGAAGTGCATACACACACACGGTCCCGCCTTCATAGAAACCAGCAAACTTCAGCTACACTATTTTGTGGTCTCCACATATAAATTTTCTGATCACCACACTTGGCTATAGGATACAATGTTAACAGGCAATTTCACCTCCTTGGTGATGTTCCTACGATAAATGTCCCTACTACCATTTGCTGAGTTTGGGAAGGTTTTAGTCTACTGTTAACATCTTGAATGTGGGGGGTTCGGGGGCGGGGGTAGAAAGAAATATGAACTCCAAAGCTCCCCCCAAAAATTCTTTTAGGCTTGTCTTCTGGTTATGGATTTAATTAAATCTGACATGTAAATAAAATCATTTAAACATATTTGCCACCCTGCCAGTATTCTAAACTTCCACTCACACAGGAGGAGGGGGGCTGTGAATTAGAATGACAGGATGATTTTTAATCAGGATCCTGTAGCTCAAAGTGATACTTAACTCTTAACTATCCAAAAGCATGTTATTTTCCCCGTGGATTGTGAAGGATCCTCTCTCTTTCATTGCCCCAGTGGAAGGCCCGTCCCTGTCGGGGTGGCCAAAAAGGAACAAAGTGAGCACCCAGAAGCTAATTGTCTGTGCATGTTCATCTCACCACTTTTTAAAAGGTAAAGCAATCTTTCCATCTATTTTCTATTTTGCAATCCATATCTTCATTCCTCTTTATTAATGAGGGTAATTGAATATTGACTGTGCATCTTAAATACACTTTCATTCTAAATTATAGTGACAAAAATAAGCCCAGGTATTTATTGGTCACTTGCTGTGAAGCAGGCTTTGTGGCAAGTCCTTAATATAAGTTGTCTCATATAAGTCTTAAAACCACCTCTAAATGAGATAGGGTTGGGTGCCTGGGTGGCTCAGTAGGTTAAGTGTCTGTCTTCGGCTCAGGTCACAATCTCAGGGTCCTGGGATCGAGCCCCGGATCGGGCTCTGTGGTCAGCGCGGAGCCTGCTTGGCCCTCTGCCTCTGCTCCTCCCCCTGCTCGCTTGCTCTCTCTCTCCCAAGTAAATAAATAAAATCTTAAAAAAAAAAAAAAACAACCTTATTTGCAAGGAGAGTTGTATTCTGAGGTTCTGGATAGCCAGGAACTGAAGCAGAGGAGGGGACACTATTCAACAGAGTTCAGCATCCATCCGGAATGCAAATCTGGGTCTCTCGGGCTCTGAAGGACGTAACCACAACAGTTTCATCCACACTGAGAGGGTGGCATGATTGCCAGTCATGCGCCTCTGATTATTCCATACATTTATCAGAAAACAGATCTAATCTCCCCCATACAGCAAGGTACCCGCACAGCAGGCTGCATCGCAATGATCCCTGTGAGTTCACTGTGCACTTGCAGGATAAACTAGCATCGCTAGAGAGCTGGGAAAGCTGTTCTTCCCTGAACTGGGGGAGAGCCAGAGAGCCAGCTGCACCGAAAAACATGCAAGGATGTAACCCTGGCTAAAGAGTGGCTGGCGCATCATCACAAGCTGCCTGGCCTCCCTAAACCCTGGTGGGCCTGACTGTGGTTAGACCCGGACCCGCCAGAGGGAGAGAACCAGGGGGGCAGGGGCTGGCAAGGGCTCATCTGCACTCCACTGACAGAGAGCAGCCCTGACACCAGAAACAGAGTTTCCAGAGGCAACGAGGAGCAGGAATCTTGAATTCCTGGCCATCGTTCATTCCTCCTTCCTTTCTCTGGGGGGAAAAGAAAAGCAAACCAAATAACAGCTCAGAATTATTGGTGGGGGAGGATGAAGGGAGAAAAGCACCGTTTCCAGAGGATTTGTTCTCAGAATAAGATTCTGCTGCTGAAAAGGTGGTGCATGGACAAGAGAGAAATGGAACATGGGGAGAAACTTTATTTTTCCTTCTCTTCAAACAAACTCTTATTAGAGATTATTTGGAATAAAGAAGTCATCTGAGTCACTGAGATAATCAAAATGGGTTACAGAGGATGCCTGGATGCAAATGTCATGGGGAAACACATAGAAGGAACTAAAATCAACTGTTCAGTACATAATATCTAGTTGATAGCTAAAACCAGCAAAACTTCAAATGCCTTTGGAATGGAAACAACGGGCGAATTTGTGCTGGAGAGTTTAGACTGCCTCATCTGACCTTTTCCACCACCCTGCTGGGTCAGAGTTCTCCACCTCAGCACTCTGACATTTAGGGCGGGATTATTCTTTGTGGGAGGGGCTGCTTCGTGCCTTGAGGGATGCTGAGCAGCATCCCCGGCCTTGACCCATGAGATGCCAATAGCGCCGACACCCTGATTGCGACAACCAAAAATGCCTTGGACAGAGTGAAATGTCCTCCGAGGAGCAACACCGTCCTGGAATGCCGCTGCTAAAAATGACCCTTCTAGGACTTACAGCTACATACAAGACACCAGTCTATCCCACCGACTGCTAGATGCTGTCACATGAGACACACACAGTAGAAGTGAGGGAACGCCGTACTCCTGCATCTTGGAAGCTTCTCCTTCTAGCAAAGTCAGAGCACGTGCAAACAGAGTTTTCCCTGGGGTGGGGTGGGGGGGGCAATATGGCCACAGTGGAGGTGGCTTTGGCTTATTCATCTGGCTTTGGCTGCAGTCGTGGCTTCAGTGGTAGATACTCCCTGGAGGGTGACGTCTGTATTCTTGGAGAGGACCAACTTCAAAGCCACTCCTTCAGTTCCTCCTCTACGGTACTTTCCTCCTCCAAACTGCCCACACCCTCACCCACACCTGACCAAGATAACTACTCCTTTCCGCTCTCTTCCACACTCTTGGTACCTCTGTCATTGCACCCAGCACACCGAACGCTCTAAGTGTATGCTCACATGCCTTGTCCCTAACTGAACTGCAGGGTCCCAACTCCTCCAGAAGCCCCCAGGGCCTAACTCAGGTAAAATGCACAGTGAATGGTGGTTGAATGAAGAAGGCATCAACAAATGAATGGATGGAACCTTGATATCACCCCTGTTTAACTGATGGTATTTTATCTCATGGCCCTCACCCTTGAAGTTCTTATGGAATACCTAAGGGGAGCCAAGACTAACACAGCGGTAAAGATCTAGGAGTATAGGGATTAAGTTTTGTGGTTTTGATGGCTAATGTATTTTAGAAGAGCTTTGGCTGAGGGCAGAGAAGAGTCTAATGGGATAGAACCAAAGTGCCCAGGCGCCTGGGTGGCTCAGTCGTTAAGCGTCTGCCTTCGGCTCAGGTCGTGATCCCAGGGTCCTGGGATCGAGCCCCACATCGGGCTCCCTGCTCTGCAGGAAGCCTGCTTCTCCCTCTCCCACTCCCCCTGCTTGTGTTGCCTCTCTCGCTGTGTCTCTCTTTGTCAAATAAATAAATAAAATCTTAAAAAAAAAAGGGAGGGGGAGCCTGAAAGACTCATTTGGAAGAAGAGGAAGGAGACAAACGGCTGATGCCTTATAGAATAGGCAGTCAAGGCTCAACCTGATACCAAAGAAAAGGACACAGAGAGAGACAAAAGGAAGATTACTCAAATGAGATCAGCAGAACAACAGAACCTAGTAATAGGACCCTGGATCAGTATCCTGTTACCTTCATCGTTATTTTTACTTTGCTACAAAAACAACAACAAAACAAAACAAAACAAAAAACAAAAAACAAACCTAGAACCCAGAAAAGTATATATATATTGAGATAACCTGATAAATAACAAGGTCACCCTGTCCAAGTATAAATATGGTGCTAAAAGAGAGGTACAGCTGTGCTTCTAGAAAGATGGCCTGCTATTCGGAGGAGAAGCCTAAAATTTAAATGCCAAAGATCTGTAGACAAGTTCATCCAGGGATTCTCAGGAAAGCTGCTGGCAAACAAATAAAGCAGTGTTTTTCTCTCCCATTAAACGGAATGAGAGAATTGATATGCAAGGGGCTTCATAAGAAAGGAATACAGTTCTTTTCATGATAGACTAGGTTTGTATTAAGCACTGATGTAGGTTTTTAAAAGCTATGGTCCTTGTGAGCCTATTTTTAATTAAATATGGGAGCGAACCCCCTTGCAGTATTTTCCATGGCAGAAGTTGTAGGGTGGTGGCCCTGCCGCAAAGACAGCCCTGGCAGAAGGGGTCTGTGCACCTGCTCCATCAGCCACCAGAGGTGAATAAATCACCTACCTGCTATGATGCCTCCAAAATATTTGCAGAGAGCGTACTGTTGCTGGGCATGGTGCTGTGCACTTACTACAAACCACTTTAACCATGACCATGCTCGGCAAATGGCAACATCACTGTGTCCATTTCACAGATGGGGAAACTGAAGCATAGAGAGGTCAACCCATGGTCACAGAGCTCTGAAGCTTTGACAGATAGGACTGAAGTCAAGTATTTCTAACTCTGTGGATAACACACTTCTCCACTTCAGAGTCCATCCACAGACAGCTCAGACAGACCTACCAATGGAGCATCATTCTGCGAAGGGTAAGCCACCCACCCCAGCAGGAGCTGCCCTCCTCAGAACTCCTGGCGTTGTGACACACTACACCGCTTCCTTGTTTCAGATGCACTGAGCCAGCATCTTCTGGGACTTTCCATGGCAAAGACTGCCCCCACCCATACACGACTGTTACCAGGAAAGAACACTTAACTCCCTTCATGACAAGGCTGGGCTAAGGGTCCTACCTGGACTCGCTCACCTACTTCTCCCATCACTTGATGAGCAAGGTGCTAAGATGCTACTTTTGGCCCCATTCTGTGGAAAAGGAAGCTGAGGCTGAGAAGGTTATGTAATAGGATCAAGGCTGCACAAGTGGTACGACAAAGACCCCTGGCTTCTCCCCATTTTCACAGGTAACAGTTAACGACCATTTGCCGAACCCCGTCAGACGCTTTAATACCCCCGTCGTAGCATCTGCAATGACCTTAAGAAGACAGGCTGTGTTTTACGTTTGTGAAAGACCAGGTCCCTCCAACACAATTCCTACCTGTGCAAGTGAAGGTGAAGGGAGAGAGAGAAAACTAATATTTTAGATGTGAATAAATATAAGAAACAAATGCAGGAAGATTCTATATTCAAAACCTCCATGATCATTATATAAGGGACTTTTAATTCAGCCAGCAGTTGGGTTTTAGGGTTAGAGATAACATAAACACCACCCAACTTCCCTAAAACCCTTTAAAGCCCCTTTATTATGGAAATGTCACCCCCTAGACATTAATACTGCCTTAGGAGAGTCTGTCCTCTGGCTTAAATCTGAATCTACTATGGAGCTTCCTTAGGAAGCCTTCTTAGGAGGCTGCATGTCACAAGAATTAAAAGCAAACTTTTATCTCTCTGTTCTAAATCTCCTCCTTTCAATCACTAATCTCTCCCAGAAAGAACACAACCAAACAGCCCCATTAGGTAAGAGGCAGAAAGAACTGATGTAAATCCCCCCTGGAATTAATGGGCCTGCTCTGTACTCCCCACAATGGCCCTTCCCAAGATGACCTTGACAATCAGCAGATCTTGTTTGTCTGCATTTTCCAAAGACTCAAGGCCCCCCTCACAGATGAGGGAATCTGCTTAAGTTCTCAGACGGGCACCTCCCTCCAATGGCTCTAGAGACTAACTGAAATTTACTGACATATACAGGCCCTAAAAATGATTAAAAAAAAAAAAAGGCAAACTGCAATATTCCAACCTTACAAAATGGACTATAAGTGTGTTATAAAGTAACTATTGTTCTGTGCTTTTTTGCCCCGATGATCAGATGAGGATCCCTCTAGGCCTAATGATGGGTATAAGCAGTCAGGATGGGCCAGGTGATGCCGGTGTAACAAGCAACTCTCCAAATCTGTGTCTGAAGGCCATGATGTGGAAGCAGGATATATTTCTCTATGTCCATCTTGGTCAGCTGGGGCTCTTGTCTTTGTCCTTCCTCCAGGACCCACAGTGGCAGGGGAGCTGGTGTCTGGAATACTGCCAGTCAGCATGGCAGAAGATACACTGTGGCACTCTCCAGGCAGCACATCCACTCGGATTCCATTGGCCAAAGCGAGTCACGTGGCAGGGGAGTGCAGTCACACCATGTGCCCCCAGGGAGCAAGAAACCCAAAAGATTGAGCAGCCCTACAGACGGCACAATGGGTGAGGAGACCTCGGGGATGCACGGACACTCTTCTCCAGGCTCCCGAGGATGTGTGTATCAGGATGGGGCATCAGGTGTGTACCGGATTTCAGCCCATGGCTCCAGAGGCCATTCTACAGCTTGGACACACGTTGCCCCTAAGTGGGACTCACTCCTGCCGTGACCCACACCAACTCAGAAAATTCCACAAGGCCCTGGCCTCCACTATCTTTTGTCCCCATCACGTTTCCCTAATAGATGACCCTACCAATTCCCATTGGCAGCCCTTTGTAGTGTAATGAACAGGATGCAGGCTGATGAATGCAGGCACTGCACAGAAAACGTCAGTTCTTTCATTAAGCAAACCTTCCCAAGTTCATTGTATTGAACCAGGGTTTAGGCTATTAGGCTGACACATGACAGAGCCAATTCTAGTCACATTGTAAGTGCCTATTCATGTTTGGCAAATTCTGTTTTACGCACACGCACACATTTAGAATCGAGCTCTTGTTGCCTGCAACTTTTTTTCCCCTTGAAATCTATTTTCCTATTTTTAACTGTTAATAATTAAGAAAAATCCCACTTTAATAACAGAGCCTCAACAAGCCTAATTGAGGGAGAACATAATGGATTGCCATACCAAGTTTCTATTTTCCTGGCCACCGACATGCTTGCTCTTCCCAGATACACTGATATTGATATACCGTGTTCATTTGTGGAAGGGAAAAAAAAATAAAATATTTACGCACATAGTTTTGACACTGCTGGCTCTACTTTCTGCTCACATATTAAAAGGAAAATGTCACTTACAAGGTTGGAATCCCTGCTAGTGAAAGGGACCGGATTAAAGGCATCATTCTAGGGCACAGGCAATGAAGGAGCCAGCCTGACCGAGGTAGAGGCTCAGAGCATCCAGAGCTGGGAGCAGCCATGCGGTGGGTGCCTCCTGGGGCTGGCCCACAATGGGAATCGGGATGTAGACAGGACGGGGCCTTCAGTCCAGCGAGAGGGAAGCCATCGACAATTACATTCCAGTGTGCTCAGCAGGATGGTGGCTCCTGAAGCCAACCTCTTCTCTCCCTCTCCATTCTCATCCCATGGTCTAAGTTGCCATTATTGCTCTCTTAGACCCTGAGCTACCCCCCAGTGGCCCTGCAGCTTCCACTCTTGCCCCCTACAGACTGCAACCACATCTCTTCAAAAACTGTGAATAAAATCATGTCACACTTTGCTTACAAACTTCCAAGGGCTTCCATCACAGCAGTGTAAAATCCAGGCTCCATACAGTGGCTTCACAAGTTGGCATTTGTCTCCCTTTTCGACCTCATTGTCTATCACTCCACCCGGCTCCAACCATAGTAGCTGCTTTCTCTCCCTTGAACAAATCAAGTATATTTCTACCACAGGAACTTTGCACTTATCTTGCCTTTGGCTGGAATTCTCTTTGGTGAGGCTGGGGCATGATGCTCAAGGCATAGTAGGTGCTCAATAAAGTTTTGTAGAACTGAGTCAAATTTTCTAATTCTTTTTTTCTCTGCATAAAGCTAGAAAATGTTCTCAACAAGAAGGAAGCAAATGAGAGTAAAATATACACATCCCATCAAGTTCTATTCTTTTCTAATCCCTTGTATGCTGATTACATTCCCACCAAGTCTCTCTTGGTGAATGCTGGTGACCTTAGCCTGACCCTGAGAGTGACATTATTCTATGTACAGACAAGAGGTAGTTCTAAGATTTGGCCTTGGCTGTACCAACCTCACTTATCTACTGGATAAGCCATCATCAGAGTGGCCTCTCCCCACCACCACCGTGCTTTCTAATGAGGCACCCAATCCTAATACAGGGCAAACCCCAAAATCAGGGCATCAATTTCTACTATTAGAAGACAACTTTGCTCCAAAAACAATTCACATGGATCCTTCTTGAAGCTTTTCCTGAAACAGCCCATGCACACAGCCCGCTCCCTCTCCCCGCCCCACTGCAACATGTCTCATTCAAGAGAGATTTATTACAGGGCTGTCAACACAATCCCACCTTTACAGAAAAAGATAAAAATAAGAAACACCTTACAAGAAGATGCCATGTGAAAGCTAAATCATAAATGTTTGATAAGGAATGGTCAAATCCAGACAAATAACTGTTCAATCCCACTTTGTATTAAGCAGATAAAGTCATACAGAAAATCAATGTGATGTATTGAAAGGGGGAAAAAAAATGCCAAGCTTGGGGATTGGGCTACATGGTGTTATGAAGTAGTCCTTCGTAAGAACCTGATAATACAACAGCAGCATGAATTTTTAAAAATGGGGTGCTGATTGCTGACTTGCCGGGCCTGTCAATGGTACTCCAGTCATGTCTGCTGATGCTGCTGCTGGAGGTAAGTTCTGGGGTGACACATGCATCCTTATGGGAGAACCGCGGAGAAAAAAATGGTGCACCCGTTTCAGAGGACAATTTGGAAATTCGTACAACACTAAATATTTGGGAGGCGCCTGGGTGGCTCAGTCGTTAAGCGTCTGCCTTCGGCTCGGGTCATGATCCCGGGATCCTGGGATCGAGCTCCGCATCGGGCTCCCCACTCGGCGGGAAGCCTGCTTCTCCCTCTCCCACTCCCCCCTGCTTGTGTTCCTGCTCTCGCTGTCAATCTCTCTGTCAAATAAACAAATAAAATCTTTAAAAAAAAAAAATTAAATATTTGGAAGGCGCACATACTCTTTGTTCCAGCCCTTCCGCCACTGGCAAGTCACCCTCTGATATCCGTGTGCAAGTAGACAAAATACACGTGCAGGTGTGTCTATCACCGAATCACATGTAAAAGCAAAACACAGATTCAACCTAAATGCCTGTGAACGGAGGAATGAATAACTAGATTATAGGACACCCATGAGATGGAATATGATGGGGTCATGGCAAGTTATGAGGTTGAGCTCCATGTGCCGGTGCCAAGTAACCTCCGAGACACTGTTACACAAAAAGAGCAAGGAAATGAACAAAGTGCCTTCAGTGATTTCTGTTGCATGCACTTTTTTTAGAGGGATCTACATATCTGTATCTGATGGTAAATGCACATGATGCTTCTCGAAGAATCCATAGTAGAACTCTCATGGTGGTTTCCTTTGAAGAGATGTTTGGGAATGAGAGATGGAAGGGAAACATCGACTGTTAAATCTTATGGAAAGGTTTGAAACTTTCACCATGAGCCTGTACTCCTTGTATTGCTCATTTCCCCTGAGGGAGGGAACAGAGCTGCAATCACAACAACCAACACTAAAACCTTTTCCAGGACTAGGAAGCCAGGGCTTGTTCCACGAATCATATGATAAAGACTGAGGGGTCTTTGGATGTTCATCGTTAACTCTCTGCCCTGGCTCCTCTCCCACTGGAAACCACAAAACGAAAGCTGGAGCTTCCTCCAGTGCAGAAAAGCCTCCTCCATTTCCAGGAAGAACATCCATGTTTCCTCCTGTTTCCCCCAAGCCTACGGCAAACCTCCTCAAATAGACTGAACAGGTACAACGTGGGACCTTTCATGCGCAGCAGTGTCTTCTAGCAGTGAGCTTGCAGGGGCCACTTCTACTCCTTACCCCGTAGGGCAATGAGCTCTCTTCTGCTGATGGCATTATTTTATGTACACTGTAATTAAAAACAAAAGTCAAAAAAAAAATTGTCAAAAAGACAAAGAGCTTGCAACGTAAAAGATGAGGAAGGGCCTTCTAAAACAGAGTGCAATTAAAGCTTGCTGAACAAGCAGGGACTTGCACAGAGACAATAAACCAGCCCAGGGTCACTGTGGTGAGGGGTGTGATTGCTTTGAGGTGAAATAATAGGAAATGAAGATCAATTAACAACATACCGATGAGCCTAAAATGACTTGACTTTATTACATGCACTAACAGCATGTTAGGGCCCTGGCAGGGGAGGCCCCTGGGATGAGAAGGCAAATGACAAAGGGGGCGGGTGGTCTCTGAAATAACATCTACAAAGAGCCATGCTACACATCTGAATAAGAAGAGTGACTTAAAAAATGAAAGAAACTTCTCTCAATTTATCTTTGACATGACACTTTCTCTCTTTATATCGGCAAAGACAGGAACATTATGATTTTTCAAACATTTTTGGTATAAGTGAACTGAGAGGAAGAGGCCCCTTTAGATAAATCGACAACTCTCCCAATCCAGCCTCCTGGACTTAGAGTCATATTGTGCTTTGTAACCCAAGCGCACTCAAGAAACATTTGACAAGGGGCTAACATGAGGTCTTGAAAGCTGTTCTCCTTACATCACACTTTGCATCAGACTTCTCAAGTGTCAGAACACATCAGAACGCTCTGGAGGGCTTGTTAAATAGAGCGAGATGGCTGGTCTGACTCCTGGAGTTTCCGATTCGGGGGCTCTGGGGTGGGGCCAGAGAATCTGCATGTCTAACAGGTTCCCAGGTGCTGCTGTCGGCTGGGGACTCCACTTTGAGAACCACAGTGCAATGGTTAGAAGCTTGGACTGTGGAGCCAGATGGACTTGGTTCCATCCTTAGCTCTGCCACTTGGCTGTCTATGATTTAAACAGTCACTAAATCCCTCAATGCCTCAGTTTCTGTATCTATAAAAAAAGACCTAAGAATAATACCTGCCTGCACTAGGTTAAATTGTGTTGCTGCAAAATTCATGTCCACCTGGAAGCTCAGAATATTTGGAAATGGGGGTCTCTGCAGATATGATTAAAATAATGTAAGTTCATAGTGAATTCAGGTGGGCCCTAAATCCAATGACAGGTACCCTTACAAGAAGAGACAGACTTAGAGGAATGGTAGTCATGTGAAGACAGAAATCAAGACTGAGTTATGCTACCACACGCCAAGAAACACCAAAGATTTCTAGCGCCCACCAGAGACTGAGAGAGGCATGGGACAGATTCTCACTCAGAGCCCCAGAAGGAACCAACCCTGCCAACAGCTCAATTTCAGACTTCTGGTCTCCAAAACTGTGAGTTCTCTCTACATTTCTGCTATTTTAAGACACCCAATTTGTAGTGCCTTGTAATAGCAGCCCTAGGAAACTGATACACTGCCTTAAGGACTTCTAGTGAGGACTAAATTAGTGGATACCTAGCAGGTGTCTAGAGTAGGGCCTGGCATATAAGTAATAATAATGAAGTAGGAGTTCATATCATTATTTAGGTGTTACCAATACTTTCTTTCATTACATTGGTATTAAAAATACTTTCTCTTTCTTTTGGAAAACAAAACAAGACATCAAAACTGTAGAGAAGGGTCTAGAGCAGGAATTCTCAACGAGGGATGATTCTGTCCCCACCCAAGAGATATCTGGCAATGTCTACAGAAATTTTGGATTTTTTAGGACTTGGGAGGCAGCTCGGTGCTGCTGGCCTCCAGCGGGTAGAGGCCTGGGATGCTGTTAAACATCTCACAATGCACAGGAAGCTCCCCACATACAACAGGGAGTTACTTGACCCAAAAGTCAATAGTGCAATAGTGCAAGCTGAAAAAACTGGCGTGAGGTGAGAAGTCAGTCACCCGGTCCTTGAGTTCAGCTTCCCAGGAGGAGGACAGGAGCAGTTTGTTGAGCAATACACAATTCCTCCTAGGAGAGCAATTACCACCAACACACATACCCTTCCCCCCTAAATAAAACTGAGTTCATAATAATAATAAATAACAACAACATATCAAGAGTCAAGTGTGGCCCATGGCGGGGACTCAAGCAGCTCTTTGCCTGACCTCCCAAGCTACAAAAGGCACAGTGGCCTTCCTCTCCACTGGGAATCACGTGCTGGGAAAGTCGAGAAGGGACTGAAATCTGTCATCAGGGCCCGAGTGCACAGTGCAGAGGCCAGGTGCGCTGTTGAGGAAGTCTTTGTGCTCCAGCTTCGGCCAGGGTCGTACCTTGCCTAAGAAGCAGAGGCACATCTGGAACCCCTGTCTGTTAACTATGCTGTTTTCTTGCTTTGGCGACAGCACCAAGCATCCCAGGGGCAGGACTGTTTCATGAACAAGCTTGTCCATGATTGTTCTTGACATGTTGCACGGCCCTGTGACACAAGGTCCTTTAGAAGGTGGGGGAGAAATATGGGGAAGAAGCCCTAAGTCCTCTGTAGCATGATTTCCTTCCAGTCTCTGGACCCAAGGGAGCTGGGAGTGTAGAGATCAGAGAGAAACTACTGCACTGACCCAGGTAAGAGATGACGATAACCAGGACAAGAGTGGTGATGGCAGAGATGATGAGTGTGGACAGACGCGAGGCAGTAAAATTGACAGGACAAACGATGACAGGACACATGGGGGTGGGGATGAGGGAGGAGCCAAGATGGCCACCTGGTTTTTGGACTGTGCAATTGGATGAATGGAGGGACCACTCATCTAGCTGGAGAGCACTAGGAACAGGCTGCATTACTGCCAGAATTAAAAGAGTACATGAAATAAGAGGGAAAACTTGCTCAGCAAACATATTTGTTTGCTCAAATTCCCTGATGCTCCAGAGTCTGAAGATGGACCAGGAGCCATGATGATCAGAGTGACTCTTGAAATGGCTTGTGTCCACATCCTTTCCCCAACTGTCCTCCTGCTTCCCCGAAACGCATCATATCAGGTACCCACCAATCTTCACGAGTCAGAATAATTCATCTGAGGAGCTTGGCTCTTGGCTCTGGAAGGAGTCATGTATAGGGAGAGCTAGGAAGACACATGGGGATACGCTCTGTGGGTGTGTCACAAAGAAGGGATAGAGAATGGAAATGCGTGTTGGAGTGGTGATTGCACACCCACAAAGGCCTGATCAGATAGTGTTGATGTGCCACTGAACAATGACAGGGGAGACTGAGGCACAGAGAGGTGATCCTGCATTTAACACACACACACACACACACACACACACTTGCATTAAGAGAAATGGCAGAGCACAACTTGACATAATAATTTTTCCCCTCCCACCCCACCCTGTAATGAAGCAAACCAAACAGAGGGAAGAATAAACCACAACCCCTCCTCCCAAATATGCCTTTGGTATTGAACCAAGATCTGACTCAATGTTGTTGGGGTGTTTATTTTCTTTTCTGGGCAAACCAAGGCATTTCCCCAGGGCTGTGCATTTTGGAGTTTAAGATGCACAGAGGTAACTTTATTCAAATACAGGGCCGGTGGGACCCTGAGAGAAGGAACACACATGGCCCACAGGGTCCATGAAAATCAAGCTCCTATCACCTAAATATAGGATAACTTCTAAATAAGGTTTCAGATCACAGATTTGTTTACTTTCATTTGGTGATAATTGTTCACAGCAGAACATATCAGAAAATTCTATAATAGGAACCACAGCCAGGAAATAGTAAATAATTAATCACCCTCCCGCCCAGCCTCTTGCATCTCTGTTGATATAAATGACCATATAATTCCAAACCCAATTATCACTACTTAGCCATTCCATTTTGTAGTTAAAATCCCACAAAATTAAAGTGCATCAATTGTTAATGGTAATAGACCAGACAAGGGATTAAAGATTATTTTAATGTTTATTTCCTGTCAAGAGATCTTTTGGCAGGAAGCACCACAGACAAAAGGCTGTACACTCAGATGAGATTCATATATTTAAATCTTCTAACTTCTAAAAACATTATGGATATAATTACTTGTTTAATTTACTTGTTCCCTCAAGATACAGGCTGAGGAGATCAAGCCAACTTTATTATATGAAGTTCTCAGAAAGGAAAGGCATTGCTCTGTAACATTTTATAAGCTGTTTTATCCGAAATAATCAAATCCAATTTAGTGCCTGTGTCCCAGCACTGCTTACAGAGACGAGAGGCAGAGGAGGGGGTGGGAAGGGAGGGAGACGGGGTGCGGCTCTCAGGTCTGCAACCAGAGGGATGTGTGGCCAAGGCAAATCACTGAAGCTCTCTTGGGTCTCAGTTCCCTCATTTGCAAAATAAGGTTGATAAGGACCACTGTGCAGGCTGGGGAGAAGACTTCAAAAGACTGGGGGAAAGCAGGAGAGTGATGCCAGAGTATCCATCGCCTCCAAACTCCAAACTCACAGACATTTGATGCGGCAGTGCTGATTTTTAAGCTGGTGACCCAGATGATTCATACATACTTAATCTTTCTAGGTTATCATCGAGATAAGCATGTATGCACATGACCCCCCCCCCACACACACACACACCAGAAAATACAACTGCAACATCCAGGGACCTCTGGAACATAATTGAAGAAACATGGGGTCTATTTTCAATAACTGAGACAAGTAAATTCTTTAACAATGTCCAATCAATTTACTTAGGACATGGGTTAAGAAAGGTTAAGAAATTCACAGGCAATAACTAACTAAATAATAACTAAATAAATAAAATATACATTTATGCCACATATACACACATGCCTATATAAAGAGAGGGACGGATGAATGGATGGTTGGGTGGATGCATGGATGGATGGATAGGTGGTAGATAGACAGACAAAAATAATAATTGCACAACTAAAAATATAATTTAGATCATGGAGAAATCAGAATCTGAAAAGGTCTCTTTTCCCAAAGTGTTCAGTTTATTATTTGACCTGCTTATTTTCTTCCACCTTCACTAGAATATAAAATCCATCAGGGGAAAAGTATCTATTTATTCACTGCTATGTTGTTGACATTTGAAATAGAGCCTGGAACATAATAGGTACTTGATAACATCACTGGTATGGACTAACAATGATGACAATGATAACAATAAGACTGCTTTACATCCCATAATTCTCAGTCAGTATATTCACTTTGTTTACCAATAGGTATCCTGAAAACCAGAGGGGTTGAGATCACAGATCACACACCTACTTTCTGAATCTCAATTCTGGACTCATCCCATGTCACTGTCTGACCGTTTGAGAGAGTCCCTCTACGTGAGGATGAGGAAAGGCAGTTTGCTCTAAGTAGCAAAGAAGTTTACTTAAAGAGATGCAGTAGTTTGGGTCCCCCAAAATGGGTGTGACCTTGGGCAAATCATCTCTCTGAATCTCCGCTTCTCCTCTGTAAGAGTCTCTGTGGCATGAAGGTTTTACATTTGCACACACCTCTGGAATGATTCGGGATGTGTGCACCTGCCAGTAACAGATACATGATTCAAACCTGACTCAAATGGCTTATTGTATGAACACTGGAATTCTGGAGGTAGACAGGCTATAGACACAGTGGAATCAGCAGCTCCATAAATGACACAGGGTTTCTCCTCTGTCCCCTCAAGGTCAGCTTCATCTCAGGCTGGAAGGCTACTTGCCTAAACAACGGTCGAGCACGTCCAGAGGAAGCATAAAGTCTGCACTTCCTTGTGTACCACCTCTCAGAGTCCGGAAACCAGTCCCAGAGTGCTCTCCATTTTCATTGGTCAGGATTGGGTCACATGTCAATTTCTAAACCAATCACTGGCAAGGTGCATTGGTAAGCAGGATGGGCTTAACCACAGGAGGTAAAAGGACATTGGGGAGCCATCCCATAACTGTTGCATTTATTGTACAAAATATATGAGGAAAAATAAATGATAAAATAGGTCTGAGTTCTTATTTAAAAAAAAAAAAAAATACAGTGCTCAAACTATAAAATACCCTAACTATCCAACAACAGAGAGGTGGTTAAGTACAAGCCATTCATTCATATAATGCAATCTTATGAAATCACTAAAGTATTTTTTTTCTGAGCAATGTTTAGTGACATGAGAAATTCTTATTTAAAAAAAGACTATATTTATCTATCGATCGATAGATTATGAGCTCAACTTGTTTAAAAATAAATGTCCTTACTCAGAAGAAAGAACATACAAAAAATATTAAGAGCAATTATCTCAGGGCAGTAGAATTAATAGAGCATTTTAATTTTCTTCTGCCTTCACATTCTTCCACCAGGCATATTATCTACTACCATATTAAAAATATAAAAGTTGGATTTTCAGAGTAACAAGTGACTCTCGATGGGGTTGGGGGAAGCCAGTTCAGGTGCTATGCCTGGGTCCAGTCAAATAACTTACTTGGGTCATTCATTAAGAAAGGTCAAGAAACTCAGTCTAATAAAAATATATATACATATATAAAAGATATATCTGCTTTTTTATTACAGAGAAATCAGAATCTGAAAAGAAATTTGCCATCTCTTCCTCAGCACCCAGTTCTTGAGTGTGATAAATCCCGAGTCCTGGAGCATGGGGGAGTCTTGGCTGGGAGCTCCTGTGGTAGCAGCCGTCCAGGTAACACACAGGAAAACCCCAAACAGGTTGAGGAATAGCTGTGCCTGGATCACTAGGGAGCAGAGTAAGTTGCTGAGGGGTCTGTGTGATTTATTATGGCTTTGTTCACAGCCCTTTGTAGTGTCTGAGATTGTATTTGGCATTCACGGGACAGAGCTTCCAAACCTGTTTTAAGCAACCTGGAGCCTTGCTCTCAAGCTACCTTCTGGACATCTGGCTTGTCGTGAGGCCTTAGAGATACCTCCTTTAAACCAGTCTCAGGAATGCCAATAATACATTCACAGTTTACCTGATCTTGGTGGAAAATAACCACTACAATAACACAATCAATAACAGTGACCATCTCTGTGCCTGGCACTCTGCTAGTCATTTTACCTACGTTATATCTGACTCCATCAGGAAATAGCCAACAATACTCCCCATTCTAGAGATGATACAGCTAAGGCTCAGGAAGAGTAAAGCTCATTATGAGTCCAATTTTGGTAGAACCCAGATTCATACACAGCATGTGCTCTTTGATACCGAAGAGGTTCTCCTTCATGATTTAGGGCACTGCAACTACACTCCTCAGCCAAGCACTGATGCTGAGCACCTGTGCTGGTGGCAGAAGGAGAAGCAGAGGACATGGTCTGGAAAGGGGAGTGGGGTCTCTGGAGGTATATGCACTGAGATGCTCCAGGGAGAGAAGCAACCACTAAGCAGGTAACAGCTAAAGGCAAGAGTTTCAAGCCCTAACCTAGGGTGAGCATCAAGGACTGGATCTGGCATCACCCCAGCCCATCTCTGATACCTTCTTAACAATCTGCTCCCACTTCCAGGGACCTGCATGGCTTCCCACCTCTAGGGGACTTTTTCTTCTGCCAGAGTAACACACTGAATAGCTGTTTATATTCAACCTGACATCCACAGATATTTAAGAGTCTAATCCAATCCTTGTATCTTTTCCACAGACACAAAGGAACCATAGCTTCCAGCACCTTGGAGCTCTCTTTCTCATCTGCCTTTCCTGTTTCAGCAAGTGGGGGATACACACTCATGAAATAGGGCAGTTTGACGATGGTACAATGGTGCTACTTTGGTGCTTACAATATAAGAAACCTGTGCAGCCTCCAGATACCAACTGACCAAGGGGTGCCAGGTACCTGGACCTTGGGTGTGGGGTCCAACTTCTTCCTGACTACACTAGCTGAACAGATGTGTCATGGCTTCAACAGCCAAAGGGCTATCAACTGAACACAAGAAAAGCCAAATTCCTGTCAGTCCCAAGCTTATGAGACAATCCATTAAGGAGACTCACATTGTGAGAAGGGTTTAGGCTATAAACCCAACAGCCAAGTCACTTTCTTCTCACCCCTTTTTCATTGGAAGGTGTGCTGTGTAGGCGCATAAACTCTGAAATTTTCTGCCTGCATTGGGCAGCTAGCTTGCAAAAACCCACAGTGGAACCTTTGTAGGCCAGTTGAGATTTGTGGGAGGGGGGAGATGTGGCATGGAAACCCATTCCATAACCTTTCACCAGGCATAAAATTTACTGTGAATGGAATTCCTGAAAGTCCATGTTAGCTTCTGATTTAAAACTATTAAATCTGGTTTCCTGAGAACACCTCCATTATAATAAATACATCACTATGACAACATATGCTAATTGCACAATCTCAAAGACTAGAGTGAACAACCTATACATGAAAAATGCATTTGAACGTGGCTATCCTGGATTCATACCTCTGAGGCCTTAGATTTGGGCTGAGTCACTGGCGAATATTAAATATTTCGTGGACAGGCTGCCATTGTGGTGGACAGAACTGGTCGGAAGGGCACTGGGACCCCAATTTCACACAGGAGATAAGACTGGATCTACGTTCACTTGGAAGGTCAGTGGTGTCTCCAGGTTATGGAATTTAAGCGGGGGGGGGGGGGGAGAAATTTTCCCGTATATTTACAGACACGAGTAAGGTCTCATGAATGACAAAAAGAGTACTAAGCAGATACACATACCTTTTCATTTTCAAACTACGGCTTGAAGAAATTAGAGAAATGCTATGGCCACTCTATGTTCTAATCTATTAAAAGGAGAAATGAGATTGTTATTATGCAATTTAGTCAAGCTCTCTTTCTTCTCTTAATCTGGGCTCATTCTTCCTGTATTTCTTCTTCCTGATGACTCTTCCCTGCTTCCTCAGACTTAAATTTAAGCCAGCCCTCCCAGGCTCTAGCTGCTGGGAGGGACACAGGTAAATTACCCAGAACTTGTCCTCCAGAGAATTACAGTGAGGTAGGAGAGGTAGATCAAAATGGTGGCCAAGGCCTTAGATTCAAGCAGACATGAGTTTGGATCCATCACTGCTGCTGTAGCTTATCACCTTGGGAAAACCAAGGTCACTTAATTGCTCTGACTATCCATTGTCCAGACCTGGGACATGGGGGCTGAAAGCGCATTTGTGAAGTTCCCCTAAGGATTGAGATGATGAGTAAACCCACTTTGCACATCATAGACATTCAACACACAAAATAATCATGAAACAACAGTAACCAATTAAAATAATCAAGGCCAAAAGTAGGCAGAGCCATAAGAGCAGGACAAATGGGAGAGGAAGAGAAAGAGTGATGGGAAAGATCAAGGTCACGATGTGTGTTGATAGTAGGAGAAGGGTTGTATGGGAAACCGATAAATCTGCCAAGTGCCAAGTTCGAGTACAAATAAACAGTGGCCACCAGATGAGAACAGACAGAGGCCATGTACTCAGAGCTGGCTGTACCAGGGGAGTCAGCCACCACCACTTGTGCTTGGCAGGGGCTCAAAGGCAGGCAGGGGTGAGGGAAAGCTTTCTAGTGAAAAAAGAGAAGGTTTCCGGCATGCCCTGATCAAGGCTGTTGGCATGGGGAAGCTGGAGCCAGGCTATCCAAAAGCCAGCATCCTAAGAGACTGGTTTCAGGAGAATATTTGGCTTTCTCTGGTTGTTCCCAAGTTGGAAGTGGAGACACAAATTAGGGAAGCTTGTGTTATTGAGCAAGTCCTGGCTGCTATAGGGTGATCGCCACGGAGGTATGGTTTGGATTCCTGGGCTGAGGGCTGCAGAGCTTGTGGGTCAGAGTTCCAGGATCAGATATGGTCTGGCCATTGTCCATTTGTACAGGCAGTCTCTCATTAGCAAGACCATCTATCTAATGACCAATGACTGTTTATCCCCGAGCTGTCCACAAAAAGGATTGTGACGAGAACTCTTCCCCAAAGCAGTGAGTGCAGGAGAGTGGCTGGTTGTAGGTGAAGGGGACAACCCCTCATCAGTGCTTCCTTATGACAAGGGCACCACATACTCAGAGGGGCCCGCACAGCCCGGACACTGATCCCCTGTCGCTGAGGGCCTTTGTACAGGGAGACACATGAATTAGAGAGGAAAACGGTACTTTGACCTCTTAGAGAAAGAGCCGTTTTTCATACAACTCCTGGGAGGTGGTAATTTATTCAGTCATCTTTCAACATATTCCTGTCTGATTTTCTCCCTGGCTTCATCTTCTCCAAGTTGCCACATACCTGTTCTGGGTGAATAAGAATGTATGGTGTACAGATAGGAGGGTTTGAGAAGCCAAATGAATAATGGAAAGGACTAAGCTAAAGCAACTGAAAAAGAAAAGCTCGCTGTTTGTTAAAAAATAAATAAAATGATAATAATAATAATAAAATAAATAAAAAATCTGCTAAAATGATTACTAATGTTGCTTTTTAGAAAAATAGCAATGAAAAATTCTAGCTCCTTAGAATTACAGAGAAAAAGGGCTGGGATCCCCCAAAGGCAGAAATACTTGGTGTGATATCACCAGCCTTAGCCAACACATTTTTGGCTTCTGTTTTAGAAGCTTCTGCTTTGGGTCTATGGTTCGAACCTGGTCTGCCACTTACTAGCGGGAGACCCTGAGTCACCTTTTGGGTTGTTTTGAGGAGTAGGGAGATGATATTCTAAGGGCTGGTGTGACGCCTAGTGCTAAGCCCTTAAGAAACGGAATGGGGAGGAATATGTCCACCCTCCTAGGATGGCGGCAGTGAAGGTTTGATGAAATGGAGATTGGGTCTAGCACAGCGCCTGGCACAAAGCTGGCTGGCCTCCATTCTCTTCACACCCAGAGGTACTCTGTAAAGGATCTCATTGCATACTGAAAAGGGACCACTGTCATATCATCATGTGCTAATTTGTATACTGATGTAAATGTGTAGAAAGACAGGAGAAATCAGAGTAACCAGGGAGTCTCCAGGGTGGGAGGAGAGGTAAGCAAGACTGTGAAGGGCACTTATTCCACATCGTGTATGTGTGTCTGACCAGCAGCATTCACTGACCCTTCCCCAGAGCTCTGATTCCTTTGGGAAACAGCCCTTGCCCTGGGCCCCATCTGTATGTTTGGGAAGCTGTGGTGGCAGATGACTTACATGTGCCAAATCATTCCCATATCCTGATTGAAGGATGCCCCCTCAACTAGACCAAAGATGGTTAACTGGTCTAGGTTTTGACAATGGGGTTTCCCATCCTAAAGGGGCAGCTGGCTTTGCCATTGGCCAGGGAGGGAGTTCCTGCATCATCACAGGGAAAAGCTAAGCTATGAAGGGAAAAAGACAGATTCTTCATATCTTCTGAATACCCAGGTCCAGCGGAGCCTGAAGCAACTATACTACCCTGGAGTTTTCCCTTATATGAGGCAGTAAATGCCCTTTGCTTTGCTTCAGCCAGTTAAATGAAGTTGCTCACTCTCACAACCAAGATAGTCTGACTGATACAGCTGAGTAAATTTTGGCTGAGGGGACAGAAAAGGAAGGAAATTCTAGGCACGGTCCCTGCCTTTGGGGAGCTTATGTTCTAACTGGAGAAGCATACAAAAACCAAGCAAACCAAAAAAAAACAAAAAAACAAAAAACTGAAACCGTGTAAGCTGTGATGGGTGTCACAAGGTGAAGGCACGAAGGGCTGAGATGAAGAACCCTGGAGCACTGCTTTCTTTACTCGGAACAGTGTGGCGGGCAGAGTACGGTTGCCTAAAGGTGACCACATTCTGATCCCTGAAATGTACAACTATGTTACTTCACATGGCAAAGGGGGCTTTGCAGACGTAAATAGGTTAAGTTTCTTGAGATGGGTAGTGCATTTAAAGAAGCTACAAGGCTAGGTTTGAAGGTGGAATGTAAGCAGCCCCTAGAAACCGTAACGGAGCCTCCAGAAGGAACCAAGCCCTGCTGACACCTTGATTTCAGCCCAGTGAGACCCATTTTGGACTTGACATCCAGGACGGTAAGGGAACACACTGACATGGTTTAAGTCACCGAGGTAGTGGTCATTGGTGACAGTGACAACAGGGAACTCCTACAGATGGTTAGCACCGGCCTCTCTGAGGGGTGTTTATGCTGAGTGCTAACAGATGAGGAAGACAGGGCACTCTGCAGGCACCAAGGTGGCAAGACGACGACATGGAAAACCTTGGGACTGGAAAGAGGAGCCTGGCATGTTCTGAGAACAGCACGAAGATTGTCGCGGCTGGAAAGTATACTGCTTAGCCTTGAGGTTCAGAGAAGAATCTAAAGCACTTTAAATATTCAACGCAACCCAACTTTGGGGGGAAACAAAGCACTCTTTAATGATTTCCTTGATTTTAAACTCGTTGAGGGCTAGGACTGAAGCTTATCCATATATTAATAATAACTAGCACAAAGAATTCCACAAAGTGCAATTTTCCTTCATAATTCCACTTTATATGCCTATTTAGGTTCCTAACATGCATTCCAGATCTTCTGAATGTGTCTTATTCTCATATATTCTGTCCTGCTGCACCCAGCAGTATATTCATGTGCCCAACCCGTAATAGGCACTAAATAAATATTTGTTGGATAAATATGCCTGAGGTTTTTGGTTTGAAAATACACCCCCTGATGCTATATATCCCCTTATGACCTGTTCTCCCAAGTCACCCTAGAAATAATCAAAATGCTTTGATGGGTTGGAAGAGGAAGGCGACAGACCCCAGGTGCAGCATTTGGCCACTGTCGCTACCTGTCTGATCGGAAGCTCAGAGGGTGGGGGGACATGGGAGAGGAAGGACTAGTGATTTGTTCATAAAGTATTATCAAGATGGCAAGTGAGCTAGAGGTCACTAATAATGGCAACTGCCTCATGCTGGGAAGAAAATATTTTTTTTGGAGGGGGGCTGTCCCCCACACCACCTGAGCTGCTGAGCGAGCAAAAAAGCAATATGAATAAACTCTGCAGGCATGAGAAGTCTGGGGCTCCCTTTTAAATCAGTTCCTAGAAGGCGAGAAACCAGTATATCATAGTGAGACAATCATTTATAATGGGACCATTATTAGGAGCCAAGATATAAAAATTGTACATGAAACAGCCTTATAAGCAGATTCAGTGCGTGGCTGATTAACCTCCCTGTCCCACAGGGGGCCGGGTGGCTCAGGGGAGTGGTAATGAGATGTGGAAGTCATTCGCCTCGAGGTCACAGGTTTAAAGCTGGACATGTGAGAAGGGGCCTAATTGCTGCTCCTGCGTGACTCGGCAGAGCACAAATGGGCACACGCCGCCTTGTGGGCTTGGAGACACAGAGATCGGGGTTCGAGTCCCTGCGCTGCCCCGACCTGGCTGCGGGCTCACAGATGCTCCCGCAGCCTGGCCTCCCCCATGGACACAATTCTGTTAAGGCGGACTCCTTTCTTTCTTCTTCTTTTTATTTTTTTAAAAATAAATATGAGTATGCTTGGCACATGGTAAGTATTTGATAAACAGTAACTACTGCTATTTTCTTTTCTAAGAATGCATGTTTTCTTGTGTGTTCTTGGGCATCGAAGGGGCTAGAAGTAGCTCTGAATATTACTAATTCCAGTGCTGCTGGATCTTCTTGGGTCTGGATAGCTGCACAGAGCTTTTCTGCCATTTCCAGTGAACAAAGCAGAGGCCCTTACCTTGGGGAATCTAGTTTGGGTTACCAGGGGTGGGGATGTTAGCAGCACTAATTAGTCGTCGAGAGCTTCCTATGGATCAGGCACAGTTTTAAACATTTCGCCTCCATTCACTAAATTTATCCTTGCAGAATCCCTGTGGGGTATGTACTAGTACTAGTATTGCTGATACAAGCAGTAATCCCATGGTTTTACATCTCATAGGATGAAAGACATTACGTGTGCCAGACAGTAGGATTCCAGAATTTGGTTAACTATTCAACTACGTCCAGAACATCAAGGGCTGGGCGGAATCTGCAAAGATGCTTTCCCTGCATCTGTGATGAGTGCGCCTCACGCCCAGGGTTCCCCACCAATGCATCGGACGTGGAATCAGTCCCGGCAGGAGCAAAAGTAATAGTGGTCAGAGTGGGAACTCTCCACGGATCCACAGCAGCTGTCTTAGCTGGCAGAAGCCTGTGGCAAAAACGTGGGGCTTAGTTTGCCACACACAGCTTCTCCACCTGGTGGGTCCTCGTGGCAGGAACATTCTAGAAACAAGTGAGGTGAGAACCATTGGCCCGGGCAGCACTAAATTTGACCTGGTGCACACAGGTGGCACTCGACAAAGTTGACAGATGCCACCGAGGCTGAAATGCAAGCAGGAAGCCCAGAGGGCAAGGAGCAGTATTGAGGGACTTTGAGCAAAAAAGGTAATGTGAAGTGACAGAACGATGAGGTTGGAAACCCAAGCTTTGGGTTCATATCCCACCTCTGACCTTTTCCCCGTCTTCTCTTTGCCCACACCTCCTCCCCACTGCCCCCTCCCCACTCTTCTCCTTATCCTCAAAATAAAGGCAAATGCCTTTCTGACAAAAGGGGAGAAGAGTGCTTTGCAAATATCCCTTAATTAGGAATTCCGATGTGGGTATACACCAAAGGGCCCCGAGTTTAAGTTTTTGTTAAATGGAGGGAACTGTCCATTATTTGGGGGGCAGGAGGTCTCCTACACAGGTATGTCACACCTAATTTAATACGGTACTTAAGTGTTAACTCTCCAATAAATCGCTTGTTGTTTTTCCCCCCCCCCCCCCCCACCTCCAACCTTGCACTTTCTGAGGACCAGAGGCTCTTGATGAAAAGGGAGGAATAATCCTTTCTTTGGTATCTGCCATCAAGATCTATTTGGTAACCCACTCCTCTAATGCCGCCTGTGCAGAGAAATAATTTCAGCTCCCCGTTAATTTGAGTATTGAACTGAAATTCTGCAGCTGCTTGCTGCCAAGGCTGAAAGCAGAAATTAATTTCAATGACCCAGGCGAGTGGAGGGGAGCTCTGTCAGGTAATTAGTCTTCGTCTTTTGCTACTCAGGGTCTATCACTGTGCTAATCCATACATAAACCCAGGCTTTCCCGAGTCGCTGGTAATCTGCGGGGCCGTTTAACTACCTCTTGCTTAGGTTCGCTGAGAGCCTGGGCATCTGCAGGCAAACGGATGACGGCTCCCTTTCATGTTTCCCTTCCTTCTACCTATTTAGGGCCCGCAGAATTAATGCGGCTGATTTACATGTTCTTTTCCTGTTTGATCGAGTCTGCTGTTGATTAAGTGGAGCTTGGGGTGGGAGAAGGGAGGGGGAAGGGTTCCCACTCCTGCAGCGTTCTGACTTGCCAGTTTATTAATGAAAGAGGCACCAATATTGATAGCCCGGACACGACAAGTGCCACAATTACGGGGTATGTCCTTCCAGGCGTCTAATTAAGAAGGAGCCTTTTCTGCCCTGGAGGGGGTTGTACTGTCCTATTTGCATTCGATTCTGCCTTAGGTTGGGGGCTCCCCTGCCTTTTCCTCCAGGAAAATCTCCTGGGGGAACCCGACACCCTAGGTGGGGGTGGGGGGGTGGGGGATAAATGTAGGTATGGAAAGCTTTGTTCCCAGTGGGGTCCTTTCGAAATCCAAGGCAAAGAATGATTTTTGGAGAAGGCACCTCTTCACAAAATACAGCCTGCCTTCCTCCATCCCTGTCCCACACTTCTCTGGGCTTCATGTTTTTCATGATTCCAACCCTGAAGGAACCAGATAGGGTAGTTTAACACATCAAATAGTAGCTATGGTAATTTTTTGAGCACCTAGGAAAGGACTTTACATCCACTAGCAAAGTTCACCACTAGAGCAACTCTGTGGGTAGGTTTCTGCCATTTCGTCTCACAGATGAGAAAACTAGCGTTCAGCTCAGGGAAGGTCTGCAGCTGGTGGTTCCTTCTGACCCGAAGTCCTTCTTTCCTTCCACCCCATGCATGGAACACTCAAAGACCCACAGGGCCAGTGTGCAGACCTGTATTCCAGCCCGGAGCAGATGGCCTTCGGGGGCACTCTGATGTCTCCAGACAACTCAGAAATCTGGACTTTTTCATCAATTCCTCCTTAAATGGTATTCACTCATCCATTTGCTTTTTTTCCCATTGGTGAATGAAGCTTGCATTTACATGCGACTTCAGTTTCAGAGACTCTACCTGCCTTCTTAGAATCAAGATCTGTTTTTTCAACCTTGTTTATTATTATTATTATCATTATCATTATTTCGAACACCTCATCCAAATGAAAATGACCCCAGCTTTGCATGCCAGCTTTGCCCGGTCACTCTCCTAACTGAAATTGCCCCCAGCACAGAGCCAGATCTAAACTAGAAACAACAGTGGCGCCCAAAGGCCTTCCTCCTCGTCTCTCCAGGGTTGACACCCAATCCTCACTCTCCCTTTTTAGCAGGTCTGGTCCCTCGTGTGAGCAGGTCAGGTGCAGAGAAATCAAGCAGGTGCCTCCTGAGTCTGGGGGCCTCTCCTCAGTCCCACCTCTCCTGCAGAGTCCTCTTGAACCAACCGTGGGGTTATTCCCAAGTCAGGAAGGAGCCAGTTATGTGACCTTGGACACCTGATCATGTGCAGAAGTATCTTGGGCATCTTGAGACCCAAGGAAACCCAATTACACAGGCTTGTGGTTCTTTTTCCCCTTTTTTTTATTGCCCAAAACAGAACAATGGTGATTGAGCACTGGACAGCAAGCCAGTCTTTCTGCTTCAGTTTTCCTACCTCTAAAGTGGCCTCCCTATACCTCTCTCCTTGCCTGCTGGGAGATTATAAAAGGAAAGCAGGTCTGACACTTAGTAGGCCAGCAGGACATCAGGCTCCCACCAGCAGCTCCCCAGACGTCTTAATTCTCTGCTTTAGACTCATACTGTTCAAGTTTTATTCTTCAGAGGTCTGGTTTTTTGTTTTTTGGTTGTTTTTTTTTTCCATGCCTAAGACTAAAGTTTGGAAATGGGAAAAAAACAAAACAAAACAAAACAAACCCTGAATCTTCATAGGAGCTATAACTGTGAAATCTAATCATTTCTCATTGTAGGATGAATTCCTAGAAATGACAACATTCCTTCCCAAAGGAGAGAGAGACAGAGGGAGAGTGAGGGAGACCTGACAAAGAGAAAAGTAAAGTGCTAAGGCTCTCATGTATTTTACTGAAATCAGAAGTGCTCTCTCCTGCCTCTGACCCCCTTCTGTCCCCACCAGCCCTGCTGCTGGAGGCACTGAGGAAAAGTCAGAAGCATTAGTCTGGTGTCAAGTAGCAATGCCATCCACATTCTATGAGAGTCAATTGCAATTAACAGGGCCATTCAGAAAAAGGCAGGTACAGGCCAAAGGGAACACGGCCAGATCTTATCAGAACCCCAGGCTGGCAGGTCAGGCCTTTCCAATGCTGTTTGCACAGGGAAAAAAGAAAAGAAAAAAGAAAAAAAAAGAAAGTGGTGGAAGGAAGAGCTGGGCAGGGGAAGGAAAGCTGGACCAGGGAGGAAGGTGAGGCACCGGGAGTGAGAAGAGCCAGACAACTGAGGAGAGAGGTTTAAAAATGGAATGGCAGACCCCGAGCCCACTCATGGGGTTCAGATCCTGACTCTGCCCAGGCTATGTAGGACACTTAGACAAGTCACTCACCCCTCCAAGCCTCGGTTGGCTTATCTGTAAAATGAGAAGGGTACAGTCACAGTACCTTCTTATCTTGTTTTGTCTTGTTTAATTATCCTGTGAAACAATGTTTGCCAAGTGCCGTGGGTCATGCCTGGTACGAGACCACTATTCTAGGAGCTGCACTTCAAGAGGACAAGGAGATACAGAGATCCAGGAGAGAAGCAGCTTCTTGACGCACGCATGCATCCCAGGGGGAAAATCAAACACCACAGAGACAGGGGACCAGGTTGAAAGGGAATCCCTGTCCACTGGTAGAACCAGGCATGGGCACCTTTTCTCCTCTCAGAGAAAGGAAAGGTCCTGCAAAAAAGCAACCTTCCACCTAGCAAGCAGTTCATAGATGCTGACACCAACCACAGAGGTCCCCGGGAAGCTCCTACAGGATGGGAGGCGAGCCCACACACACTGCAGTAGACCCTGGGTCAGGAGAACATTCTTCAAGCCACTGGTGCCTTCTCCATGGCTCCGTTTTGACACCCCCCACCCCCCAACCTCCAAGATACTTAAATTCTTTCAAACAGAAGAGACCGAGCACCTACTATGTATTTAGTTCTGTGCCATTTACCAAGGGGCCCCTAGAAGAACAACCTCTATCACCCCGCTCCTTTGTTTCTTTGTTCTGAGAAGGACATCAGGGACCAAGGAAGTGCAGCATGGTAGAAAGTTCCAGAAAAATCTGATTTCAAAGGCCAGGTGGGCTGCTGATGAGTAACATGACTGTGGACCATTTGCTTGAACTGTTACAAGCGTCGTCCGTCACAAGGGGGTAGGAATACTTATCACGGGATTATTGCGAGCAGACACAGAAAATGTCAGAGGTGGGGGGGTGTTCAATGCATGTTATTTGTTTTTCATCACTGAAGGTTCCTCCAGGTGCTCTGGATGGACAGGGGCCGGTAGCTTGATCATCAGCTTCTCTCACACAGGTACGTGCCCCTGTCTGGACCTGGGCCGACAGGGGAACGAGTCCAAACCACACCAGCCTCTTCAGTGAGATGAGGAGCTCTCTCCAATGCACAGGCCATCAGACTGGTCTTATGAATTCTTTAAGTGATCAAGCTCATGCTGGCCTAGGGAAAAAGTTACCTGAAAGGACCAGCCAAGTTAACTGGAGGTTGAATGCTTCTTGATCCTTTTCCAGAAACAAACGCACAGCTCCAGGGAAGGTGGGGAGACTCCTCTCTATTTTTACTTCCCTAGCTAAGCTGCCTATTTTTGTTCGCATGCCTCGGTAATTGGGCGCTTACCTTTCAGACCCTCTTAGAATTCCAGAAACTGGAGGCTAAAAAATCCATTAATTTAAATTTTTAAAAGTTCCCATGGAGCGAGAGAAAAGGGGGTCATTACTAGTAAGCAAGAGGACTGAGCATGGTTGGGGAGGAGAGCAGTCACTCGATTTTCTATCAGGAAAAAAATAACACACAGCAAAACCTCATTAAGTCAGTATCGGTTTATTCAAAAGAGCTTATCATTTTCAGCAACTATTCCCCAATCAACTGGATGCCTCTATTGTAATCTTCTTTAATGCAGAGAGCCTGATAATTAAATATATTAATATATCAGAGAGGCCAGACTCTGTTTATGGGGTGGCTCGGGGCATTTTGTGGCGATGCCTATAAGTGTCCAGCAAAGCAATCCGTGTATAGTAGGGATTCAGTACCACTTAGCTTCCTCTCCCTGCACTTTGCACTATCAGAGCTTTCATCTGGTCTATAATATGTCTAGTCCTTATCAATAATAACATGTTTCCATTTTAATATACTACCTTTTATTAAACCGGAGCCACAAACTCTTAATAGCAAGGGCCTGTTCAGGGCACTTTAATCACTACTGGCAAGCAGATGTCCCTCAGAGGAAAACACGGGCACTGTTCAGTGGCAAGGATGGGAACCGTCCATCCACCTTCGTGTTGGCAGAATGAGTTACGGGATTGTATTATCAATGCAATTAGGCCGGGCTCCCTCTGCACTTCCACAGCAGACCTCTGAGCTCTGTACGCAAGAGGCACTTTCCTCTGTGACCTGGTTTCGAAAGCATTTTCTTCCCTGAAAGCGACCAATACTGATGTCAGCGAAGAAAGGCCAACTTCTGAGGTTTTTTTTTTTTTTTTTAACTGAAGTATAACTGACATACAATATCCTTTTAGTTTCAAGTGTACATCATACTGATTTATTTTCATAAATTACTAAGTGATCCCCAGGATAAGTCTAGTTATCTGTCACCAAAGTTATTACAATATCATTGACTATATTCTCTATGCTGTACAATACTACCCCATGACTTATTTATAACAGGGATCCTGTACCTCTTAATCCCCTTCCCCTATTTCACTCACCCTTGAAACCCTCCCCCTCTGGTAACAGTTTCTTCTCAGTGTCTATGAGACCGTTTCTGTTTTGTTCTGTTTGTGTACTTGGTTTCTTTTAAATTCCATATATAAGTGAAATCATACAGAATTTATCTTTCTCTGACTTCTTTTACTTAGCATAATACCCTCTAGGTCCATCTACGTTGTTGCAAATAGCAAGATCTCATTCTCTTTAATGGCTGAGTAATATTCCATTGAATATGTATACCACAACTTTATCTGTTCCTGTATTGATAGACACTTAGGTAGCTTCCATATCTTAGCTATTGTCGATAATGTGGCCATGGACATAAGGGTGCACAGATCTCTTTAAATTGGTGTTTTCTCTTTCTTCAGACAAATACCCAGAAATGGAATTGCTGGATCATATTTTTAATTTTTTGAGGAAACACCATACTGTTTTCCATAGTAGCTACGCCAATTTACATTCCCACCAACAGTGCATGAGGGTTCCTTTTCTCTCCACATCCTCGCCAATACTTGTTATTTCTTGATATTTCTTGATCTTTTTTGATAACAGCCAATCTGACAGATATGAGGAGATATTTCATTGTGGTTTTGATCCAACTCCTGAGTTCTGCATGTACCTGCCACTTATAGATTTTTCCCAACACGACAGCCAGGTCAAACCAATACCTAGTGCTTTGCATGATGACGCTGATGCCCACAAGGGTGACCACAATAACGATGTGAATGATGATGATGGTAGAGGGTGAATGGCGATGCTCGTTAAGCACTGAGCACTGAATGTAGCTGTGTGTGTGTTGTTCGAGCATTTTCTGCATCTAATCCAGTCAACAACGTTCTGAGGAAGAGATTGGTACGGCCCCCATTCTGTAGATGGAGACACTGTGGCTCAGGGAGGATAAGAGACTCGCCCAAAGCCCCAGAAAGTAAATGGCCCACCTACGATATGGATGCAGGTGGGAACTCAAGTTCTGCACATTCCCCGACACTAACTTGGTATCTTAATCTGTTCAAGTGCAATAAGAAAATACCACAGATAGGCAGCTTAAACAACAGACATTTATGTCTCATAGTTTCTGGAGGCTGGGAAGTCCAAGATCAAGGCACTGGTAGATTCAGTGTCTGCTGAGAGCTCTCTGCTGGGCTTAGAGAGAGCCGCCTCAGGCTCTGTCCTCCCACAGCTGGCCCTCAGTACATATACATGCAGAGAGAGACGGAGAGATCTCTCCCCTCCTCCTAAGAAGGGCACTGATCCCATTACAAGCGTCTGCTCTCATGACCTCATTGAAACCTAATCACCCCCCAATTGCCCCACCTCCCAATACTATCACGTTGGGGGGTAGGGCTTCAACAGAGGAGTTTGGGGGGATACATTCCGTCCATAACAATCTATTTCAAGCAACTCTGTCTCCCCTCTTGTCTGGCCAGAAACAGCACATAACCCCTGCCCTTCCTCCCAGATGAGCTGTCTCTAACACCCCGGCTAATCCTGAGTCCGACAACATTCAACCACAGACACTGAGGGAGAAAGAACACGGTTTGGCCATCAGACAGAGTGAGATTTGAAATCTAATGGTCCTGGGCAAGGGGTCCTATCTGTACAGTGGGGAAACCAATACTGGGGATGCTGTCAGGGCTGTAGCAGGAATCTCCAGGGGAGTCACCTCACGGAGTGTGGCCCACCGCAGAAGCTCTGTAAGTACCAGCACCGGAACGGGTGCCTTCCTGCGCCGAGCCCTTTCTTCCTGTCCGTGTTCACAAATTCAGCACGTACCCCAAAACCCCTACACACACACACACACACTCACTCACACACATGCACCCACACTCTCACACATGCACACACTCACACTCTCTCACACATGCACACTCACTCATGCACTCTCATATGCACTCACACTCTCACACGCACATACACACACCCACACGCACACTCACTCTCTCACACGCACACTCACTCATGCACTCTCTCAAATGCACTCACACATGCACACACACTCTCACACACGCACACTCATGCACATTCTCATATGCACACACACACATGCACACACACTCACACACTGTCTCACACGCACACCCATGCACACTCACACACATGCACGCTCCAGCCTAGAAGGGAACCTCTAAGCCACTGGCTCTCAGCCTTATTCCTGCTGAATGAGGTTTGTAGGCGGGGCCCATCCCCATCGGGTCTGAGTCCCTAGAACTGTAACGCCTCCACTTGTTCTCCCAACCAAAGAGCATTTTTGGTGCACGAATGAGTGGGTAAGTGAAAGAGATCTTATAATGATGACTTAAGCGTCAGTCAAATATATAAAATGCAGAAACACATCGTTTCCAAACCTGGATATTTCAACATCTATTTGTAACAAGATATTTGTTAGGCCCTAAATCAGCTGCTGGTTCTTAGCTGACAACAATTTATGGTATTCCTATTCCCCTGGGCACTTGTATTTTAAGGTAAAAGTCTCAAAAGAATGACTCTGACGGTAGAAATGTTCTTCCAAATGTAAAAAGAAAAGGGGGGGGTTGGCAGGCCCAGGTGAGGCACAGGGTGCAAGCCCCAGGGGTCACTGTCGCTGCTTGAGGGGGTGCTTCTTTGGGTCACCCAGGGGTCAACTACTAAAAGGACATGTGGCCCTTTTGTTGGCAGACCTGGGATCACTCAGGACAAAGAGAAACCTAGTGAAAACCCCACACCTGTGCCCCCCTTGCTGACTTCCATGTGAGTGGAATGGGAAATGGGCCCCTCCCCCCGTGCAAGGCACTCAGGAGCACGGTCCAGGCTGCAGTGCGCACCCCTCAACCCGCAGAGTTCTCTTTATGAATCATACATAACACAGAGAAGAAAGGGAGGCCTGCCCTCTCAGCTCTGCTCTTCACAGCAAAGCAGAAAAGCACACGGGAGGTAGCAGAAGTGGCTTCCTTGAGAAGCGGCCTCCCAGCAATCTGGGGATGGAAAGCAGGGGACCTTTGTAGTGGTGTCGCGGGGCCAGAGGCCTGTCTGCACGCCCGTCAGAAGCCTGCACAAGGAAAGGCTGGGAGCCGTGGCACTGCGTGTGTTCTAGGGAGCACAGGAAGGACCCAACCAGAGTCCTGAACTCGTGTTCCTCCTTTAAAGGCTAAGTGCACAGTCGCTTGCTCGGGCTTGTGGTTTAGGAAGGGTGGGATTGTGGGGAAGAGGAAGGCTTTGAGACCCAGGGGCCCTGACTTCAAGCCCCTGCTCAGGCCCTGACTAGCTGGGGGACCTCCTGGTCACCCCAAATCTCCATGTCTTTGTCTGTAAGACAATGTTAACAAATGTTGGGTCCCTCCCCCACACGGCCCTTTCTTCCCCTTACACTTGAAGGTGACAGGGCCAAAAAAAAAAAAAAGAAGTAAGTGGGTGTGTCACCCTTTGGAGCTGCTGTGACAACACAGCATGGATTGAGTGGCTCATAATCAACCGAACTGTATTTCGCACAGCTCTGGAGGCCAGGAGTCCCAGATGGGAGTACCAGGCAGGTCGCCTAAGTGAGGGCCCTCTTCCTGGTTCAGATCGGTGCCTTTTCTCTGTCTTCACACACACGCTGGAAGGGACTGTGGAGCTCTCTGGAGCCCCTTTTATACAGCAGGAATCCCACCGAAGAGGGCTCCACCCTCATGAATCCGGCACCCCTCAAAGGCCCCATCTTCTAAGACCAGCATCTTTGGGGGCTGGGATTTCAACATATGAATTCTGGGGAAATAATCATTCAGACCCTTGTAGTGTTAGGAGGGAGGGTCTTCTGGTGGTCTGCCTAGGGCACTGAAAGGGTTACATGGACATCTCCTTCATTTTACCCCTCGCTTTCACCCACTCCCTCCCCTTCTCCCCCATAAATAACATCTGCAGTATCAGGAGTGGGTGCATCCAAAGGAAAGGACTCAGGGTAGAGGGAGCAGACCAGCTCAATAATGACTGCTAAAGCTCAGAGCACGCCAACCTACTGTGTGGCCAATTACTATGCTACGTGCTTTCGGGGATGATATCATTTATTCCTCCCTTCCCTCCAAAAAACTGCTAGTAAGAAGACACAGGTATTAACCCCATTGTACAGAGCAGAAAACAGAGCTTAGAAAGATGGAGTAACTTCGCAAGTTCTTGAAAGCATGATCCAGTGGAATCCTAAAGGATCAGAAAGAGTTTATGAGCTAAAGCAGGAGGGGAAGATTACTCCAGGCAGAGCCAACAGCCTGTGTGAAGGCCCTGTGGCAGGAGGAGAAGGAGGGCTGGCAGGGGGAAGCGGAGCAGGGTAAGAGCAGGTGGCAGGGGCTTTCAGGACCTGGTAAGGATCGGGGATTTTATCTTAAGGGAAGGAAGAGCCAGGGAGGGGATGAAGCAGGGAGTGGCAAGACAGGATTTCTATTTGAGACATGACTCTAGTGTCTACCTGAGGAAGGGATTTCAAGAGATGCAAGAGGGGAAGCAAGATGCTCGCTAGAAATTTTAAAGATAACTCTAACTCACAGATTCAGAATTCATCCTCTGCTGCCAGCAAGTATGTTGCAGGAAGACAAAGGACGGCCAAACCTCACTACTGTTTTCTGTACCCCATCCCTTGTGGAGGGAAAAAAAAAGACCCAAGCGAAAAAGTCTTCCTGTTTTTAGTCTTTTAAATGGCATAAGAACTCCAATGGGAAAGTCCAACATGGAAAAGCAAGCAGAAGTGCCCTTTGAAAAGTTTTAATTTTATTTTAACTTTGCTAAATCTACTTACATTCACATTTTGAAATATGCATGCATGATAAAACACTGCAGTTATGGTCTATTGGGTTAAAAATCCACTTTCTGGAACAGGTTCAAGGGAATACTTATACAAAAGATCTCAGAATGGAAAGTAATTCTGTAGATAAAATAGAATGGAAACATCCCCTAAATAAGCAAGATAAATGCACAGGGAGGAGGGCCTGGAACCATCAGTAGCAAGAGGTTCAAACCAGCTGGCCTTTCAGTCCCTCATCATCAGAGTCAACATTCACACCTTTCCAAGGTGTGTCCTCTGCCTGTTCATCATTCAGTTGAAACCAAGAAATTAACCCTCAATTTAAGACAGTGAAATTCCATCCTAGCATGCTGCTCACAAAGCATGGGGTGACCATGGTGTTTATTTTGCAAAGTTCCATACAAAGAGAGCTAAAAAAAAAAAAAGAAAAGAAATTGCTGGAATAAATCCACCAATAAGCATTTCTGTGCTCCTTCTGTGTAATTATCCTTGTATGGGGAGGCATACAAAAGAGGAAGAAAACACAGTTCTTATCCTTAAGGAGTTGGCAATCCTCTGAGGAGGGTGCTTCTCGGCTCTCAGGGTGTACAAGAATCACCTTGGAAGCTGGAGAGAAAGGCAGACCATGGCACCCACACTGCCACCCAACTCCCAGGGGGTGAGAATGGCCACACAGGGACTGCGAGTTGGCTTCTGCTGGGGGCTGGGATTCCGAGCCAGTGAACTGAAGAGAAGGCAAAGCTTCAGGAAGCATTAGCAGCACAGAACCTGACTAGAGGAAGGGGTCCAAGGGCTTGTCCAGCCACACCTGCCCCCGAAGAGGCACCACACCAATGCAGCCGTGTCCGATGGGGGAACATCCAGCCTTTGTTTTCTCGTCTCCAACAAAGGGCACAGATCCTTTGTGTGGAGGTTCACTCCAGTAAGACAACAATTGACCGACCTTCAGAAAGCCTTGGAAAAGCAGATGCTTGTTGTATCTTCCTCAACACATTCCAGTTCACACACGAACACATACCAGTTCACTCAACCCTGTTCCTGATGCCCTGGTCCCAAGACCCCAGTCACTCTGGTCACTCTCCTCAGGGTGACTTCCAGTCTGCCACTAATACTCTTCTCAGGTGATACCCAAGTTGGGAAACAAGATTCCAGACATGGTTTGACCAATGCCAAGTCTAAGGGTGTCTGCCTCTCCCGACCTGGACATTTATGGTTATTAAAGATGTCCAAGGGCACATCACTGTTGTCAAAGCCTGACATATCTGAAATTACTGTAGACTCTATTCTGCACTTTTCATTCATTTAGTAACCTTTTCAAAAATGAGAGTTAATTCCACTCACACTGTTGCTTAGTGGTCCCCACTTTCTTTCCTAAAATTTCAGAAACCATGTATTTAGTTATTTGTTCCCAAATTTTCAAAGGGATTAATGTCAGAGTCCTTTCTTTTCTTGTCCCTGTCAACTATTCTTCTCTCCCCACCCCCACACCACATGCATTCTTACTCTTTCCTTGATCAGTCTAGTTCCACCTCTTTCTTCTTGCCCCTCTCCTTTTCTCCATGATTTCAACAAGATTTCCAAGAGACACACCAGATGCCTCATGGGTGACTTCTTTTTACTCAAGACTGCTAGTATCATAGAACATCAGGACTTGAAGGGGCCTTGGAGACCAGCCAAGGCAAACCCCTCATTATGGAGGTGAAGAAACTGGGCATCGAGGGCACAGGTCACACTGACATGCCCAAGCTGGGGCCGAGCCAGTATGAGGACCTAGGCCTTCTCCCTGGCTGAGTATTTCTCGTAGCCTGCCTTGTTAGGACTTGGAGGCTCAGCTGTGAGGCTGGGCAGGCTCTAAGGCTCCTCCCCTGAGATAGGTATGGTTGCAAATGCACTAAGGTAGATGGTGGCCCATAAGGTCCCTAAATTGGGTAGAGTTAAATGGGAGCAAGAACTCACTTACACTCCTCACTGCTCAGATGGGATTTCTAGAAAAGCAGAAACAATGACGCTGAGATCCCAGACATCGCAGTAGCATGCTGCCCTTTGTGTATGTGTGTGAGATGGGGGAGGAGGAGGGACACAAACAGAACCAAAAAGGAAATGAATACAAAAATAAACATAAAGGCGCACCTTACAATGATGGCAGCATGCCAAAAGGACATAGGAGCCAACTGACAGAGCTTCTGATGGCCAAACCTGGAACAATCTGAGCTACAAGACAAACAAAGTCATGTTGGACTATAAACCAAAGTGGAGAGTAAATATCCATGAGCCGGCGCTGATGTAAAGAAATGACTGAATAAATAATTGGGGGAGAAGAGACAAATCTCCCATGCAAAGGAATTCCTAATGGTTTATGTAGATGTTGTGCCCGTGAGGAGTGAGAACATAAATCCCTACTCCTGTTGTATGGGCTGCACACAGCAGCCTCCTTCCAGAAGGAGCAGTACGGAAAGGACAGGAAAACAGTAACTGTAGAGCGGAGAAATGGGACAGATACTGCCTAGGTCAGGTGAAGAAAGTCAACACCAACGGTGATAAGTCACCTTGGCAGTATGTGATCTTGATATGATGTGATAAGAAGGGCACTGTATCTCTGGGGTCTCCTCTAAAACCCATAATCCCAGTCTAATCATGAAAAAAAAAAAAAAATCAGACAAATTCCAACACTGGGACATCGTATATAATCCCTGGCAGTCCTCACAACTGCCCAAGTCATCAAGAACAAGGAAAGTCAAGGCGCCCTTGGGTGGCTCAGTCGGGTAAGCATCTGACTCTTGGTTTCAGCTCAGGTCATGATCTCAGGGTCCTGGACTGAGCCCCACATTGGACTCCATGCTCGGGGGGAGACTGCTGGAGATTCTCTCTCTCCCCCTCCTCTGCCCACCCCCCTGCTCGCTCATGCTCTCTGTCTAAAATAAACAAATAATCTTTAAAAAAAATAAGGAAAGTCTGAGAAACTATCTGTGCCTCAAGGAGCCCAAGGACACACAATGACTAAATGCACTGTGGGACCCTGGATGGGCTTCCTGAACAGAAAGAGGACATTAGGTAAAAACTAAGGAAATCTGTTATGAACTGTGGGCTTTAGTGAATAATAATATATTAATATTACTTATTTAATTATAATCAATGTACCTGATTATGTAAGTGGTGGATAATAGGAGAAAATGTGTGTGAGGTATGTGGGAACTCTGTTGTAGAAAATATATATAATTAGAATAGGAATTAGAAAATAAATATATAAATAAATGAAATGAAAGAATTGTATATAGAAAAGCAGATGACCTTCTGGAAGCAGGTTGGGGTGCGGAGATGCTCTGATACTCTGAAGGGGGCATGTAAGCTCAGAGGGGACAGGCTCCAGGGACTCCTGTCCTGTGGGGAGGTGAGAGCTAGAAGAGTGGCATGGAGAAGGGCACGAGGCAGGGACATCTGGTCTCCCCGGTCTAAGGGAAGACCTGCAGCTGTGACCCCATAAAGCTGAGTTGGCAGTGGCTCCTCCAGCAGGATTTGTGACGCTCTCCAGCAATGCTTCGCAGGTCAGAACTGGGAGCCGAGACTTTAGCCCACTCGGGATCTGTGACCTCTAAGTGGCATCAAAGCAAAGGGGGTGGGAGGTGTCCCAGCACGTCAGCAAAAACACCTCCTCCCAAAGACGGGTTCCCATTCCAGTGACAGAGGCAGAACTCCAGGCTGGCTGGTGGGGCCATGAGCAAGGCTTTGCAACGGGGCCATGATGTTCTCCCCTTTTAGGTTCAGTGAAAAGGGCTTTGTGCATATGCCCTAGAGGTGAGCACCATCTTTCATAACCATGCCAGCATTCAAAACTGTGTTCATAAGATCCTGCTCCTTTAGGCAAATGAATTCAAGCCAGAAATTGTAAGAGGAATAATACTTTCCCGTTCACCATTGTGTCTTTCTGCAATAAATAATTTCTAGTCAGGGTGCTAGAGAATTCTAAATGATAGACATATTATGTTCACGAAAGACAACTTTAAGAAAAATCTTTCTGCAATAAAAGTGAGGGCTTTCCCCCCCTTCTTGGCATCCAGCTTGCCATAGAAATGAGTGATTTTCTGAATTTCTGCCAAGTTAGATGGTTCAGCATGCTATTAGATTAGTCTGTTTATACAGAAACAGCCCAAAATAGGAAACACACAGAAGCTATTAAAGATATTGTCCTGTGAGGGAAAGATTTGAATGGTTTTCTTACTCCAAGTGGGAAATAAGATATGAGTCAGTATTAATGTGATAAAGAAGTTAATGCGTTCTAAAGCAAACCATTGGGTTCTTCATCTTGTTTCAGAGGTGACAATAAAAGGAACACACAGACAATTATTTAGGGTTGGGTGAGCAGGGAAGGTAGTGAACACTTTGCACAGCCCAACTGGGCCTGCCAGTTGGAAATATATCCCTCTTAGAAAATAATGCTGGGGCACCCGGGGAGTTTCCAAAGGGAAAGATGGTTGGTGGCCAAAAAAAGAAAAAGAAAAAGAAAAAAAGAAGAAGACTAAATAAATATATAAATAAAGCAAGGTTTCAGAAATTCAAAAGTGAAATTCCAATTTCACTTCTGCCCTTGGGTTGCTCCATAAACTAATGGAAATCATATGACCTCTAAGGTCAATGTGATTCAAGACGGAGGACTTATATTGAGTTCTACGTGTGAGATGCTGGGGACTGTTACCTTCCTCATCTATAAAGTGAACAGTGTGACCTATACCTTGAAGTCACCTCGTCTCTCCTCAGTAAGTCGTAAGATGACCTATGGGGGAAAGATGGGGCCACATTCTGGCCATGTGAGCTGCTCTTGACAACATTTTCAGATAGACAATATGTGACTCTGTAAGTAAAAACATGTCTAAAATGCCCAAATAAAGCCTGGTGTTATGTATTATTTTCCTCTTAGTTCATAGATGAAAATCATGAAGAAATAGGGCTTTCTCACAAAATGCATATTTCTTATGGGGTCATCATCTTCTTGGCTGTCCTCTGAAGCCTGCTAAGTAACTTAGAACTTGCTGTACAGAAGAATAGCAAAGAAAGGTGAATTCTCTATTATCTAGAATGTATTTGGTTTCCTACTGCTTTGTAACAAATTACCATAAAATTTGTGGCTGAAAGCAACATACATTTATTCTTTTCATGGGTCAGGAGTATGGGCATTGCCTGGCTAAAATCCTGGTATTGGATGGGCTTCAGTCTCATCAGAGGCTTAGGAGGGTAAGTTGAATCACCTTTAAGCTTCTGTAGACTATTAGTAGAATTCATTTCCTTGAGATTGTAGGACTGATATTCCTATTTTTTTGTTGTGTACTTTGGGCCCCTCAGCTTCTAGAAGGTTCCTGCAGTTCCTTGCCACATGGCCCACTCCATAGCCCCTCTCACAACATGGCACCTTACTTCCTCAAGGCCATCAATGGAGACTCTGGCTTCAGACCCTCTTTAAAGGGCTATCACCTGATTAATCCAGGACCACCCAGGATGATCTCCTTTCTGATTAACTTAAAACCAACCAATTTGGGACCTTAATTATAACTGCAAGACCCCTTCACTTTGCAGTGTAACGTAGCCTAATCAAGGAAGTGACATCCCATCACGCTTTCCATATTTTATTGTCTAGAAGCAAGTCACAGTTTCTCCACCACACTCAAGGGGAGGGCATCACACCAGGGAGTAGACAACAGGAGATGGGAAATCAATGGGGCTACCTTAGGATCCACCTGCCAAACAGAGGATGAAAACACAGGGGTTCACTTCTAAATAAAGTTTTATCTTAGTAGGGTCAGAATTACTTTATTTATGACTGTGCTTAGAATCTTGGAGGGTGGAGAGAATCAAGATAGAGCCCTGTATTTCTTCCAAATAATCATATTTTCTCAAGGTTTTCCTGGAATTACTGGTTGCTAGGTAGTATGTAATAAAATACAGGTATGCTTAAAATGTACAGTTAAATCTTAGCAAATGACACCCGGGTAACCGAAATCCTCCTTCCATCAGTGCAACAATGAACTTGGGCATCCGGGAGCACTACAGCATCAAGAAAAGCCAAGAAAGGCTCACAGGCAAACCTGTACCTGGTTGTCTGAAAGGCCAGAACAACACAGGTTCAAGGAGGACAATGAAGTATGGAATGTTATAAGCTGGCCAAGAGACACCAACTTCTGAGGCCTCCAGACACAAGAAAAGAATAAGCAATGTTAAGAGGGGAAGACATATCAGGAGGGGAGAGATGGGGGCAGGTGAGGTTGGAGAAGAGGGAAAAAGTAAAGCAAATTTCATATAGGGAGGGATTGAGGGAGTGGGGAGGATGGGACAGGGACAGGAGCAAATGTAGCCATTCAGTTAACCAGAATGATGTGCCAGTTAAGTCAGATTCTATGAAGCTTGGCAGCCTGATTCTGGCCATTAACTTTAATGTTTTCAGAACCCTGGCACTTTCACAGGTGTACGTGGAAACCATCTGGTTTTTGTGCTCTACCCTGCCTATTAAAGCCCAGTATCTTCAAAGATAAACTGTGGACCACAGGTTTGGGAGGGATATGGGGTAAAAGCCTTTACCACATTATTTGCCTTCACTAGAAAGAGCCTTTCAACAACCTCAGAATGGGACCGTTTTATTTTGAAACTGTGATATTAAAAAAATAATAAAATACAGTTATATGCCTTAATATATAGAAACACCACCTGGGCAAATAAATTGCCCAAAAACAAAATCCCAACAAAATAAATGCAGTGTGTGGTGACCCAGACATGATAAATGAAAGAAGAAATAAACTGAGGAGGGGGGGGGAGATCCATATCCCAAACCACGTCTTTACAGTAGTGATGTTTATAAATTTGACACCCTTGCAAGGAGAGCTCACTCAAGATTATTTCTATGCAAATACACATTTTGCCAACACAAGAGCATGCAGGAAAGAAAAAAATCCCAACTCTATGTCTTGAAAATCAATTCTTGTGCAGTACAAGTGCATCAAGAAACAGTAAGTACACTGGTAAGTATTCAAATGCTGTGTCAAATGCGAACTTGTAGGAGGACAAGGGTCCCAGATATAGGGGACAGGGACAGGAAACTGTTGTACATTGCCCAAAGTTGAATATCTAGTCTGCCACTGATAGAGGCACTTCCTTCCTTCCAGGGACAAAGCTTGAACGCTGAATGTCCTGAGCTCCCTGGTTCCCTGGGGTTTACAGACAAGGTTCTACAGAAGGTGGCACGGAGCAAACTTACAGAACACAGAGCACCCTGCCTGACTGGACCTGCTGCCCAAGGGCTCCAAACCCTGGCGATCAACAGGTTCTTAGGAGAAAGCCTTGGGCCAGTCCCCTTAACAACCATCTATTCTATATCCCCAATGAAACCAGCCTATCATTTCCTGGTTAGGACAGTTCCTTCGAGTTCACATTCCAGAAAGCGGAAGGTATAATATTCTTTATTAGACATCCTTTCACCATTAGCTAGTAAGTATACCATCTTGATCAGCTGTGTGTCTAATCCTGTCCTAGCATTATAAGCTAGAGATTGTCTCACCCCCTTTGAAAGAAAAGGACATTGAAGTGAGAGATCAATCTGCCTTCTCAGTGTCCTGTGGTTAATTAGGAACAGAGCTGGATCTATAGGAATCCAGATAAAGATAAGGTGTGTATGTTGTTTTTTTGTTTTTTTAATTTTTACCATGACCACTATCTTTCTTTGCTTTTATAGTTACAAACTGTGTACAACTGAGGCTAGAAATTGCACAGCAGTGGAGGCTGGAAGGGGAGCCAAGGGGGCCACTGGGGTTCTGGAATTATCCTAGTAATGTGGATGCTGCTTACTCACGTGTGTCAGTGTGTACAAATTCACCGAGGTATATCATAGTGTGTGTCCTTTTCTGCTTATATTGTACTCGGGTAAAGAGTTGAGGAACCTAGGCACCTGGGTGGCTCAGATGTTAAGCATCTGCCTTCGGTTCAGGTCATGGTTTTGGAGTCCTGGGATCAAGGCCCACATAGGGCTCCCTGCTCAGTGGGAAGTCTGCTTCTCCCTCTCCCACTCCCCATGCTTCTGTTCCCTCTCTCGCTGTCTCTCTCTCTGTCAAATAAATAAATAAAATCTTAAAAAAAAAAAAAGTTGAGGAACCTGCCCTGCAGTGACAGTGGCCTGAGTAAGGTCTCCTGTTGGCCACTTCTCTAAACCCAGGGCTCTTACGTGGGGAAGATCCTCATGGGCACATCCAAGGCACCACTGGAAGCTTGTCAGCTGAGTATTGGATCATGAACCAACACATGTCACAGGAAAGTGGCTCCAGGCTTTCGTCTTTCCCTCTTGGTCCTATCTTTTGGGGGCAGGGAACTCTCATGAGTCATACCATTACAAAGATTTAGGCAATTCTAGCTTTGTTCTCTGCACTAAACACTGATTCTGTTCAAGAAGAGGCCTGTTACGAGCTGAATTATCCAAAAATCACATGTTGAAGTCCTAAGCCCCCATACCTTAGGAAGTGAGTATATTTGGAAATAGAGCCTTTAAACAGGTAATTAGGGTAAAATGAGGTCGATAGGATGAGCCCTAATCTGACTGCTGTCCCTACAAGACATGCACAGAGGGAAGACTCTATGAGGACCCAGGAAGAGGACAGGTGACTGCACAGCAAGGAGACGAGCCTCAGAGGAAAGCAGCCCTGCCGACACCTTGACTTTGGACTTCCAGCCTCTAGAACTATGAGAAAATGCCTGTTGTTTAAGCCGCTCAGGCTGTTGAACTCTGTTATGTCCACCCTAGGAAACCCATACAATGTCCAAAGCGAGAATGGCTCCAGCCCTTGCCTACTGAGATGGGAAATCTCTAAGAACAAGGGTTTTGGAGTCAGGAACGCTGGGACTTGAACCCCTGCCCTGTGGCCTGGGGCACGTCATTTCTTGCTTCCATCAGAGGCAAAATGTGGATAATAACAACCTCATAGGCTTGTCATGAAAATCTAATTAGATAATGCAAGAGTGGTGCTGAACACCATGTCAGGCTCATAGATGGGTCTCAATAAATATTAGTTGTTAGCACTGTTGATATGATGATGATAAAATGAAGATTAAAAAACCCTTTCTGGCTTGTTCTAATAGTTTTTTATAACGATGTGAACCATGCAAATGAAATGGTTACACAAAGGTCAATTAATATTTTGATTGATAGGTATGTTGAAATATAGCAAGGCAGCTTCATTCCACCATTCAGACAAACATTTCCCAAGTTCCTTGGACACCAAGACACTGTGATGATGGGCCAGTGGAATGGGGCCCATGATGGTGCAGAGGGGATGGGGCATGCACACAGGTAACCTGGAACCAGGCAGGGTGGGGTGGGACCTACAGGGGAAGTGCAAGCATCATGGAGCACAACTGTGGGCAGGGGACTCATTTCAGCTCGGGGGCTGGGGACACATCTTCAGGATTCTCGCCCACCGGCCTCGGAACAGCAAGTTCCGTGCTCACACTGAGTCACTGCACACAGCTTCCTGAATAATGGGATCAGCTGCACACAGTAACGGGGCCCATCGGCAGAGCTGCAAGTCTGACCACTTTCTAAAACTGAATTGACCAGTGAACTCGGAGAGTTCAACAAAATGACCAGACTATTTGTCTGGCAGCTTGCACATGAAAAAGGTCTGGAAGAACTGCCCAGACCATCTCTGGGTTGTCTCTTCTCAGACTGTGTCCACCATCCTAAACTTGTCCCTTGTCGGAAAAAACCAAACATGAAATAACATCCTACTTGCTTATATAACTAAACAAAGAGAAGTGGTGTGTGCGTGTGTGCACGCACATGTGGGCATGCATGCCCATGCACGCACACACATGCACCAGCACGTGCATACACACCCGGAAAAAGCAGACAACATACCTATCACCAGCACCTTTGCAAGGCTGCGGTGCTCATGAGCCACCAGTTAGAGAACACTAGCCAAGAGAAGGGGAAGCTCACTAATGTTATTTTCTTGAAGATTACCCTACTGACTGCCTAAGACATCATTTCTTCCCTCCCTTCCTCATTTCCTTTCAACACGCCCTTTTGAGCCTACCACGCACCAGGCCCTGGGACATGGAAACAAGAGCAAAGGCATCCCATGACCCAAAGGATCTGGGGTCTGTACCAGGGCCTAGAGCTCCAATGAGCACCTTCTAGAGTGGCTACGCCTTATCAAACAACAGGGATGGTGTGCTGGAAATGTAGAGTATGTACCATGTTTCCATAGCATCATAACTTAGCCTCTGATCTTCCAAAAATGGTAGAAATGTCAAAATTTAAAATTAAAAACCTAAAACTAAGAAAAATGATTTTACAACTAGAAGCACACAGGAGAGACCCCAAACTCAGAACATGCTCGCTATTTCTGAAACATCAATGCATTAGCCCCACCTGCCAGCAAGACTCGGGCAGAACTGTTGATGACACCCAACTCAGAACTAGGGCTTATTAAAGATGTGTTGGCTGATTATCTAAGCATCACAAAGATCTATGGAAAAGAAAAAACTAAGAATGCATTTAAAACACAACTATGCCAATATTTCTGGGGTGTACATAAAATACTTCAAGGTAGAGACTAATGTTGGTACCCCAACTCTGCTTCACTCAACCTTAGAATCCAGAAGGGGTGGTCCCTGGCACTGGACTAAGGTGAAGGGGGGAGGTGTCCTTCATTTGCCACACACCTCTGTCCTCTTTGGCACGAAGACATACACACTTTCCTGAAGTCAAGAGGTTGGCAATGACAAACGTCAGGTCAGCTCCCCAGGGTCACTTGAGGAATAATGTGGAAAGACGCCCAGCAGGACCCACATACATAAAAATAGGGTGGTTCTGTGATTGCCCAGAGAGCCTGCCACCTCTACGCCACCCAGGTTATAGGGGATGCCTCCGGGGCCACAGCCTGATAGGCAGCAATTGGACTCAAAGGAAAAGATGTGTTGAAGATGTGATAAGCATGATTTTACTAATAATGAAACAGTACACATACAAATAAGCCAGCTCATTCTGCTCCATTCCTGTTGCTTGTGCATGTACGCACGATGTCAAAGCTGGAAAGGGCCCTGTGAAACCCAAAAGGCTCTGATCGTGGAAAGTTCTTTCAATAACCATTTGGTTTAAAAAAAAAAAGGGGGGGGGCTGTCTAGAGTTGACTCTAAATTATTCATCTCACTGAGTGTGACTATCCATTCATTTTGATGCAGAGATTTTCATATGCTTAATTACAAGGTGCTGCCCCAGGACAGCATACAAGGTTCAGCAAATTTTCTGTAAAGAGCCAGACAGTAAATACTTTAGGCTTTGTGTGCATATGGTCTCTGACTACTCAACTCTGCCACTGTAGGTGAAAGCACAGACAATATGTAAACAAATGGGTATATCTGGGTAACCAATAGAACTTTTATTTATGAAAACAATCCCCAGGCCAGGCTTGGCCACAGGCTCTAAGTCTGCTGACCTGTGTAGAAGCTAGAATGTGTAGCATATCACACATATGAACTGTGAAAATTTCGGAAACATATCTGGCCTCGAAAGTTTCAGACAAAGGGCTATAATCCTTTGGTTCCAATTATGGGAAGTGTTCCCTGCGGGGAAGCTCTTTACAAAGTGCTGGGACTTTCCTCCAATCAGTGCTTGGCCAACCTCCCTAAGTACTTTTTGGTCATCTGCTGTAATACTCAGCAACAATAGTGGTGATTTCAACTTTAATCTGGAATCCAGGTGTGTGGAGCTGGTTCAGAGCACCTGCTCCGGGTCAAATTCCACAGGATGACTTGCATGCAGTTTTTTCAGGGAGAGAAGGAGGATTAATGCCCCTTTTGAAAGGGTAGGAAAACAGGAGGACAACAATTTTGCCAAAGACAGGTTTCCCATATGACCCTCACAGACATCCACTTGTCTTCATGAGGAGTCCTGAGAACAGGGAGCACTCCAGCACTCCAGCAGTGCCAGGGTCCAAACAACCCACGTGACCCAGCGCGGGGATACGGTACACGCTCACCAAGGCTGTAGGGAACACCCTGGGGCTTTGATGCACTGATGCACTTCCTGCTCTAGCCTCTGAGGGTTTGGCAGTACCAGGAGCACTGGACACCAGTGACGGTGGTCCTGGTGAGGTGCCCTCACGTGTCTCT